>NC_065574.1:32511790-32817659 GCF_937616625.2 Mercurialis annua | reverse complement strand
TCGTAACGTTTGTAAACGTTTGGCTTAAATCGCTAAAAAGGTGAAACGTTAGGATTTGTTTCATAACATTTTAAGCGTTTGGCATAAATCGCTAAAATGGGAAATGTTTGGATTTTTTTCATAACATTTGTAAATGTTTAGCTTAAATTGCTAATAAGGTCAAACGTTTTGTTTTGTTTCGTAATTTTTGTAAACATTTGGCTTAAATTGTTAAAAAGGTGAAATGTTTGGTTTGTTTCATAACATTTGTAAACGTTTGGCTTAAATTGCCAAAAAGTTTAAACGCTTGTATTTATTTCGTTATGTTTGTAAACGTTTGGCTTAAATTGCTAAAAAGGTGAAACACTTGGTTTTGTTTCGTAACGTGGGTAAATGTTTGGCTTAAATTGCTAAATATGGAAAACGTTTCGATTTGTTTCATAACGTTTGTAAACGTTTGTATTCAATCGCTAGAAAGGTCAATCGTTTGGATTTGTTTCGTAACGTTTGTAAACGTTTGGCTTAAATCGCTAAAAAGGTGAAACGTTAGGATTTGTTTCATGACGTTTTATGCGTTTGGCTTAAATCGCTAAAATGGGAGATGTTTGGATTTTTTCATAACATTTGTAAACGTTTAGCTTAAATCGCTAATAAGGTGAAACGTTTTGTTTTGTTTCGTAATATTTGTAAATATTTGTCTTAAATCGCTAAAAAGGTGAAACGTTTGGATTTGTTTCGTAACGTTTGTAAAAGTTTGGTTTAAATTGCTAAATAGGGGAAACGTTTAGATTTGTTTCGTAACGTTTGTAAGCGTTTGGCTTCAATCGCTAAAAAGGTGAAACGTTTGAATTTGTTACGTAACGTTTGTAAAGGTTTGGCATAAATCGCTAAAAAGGTGAAATGTTAGGATTTGTTTCGTGACATTTTAAACTTTTCGCTTCAATCGCTAAAATGGGGAAACGTTTGGATTTGTTTCGTAATTTTTGTCAACGTTTGGCCTAAATTACTAAAAAGGTGAGATGTTTGGTTTTGTTTCGTAATGTTTGTAAACGTTTGGCTTAAATCGCTAAAAAGGTGAAATGTTTGGATTTGTTTCGTAACGTTTGTCAACATTTGGCGTATATTGTTAAAAAGGTTAAACGCTTGGATTTGTTTCGTAACGTATGTAAACGTTTGGCTTAAATTGCGGAAAAGCTGAAACGCTAGGATTTGTTTCCTAACGTTTGTAAACGTTTGGCTTAAATTGCTAACAAGGTGGAACGCTTGAATGTGTTTTGGAACGTTTGTAAATGTTTGGCTTAAATCACTAAAAAGGTGAAACGCTTCGATTTGTTTCAGAACTTTTGTAAACGTTTGGCTTAAATTGCTAAAAAAGTAAAACGCTTGGATTTTTTTTATAACGTTTGTAAACGTTTGGCCTAAATTGCTAAAAAGGTGAAATGCTTGGATTTGTTTCATAACGTTTGTAAATGTTTGGCCTAAATTGCTAAAAAGGGGAAATGCTTGGATTTGTTTCATTACGTTTATAAACGTTTGGCTTAAATTGCTAAAAAGGTGAAACGCATGTTTTTATTCATAAAGTTTGCAGACGTTTGGCTTAAATTGCTTAATATGGGAAACATTTGGATTTGTTTCATAACGTTTGTAAAAGTTTGGCTTCAATTGCTAAAAAGGTGAAACGTTTGGATTTGTTTCGCAACGTTTGTAAAAGCTTGGCTTAAATTGCTAAAAAGGTGAAACGTATGGATTTGTTTTGTAACGTTTTAAACATTTGGCTTAAATCACTAAAATGGAAAACATTTGGATTTGTTCTATAATGTTTGTAAACGTTTGATTTAAATCGCTAATAAGGTGAAACGTTTGGTTTTGTTTCGTAACGTTTGTACACGTTTGGCTTAAATCGCTAAAAAGGTGAAACGTTTGGATTTGTTTCGTAACGTTTGTAAACGTTTGGCTTCAATCGCTAAAAAGGTGAAACGTTTGGATTTGTTTAGTAACGTTTGTAAACGTTTGGCATAAATCGCTAAAAAAGGTGAAACGTTTGGATTTGTTTCGTAATGTTTGTCAATGTTTTGCTTATATTGCTAAAAAGGTAAGATGTTTGGTTTTGTTTCATAACGTTTGTAAATGTTCGGCTTAAATCGCTAATAAGGTGAAACGTTTGGTTTTGTTTCGTAATGTTTGTAAACGTTGGCTTAAATCGCTAAAAAGGTGACACGTTTGGATTTGTTTCGTAATATTTGTAAATATTTGTCTTAAATTGCTAAATAGGGGAAACATTTAGATTTGTTTCGTAACGTTTGTAAACGTTTGGCTTAAATCGCTAAATAGGTGAAACATTTGGATTTGTTTCATTATGTTTGTAAACGGTTGGCTTAAATTGCTAAAAAGGTGAAACGTTTGGATTAAATCGCTAAAAAGGTAAAACGTTTGGATTTGTTTCGTAACGTTTGTCTTAAATTGCTAAAAAGGTGAAATGTTTGGTTTAGTTTCATAACGTTTGTAAACATTCGTCTTAAATGGCTAAAAAGGTTAAATGTTTGGATTTGTTTCGTAACGTTTGTAAAGGTTTTGCTTAAATCGCTAAAAAGGTGAAACGCTTGGATTTGTTTCGTAACGTTTGTAAACTTTGTGCTTAAATTACTAAAAAGGTAAAACCCTTGGATTTATTTTGGAATGTTTATAAACGTTTGGCTAAATTGTTAAAAAGGTGAAACACTTTGATTAGTTTCGTAACGTACGTTTGGCTTATATTGCAAAAAAGGTGAAATACTTGATTTCTTTTCGTAACGTTTGCAAAGGTTTGGCTTAAATTGTTAAAAATATGAAACGTTCGGATTTTTTTCGTAACGTTTTAAACGTTTGGTTTTGTTTCGTAATGTTTGTTAACGTTAGACTTAAATCGCAAAAACATTGAAACGTCCTGTCTTGTTTCGTAACGTTTGTAAACGTTCGACTTAAATCGCTAAAAATGTGAAATGTTTGGATTTGTTTCGTAACGTTTGTAAACGTTTGACTTAAATGGATAAAAAGGTGAAACACTTGGATTTGTTTCGTAACGTTTGTAAACGTTTGGCTTAAATTCCTAAGAAGGTGAAATGCTTGGATTTGTTTCAGAATGTTTGTAAACGTTTGGATTAAATTGCTAAAAAGCTGAAACGCTTGGATTTGTTTTGTAACATTTGTAAACGTTTGGCTTAATTCGCTAAAAAAGTTAAACTCTTAGTTTTGTTTCGTAACATTTGTAAAGGTTTGGCTTAAATCACTAAAAATTTGAAACGTTTGGATTTATTTCGTAACGTTTTAAACGTTTGGTTTTGTTTCGTAACGTTTTTATACGTTTGGCATAAATCGCTAAAAGGGTGAAACGTTTGGATTTGTTTCATAACATTTGTAAACGCTTGGCTTAAATCTCTAAAAAGGAGAAACGTTTGGATTTGTTTCGAAATGTTCGTAAATGTTTAGCTTAAATCGCTAGAAAGGTGAAACGTTTGTATTTTTTTCTAACGTGTGTAAATGTTTCGCTTAAATAGCTAAAAAGGCGAAACGTTTGGATTTGTTTCTTAGCGTTTGTAAACGTTTGGCTTAATTCGCTGAAAAGGTTAAACGTTTGGATTTGTTTCGTACCGTTTTTAAACGTTTGGCTTAAATCAATAAAAAGGTGAAACGTTTGGATTTGTTTCGTAACGTTTGTAAATGTTTGGCTTAAATTGCTAAAAAGGTGAAAAGCTTGGATTTGTTTCGTAACGTTTGTAAACGTTTGGCTTAAATTGCTAAAAAGGTTATACGCTTGTATTTATTTTTATACGTTTGTAAACGTTTGGCTTAAATTGCTAAAAAGGTGAAACACTTGGTTTTGTTTAGTAACGTTGGTAAACGTTTGGATTAAATTGCTAAATATGGGAAACGTTTGGATTTGTTTCTTAACGTTTGTAAACGTTTGTGTTCAATCGCTAAAAAGGTGAAACGTTTGAATTTGTTTCGTAACATTTGTAAACGTTTGGCATAAATAGCTAAAAAGGTGAAACGTTAGGATTTGTTTCATAACGTTTTAAGCGTTTGGCTTAAATCGCTAAAATGGGAAATGTTTGGATTTTTTCATGACATTTGTAAACGTTTAGCTTAAATCACTAATAAGGTGAAACATTTTGTTTTGTTTAATAATATTTGTAAACGTTTGGCTTAAATCGCTAAAAAGGTGAAACGTTTGGATTTGTTTCGTAACATTTGTAAACGTTTGGCTTAAATTGCTAAAAAGGTGAAACATTTAGATTTGTTTCGTAACGTTTGTAAACGTTTTGCATAAATGGCTAATAAGGTGAAATGTTAGGATTTGTTTCGTGACGTTTTAAACTTCTCGCTTCAATCGGTAAATTGGGAAAACGTTTGGATTTGTTTCTCAATGTTTGTCAATGTTTGTAAACGTTTGGCATAAATCACTAAAAAGGTGAAACACTTGGATTTGTTTCGGAACGTTTGTAAACGTTTGGCTTAAATTGCTAAAAAAGTGAAACACTTGGAATTTTTTATAACGTTTGTAAACGTTTGGCCTAAATTGCTAAAAAGGTGAAATGCTTGGATTTGTTTCATAATGTTTGTAAACGTTTGACCTAAATTGCTAAAAAGGGGAAATGCTTGGATTTGTTTCGTTATGTTTATAAATATTTGGATTAAATTGCTAAAAAGGTGAAACGCATGTTTTTATTCGTAACGTTTGTAAACGTTTGGCTTGAATTGCTTAATATGGGAAACGTTTGGATTTGTTTCGTAACGTTTGTAAACGTTTGGCTTCAATTGCTAAAAAAGTGAAACGTTTGGATTTGTTTCGTAACGTTTGTAAAAGCTTGGATTAAATTGGTAAAAAGGCGAAACGTTTGGATTTGTTTCGTGACGTTTTAAAAGTTTGGCTTGAATAGCTAAAATGGGAAACATTTGGATTTTTTCAATAATGTTTGTAAACGTTTGGTTTAAATTGCTAATAAGGTGAAACCTTTGGTTTTGCTTCGTAACGTTTGTAAACGTTTGGCTTAAATTGCTAAAAAGGTGAAACATTTGGATTTGTTTAGTAACGTTTTAAACGTTTGGCTTCAATCGCTAAAAAGGTGAAACGTTTGGATTTGTTTCGTAACGTTTGTAAACGTTTGGCATAAATCGCTAAAAAGGTGAAATGTTTGGATTTGTTTCGTAACATTTTAAACTTTTGGCTAAAATCGCTAAAATGGGGAAAGTTTTGGATTTGTTTCGTAATGTTTGTCAATGTTTTGCTTATATTGCTAAAAAGGGGAGATGTTGGTTTTGTTTCATAATGTTTGTAAACGTTTGGCTTAAATCGGTAATAAGGGGAAATGTTTGGTTTTGTTTCGTAACGTTTGTAAACGTTTGGCTTAAATCGCTAATAAGGTGAAACGTTTTGATTTGTTTCGTGACGTTTTAAACTTTTCGCTTCAATCGCTAAAATGGGAAAAGGTTTGGATTTGTTTCGTAATTTTTGTCAACATTTGGCCTAAATTACTAAAAAGGTGAGATGTTTGGTTTTGTTTTGTAACGTTTGTAAACGTTCGGCTTAAATCGCTAAAAAGGTGAAATGTTTGGATTTGTTTCGTAGCGTTTGTCAACATTTGGCGTATATTGTTAAAAAGGTTAAACGCTTGGATTTGTTTCGTAACGTATGTAAACGTTTGGCTTAAATTGCTAAAAAGCTGAAACGCTAGGATTTGTTTCCTAACGTTTGTAAACGTTTGGCTTAAATTGCTAACAAGGTGAAACGCTTGGATTTGTTTTGGAACGTCTGTAAACGTTTGGCTTAAATCACTAAAAAGGTGAAACGCTTGGATTTGTTTCAAAACTTTTGTAAACGTTTGGCTTAAATTGCTAAAAAAGTAAAACGCTTGGATTTTTTTATAACGTTTGTAAACGTTTGGCCTAAATTGCTAAAAAGGTGAAATGGTTGGATTTCTTTCATAACGTTTGTAAATGTTTGGCCTAAATTGCTAAAAAGGGGAAATGCTTGGATTTGTTTCGTTACGTTTATAAACGTTTGGCTTAAATTGCTAAAAAGGTGAAACGCATGTTTTTATTCATAACGTTTGTAGACGTTTGGCTTAAATTGCTCAATATGGGAAACGTTTGGATTTGTTTCATAACGTTTGTAAAAGTTTGGCTTCAATTGCTAAAAAGGTGAAACGTTTGGATTTGTTTCGTAACGTTTGTAAAAGCTTGGCTTAAATTGCTAAAAAGGTGAAACGTTTGGATTTCTTTTGTAACGTTTTAAACGTTTGGCTTAAATCACTAAAATGGAAAACATTTGGATTTGTTCTATTATGTTTGTTAACGTTTGATTTAAATCGCTAATAAGGTGAAACGTTTGGTTTTGTTTCGTAACGTTTGCACACGTTTGGCTTAAATCGCAAAAAAGGTGAAACGGTTGGATTTGTTTCGTAATGTTTGGCTTCAATCGCTAAAAAGGTGAAAAGTTTGGATTTGTTTAGTAACGTTTGTAAACGTTTGGCATAAATCGCTAAAAAAGTGAAATGTTTGTATTTGTTTCGTAACGTTTTAAACTTTTGGTTTAAATTGCTAAAATGGGGAAAGTGTTGGATTTGTTTTGTAATGTTTGTCAATGTTTTGCTTATATTGCTAAAAAGGTAAGATGTTTGGTTTTGTTTCATAACGTTTGTAAATGTTCGGCTTAAATCGCTAATAAGGTGAAACGTTTGGTTTTGTTTCGTAATGTTTGTAAACGTTGGCTAAAATCGCAAAAAAGGTGACACGTTTGGAATTGTTTCGTAACGTTTGTAATGGTTTTGCTTAAATCGCTAAAAAGGTGAAACGCTTGGATTTGTTTCGTAACGTTTGTAAACTTTGTGCTTAAATTACTAAAAAGGTAAAACCCTTGGATTTATTTTGGAATGTTTATAAACGTTTGGCTAAATTGTTAAAAAGGTGAAACACTTTGATTAGTTTCGTAACGTACGTTTGGCTTATATTGCAAAAAAGGTGAAATACTTGATTTCTTTTCGTAACGTTTGCAAAGGTTTGGCTGAAATTGCTAAAAATATGAAACGTTTGGATTTGTTTCGTAACGTTTTAAACGTTTGGTTTTGTTTCGTAATGTTTGTTAACGTTATACTTAAATCGCAAAAACATTGAAACGTCCTGTCTTGTTTCGTAACGTTTGTAAACGTTCTACTTAAATCGCTAAAAAGGTGAAACGTTTAGATTTGTTTCGTAACGTTTGTAAACGTTTGACTTAAATGGCTAAAAAGGTGAAACGCTTGGATTTGTTTTGTAACGTTTGTAAACGTTTGGCTTAAATTCCTAAGAAGGTGAAACGCTTGGATTTGTTTCAGAATGTTTGTAAACGTTTGGATTAAATTGCTAAAAAGCTGAAACACGTGGATTTGTTTTGTAACATTTGTAAACGATTGGCTTAATTCGCTAAAAAAGTTAAACGCTTGGTTTTGTTTCGTAACATTTGTAAAGGTTTGGCTTAAATCACAAAAAAATTGAAACGTTTGGATTTATTTCGTAACGTTTTAAACGTTTGGTTTTGTTTCGTAACGTTTGTATACGTTTAGCTTAAATCGCTAAAAGGGTGAAACGTTTGGATTTGTTTCATAACCTTTGTAAACGCTTGGCTTAAATATCTAAAAAGGCGAAACGTTTGGATTTGTTTGGAAATGTTCGTAAATGTTTAGCTTAAATCGCTAGAAAGGTAAAACGTTTGTATTTTTTTTCTAACGTTTGTAAATGTTTCGCTTAAATAGTTAAAAAGGCGAAACATTTGGATTTGTTTCTTAGCATTTGTAAACGTTTGGCTTAAATTGCTGAAAAGGTTAAACGTTTGGATTTGTTTCGTACCGTTTTAAAACGTTTGGCTAAAATCACTAAAAAGGTGAAACGTTTAGATCTGTTTCGTAACGTTTGTAAATGTTTGGCTTAAATTGCTAAAAAGGTGAAACGCTTGGATTTGTTTCATAACGTTTGTAAACGTTTGGCTTAAATTGCTAAAAAGGTTATACGCTTGGATTTATTTCGATACGTTTGTAAACGTTTGGCTTAAATTGCTAAAAAGGTGAAACACTTGGTTTTGTTTAGTAACATTGGTAAACGTTTGGATTAAATTGCTAAATATGGGAAACGTTTGGATTTGTTTCTTAACGTTTGTAAACGTTTGTGTTCAATCGCTAAAAAGGTGAAACGTTTGAATTTGTTTCGTAACGTTTGTAAACGTTTGGCTTAAATCGCTAAAAAGATGAAACGTTAGGATTTGTTTCATAACGTTTTAAGCGTTTGGTTTAAATCGCTAAATGGGAAATGTTTGGATTTATTTTCATGACATTTGTAAACATTTAGCTTAAATAACTAATAAGGTGAAACATTTTGTTTTGTTTAATAATATTTGTAAACGTTTGGCTTAAATCGCTAGAAAGGTGAAACGTTTGGATTTGTTTTGTAATATTTGTAAACGTTTGGCTTAAATTGCTAAAAAGGTGAAACATTTAGATTTGTTTCGTAACGTTTGTAAACGTTTTGCATAAATGGCTAATAAGGTGAAATGTTAGGATTTGTTTCGTGACGTTTTAAACTTCTCGCTTCAATCGCTAAACTGGAAAAACGTTTGGATTTGTTTCTCAATGTTTGTCAATGTTTGTAAACGTTTGGCATAAATCACTAAAAAGGTGAAACACTTGGATTTGTTTCGGAACGTTTGTAAACGTTTGGCTTAAATTGCTAAAAAAGTGAAACACTTGGAATTTTTTATAACGTTTGTAAACGTTTGGCCTAAATTTCTAAAAAGGTGAAATGCTTGGATTTGTTTCATAATGTTTGTAAACGTTTGACCTAAATTGCTAAAAAGGGGAAATTCTTGGATTTATTTCGTTATGTTTATAAATATTTGGCATAAATTGCTAAAAAGGTGAAACGCATGTTTTTATTCGTAATGTTTGTAAACGTTTGGCTTGAATTGCTTAATATGGGAAACGTTTGGATTTGTTTCGTAACGTTTGTAAACGTTTGGCTTCAATTGCTAAAAAAGTGAAACATTTGGATTTGTTTCGTAACGTTTGTAAAAGTTTGGCTTAAATTGCTAAAAAGGAGAAACGTTTGAATTTGTTTCGTGACGTTTTAAAAGTTTGGCTTAAATCGCTAAAATGGGAAACATTTGGATTTGTTCTATAATGTTTGTAAACGTTTGATTTAAATCGCTAATAAGGTGAAACGTTTGGTTTTATTTCGTAACGTTTGTAAACGTTTGGCTTAAATCGCTAAAAAGGTGAAACGTTTGGATTTGTTTCGTAACTTTTGTAAACGTTTGGCTTCAATCGCTAAAAAGGTGAAACGTTTAGATTTGTTTAGCAACGTTTGTAAACGTTTGGCATAAATCGCTAAAAAAGTGAAATGTTTGTATTTGTTTCGTAACGTTTTAAACTTTTGGTTTAAATTGCTAAAATGGGGAAAGTTTTCGATTTGTTTCGTAATGTTTTTCAATGTTTTGCTTATATTGCTAAAAAGGTGAGATGTTTGGTTTTTTTTCGTCACGTTTGTAAATATTCGGCTTAAATCGCTAATAAGGGGAAACGTTTGGTTTTGTTTCGTAATGTTTGTAAACGTTTGGCTTAAATCGCTAAAAACGTGACACGTTTGGATTTGTTTCGTACCGTTTGTAAACGTTTGTCTTAAATTGCTAAATAGGGGAAACATTTAGATTTGTTTCGTAACGTTTGTAAACGTTTGGCTTAAATCGCTAAATAGGTGAAACATTTGGATTTGTTTCATTATGTTTGTAAACGGTTGGCTTAAATTGCTAAAAAGGTGAAACGTTTGGATTAAATCGCTAAAAAGGTGAAACGTTTGGATTTGTTTCGTAACGTTTGTCTTAAATTGCTAAAAAGGTGAAATGTTTGGTTTAGTTTCATAACGTTTGTAAACATTCGTCTTAAATCGCTAAAAAGGTTAAATGTTTGAATTTGTTTCGTAACGTTTGTAAAGGTTTGGCTTATATCGCTAAAAAGGTGAAACGCTTGGATTTGTTTCGTAACGTTTGTAAACTTTGTGCCTAAATTACTAAAAAGGTAAAACCCTTGGATTTATTTTGGAATGTTTATAAACGTTTGGCTTAAATTGTTAAAAAGGTGAAACGCTTTGAATAGTTTCATAACGTACGTTTGGCTTATATTGCTAAAGAGGTGAAATGCTTGATTTTGTTTCGTAACGTTTGCAAAGGTTTGGCTTAAATTGTTAAAAATATGAAACGTTTGGATTTGTTTTGTAACGTTTTAAACGTTTGGTTTTGTTTCGTAATGTTTGTTAATGTTAGACTTAAATCGCAAAAACATTGAAACGTCCTGTCTTGTTTCGCAACGTTTGTAAACGTTCGACTTAAATCGCTAAAAAGGTGAAACGTTTGGATTTGTTTCGTAACGTTTGTAAACGTTTGACTTAAATGGCTAAAAAGGTGAAACGCTTGGATTTGTTTCGTAACGTTTGTAAACGTTTGGCTTTAATTCCTAAGAAGGTGAAACGCTTGGATTTGTTTCGGAATGTTTGTAAACGTTTGGATTAAATTGCTAAAAAGCTGAAACGCTTGGATTTGTTTTGTAACATTTGTAAACGTTTCGCTTAATTCGCTAAAAACGTTAAACGCTTGGTTTTGTTTCGTAATATTTGTAAAGGTTTGGCTTAAATCACTAAAAATGTGAAACGTTTGGATTTATTTCGTAACGTTTTAAACGTTTGGTTTTGTTTCGTAATGTTTGTATACGTTTGGCTTAAATCGCTAAAAGGGTGAAACTTTTGGATTTGTTTCGTAACTTTTGTAAACGCTTGGCTTAAATTTCTAAAAAGGCAAAACATTTGGATTTGTTTCGAAACGTTCGTAAATGTTTAGCTTAAATCGCTAGAAAGGTGAAACGTTTGTATTTGTTTTCTAACGTTTGTAAATGTTTCGCTTAAATAGCTAAAAAGGAGAAACGTTTGGATTTGTTTCTTAGCGTTTGTAAACGTTTGGCTTAAATCGCTGAAAAGGTTAAACGTTTGGATTTGTTTCATACCGTTTTTCAACGTTTGGCTTAAATCACTTAAAGGGTGAAACATTTGGATTTGTTTCGTAACGTTTGTAAATGTTTGGCTTAAATTGCTAAAAAGGTGAAACGCTTGGATTTGTTTTATAACGTTTGTTAACGTTTGGCTTAAATTGCTAAAAAGGCTATACGCTTGGATTTATTTCGATACGTTTGTAAATGTTTGGCTTAAATTGCTAAAAAGGTGAAACGCTTGGTTTTGTTTAGTGACGTTGGTAAACGTTTGGCTTAAATTGCTAAATATGGGAAACGTTTGGATTTGTTTCGTAACGTTTTTAAACGTTTGGCTTTAATCGCTAAAAAGGTGAAACGTTTGAATTTGTTTCGTAAGGTTTGTAAACGTTTGGCTTAAATCGCTAAAAAGGTGAAATGTTAGGATTTGTTTCATAACGTTTTAAGCATTTGGCTTAAATCGCTAAAATGGATAATGTTTGGATTTTTTTCATAACATTTGTAAACGTTTAGCTTAAATCGCTAATAAGGTGAAACATTTTGTTTTGTTTCGTAATATTTGAAAACGCTTGGCTTAAATCGCTAAAAAGGTGAAACGTTTGGATTTGTTTCATAACATTTGTAAACGTTTGGCTTAAATTGCTAAAAAGGTGAAACATTTAGATTTGTTTCGTAACGTTTGTAAATGTTTGGCATAAATGGTTAAAAAGATGAAATGTTAGGATTTGTTTCGTAACGTTTTAATCTTCTCGCTTCAATCGCTAAACTGGGAAAACGTTTGGATTTGTTTCTCAATGTTTGTCAATGTTTGTAAAAGTTTGGCATAAATCACTAAAAAGGTGAAACACTTGGATTTGTTTCGGAACGTTTGTAAACGTTTGGCTTAAATTGCTAAAAAAGTGAAACACTTGGAATTTTTTATAACGTTTGTAAACGTTTGGCCTAAATTGCTAAAAAGGTGAAATGCTTGGATTTGTTTCATAATGTTTGTAACGTTTGACCTAAATTGCTAAATAGTGGAAATGCTTAGATTTGTTTCGTTCTGTTTATAAATGTTTGGCTTAAATTGTTAAAAAGGTGAAACGCATGTTTTTATCCGTAACGTTTGTAAATGTTTGACTTAAATTGCATATATGGGAAACGTTTGGATTTGTTTCATAACGTTTGTAAACGTTTGGCTTCAATTGCTAAAAAAGTGAAACGTTTGGATTTGTTTCGTAACGTTTGTAAAAGTTTGGCTTAAATTGCTAAAAACGCGAAACGTTTGAATTTGTTTCGTAACGTTTTAAACGTTTGGCTTAAATCGCTAAAATGGGAAACATTTGGATTTTTTCAATAATGTTTGTAAACCTTTGGTTTAAATTGCTAATAAGGTGGAACCTTTGGTTTCGCTTCGTAACGTTTGTAAACGTTTGGCTTAAATTGCTAAAAAGGTGAAACGTTTAGATTTGTTTAGTAACGTTTTAAACGTTTGGCTTCAATCGCTAAAAAGGTGAAACGTTTGGATTTGTTTCGTAGCGTTTGTAAACGTTTGGCATAAATCGCTAAAAAGGTGAAATGGTTGGATTTGTTTCGTAACGTTTTAAACTTTTGGCTTAAATCGCTAAAATGGGCAAAGTTTTGGATTTGTTTCGTAATGTTGAGATGTTTGGTTTTGTTTCGTAACGTTTGGCTTAAATCGGTAATAAGGGGAAACGTTTTGTTTCGTTTCGTAACGTTTGTAAACGTTTGGCTTAAATCGGTAATAAGGGGAAACATTTGGTTTTGTTTCGTAACGTTTGTAAACGTTTGGCTTAAATCGCTAATAAGGTGAAACGTTTTGTTTTGTTTCGTAACGTTTGTAAACGTTTGGCTTAAATTGCTAATAAGGTGAAACACTTGGATTTGTTTCGTAGCGTTTGTAAACGTTTGGCTTAAATTGCTAAAAAGGGGAAACGCTTGGATTTGTTTCACAACGTTTGTAAACGGTTTGCTTAAATTGCTAAAAAGGTGAAACGTTTGGATTTGTTTCGGAACGTTTGTAAACGTTTCGCATAAATTGCAAAAAAGGTGAACGCTTGGATTTGTTTCTTAACGTTTGTAAAAGTTTGGCCTAAATTGTTAAAAAGGGCAAACGCTGGGATTTGTTTCGTTACGTTTATTAACGTTTGGCTTAAATTGCTGAAAAGGTGAAACGCATGTTTGTATTCGTAACGTTTTTAAACGTTTTGCTTAAATTGCTTAATATGGGAAACGTTTGGATTTATTTCGTAACGTTTGTAAACGTTTGGCTTTAATTGCTTAAAAGGTGAAATGTTTGGATTTTTTCGTAATATTTGTAAAAGCTTTGCTTAAATCGTCAAAAAGGTGAAACGTTTCGATTTATTTCTTAACGTTTTAAATGTTTGGCTTAAATCGCTAAAATAGGAAACATTTGGATTTTTTCCATAATGTTTGTAAACATTTGGCTTAAATCGCCAAAAAGGTGAAACGCTTGGATTTGTTTTGTAATGTTTGTAAACGTTTGGCTTAAAGTGCTAAAAAGGGGAAACACTTGGATTTGTTTCGTAACGTTTGTAAACGTTTGGCTTAATGTGCTAAAAAGGGGAAACGCTTGGATTTGTTTCGTAACGTTTGTAAACGTTTGGCTTAATTTGCTAAAAAGGGGGAAACGTTTGGATTTGTTTCGTAACGTTTCAAACGTTAGGCTTACATTGCTAAAATGGGAAACATTTGCATTTCTTCCATATTGTTTGTAAACGTTTGGCTTAAATCACAAATAAGGGGAAACGTTTGGATTTGTTTCGTAATGTTTGTCCACGTTTGGCTTACATTGCAAAAAAGGTGAGATGTTTGGTTTTGTTTTGTAATGTTTGTAAACGTTCGGCTTAAATCACTAAAAAGGTGAAACGTTTGGATTTATTTCGTAAAGTTTGTAAACGTTGGGCTTAAATTGCTAAAAAGGTGAAACGCTTGGATTTGTTTCGTAAAGTTTGTAAACGTTTGGCGTAAATTGCTAAAAAGATGAAACGCTTGGATTTGTTTCCAAACGTTTGTAAACGTTTTGCATAAATTGCTAAAAAGGTGAAACGCTTGTATTTGTTTCGGAACGTTTGTAAATGTTTGGCCTAAAGTGCTAAAAAGGTGAAACGCTTGGATTTTTTTCATAGCGTTTGTAAAGTTTGACCTAAATTGCTAAAAAGGTGAAACGCTTGGATTTGTTTCATAACATTTGTAAAAGTTTGTCCTAAATTGCTAAAAATGTGAAACACTTGGATTTATTTGGTAACGTTTGTAAACGTTTGGCTTAATGTGCTAAAAAGGGGAAATGCTTGGATTTGTTTTGTAACGTTTATAAACGTTTGGCTTAAAGTACTAAAAATGGGAAACTCTTGGATTTATTTTGTAACGTTTATAAACGTTTGGCTTAATGTTCTAAAAAGGGTAAACGCTTGGATTTGTTTCGTTACGTTTGTAAACGTTTGGCTTAAATTGCTAAACAGGGGAAACGTTTCGATTTGTTTCGTAACGTTTCAAACGTTTGGCTTAAATTGCTAAAATGGGAAACATTTGGATTTTTTCCATAGTAGCTGTAGACGTTTGGTTTTGTTTCGTAATGTTTGTAAATTTTTGGTTTAAATCGCTAAAAAGGTGAAACTTTTGGATTTGTTTCGTAACGTTTGTTAACGTTTGGCTAAAATTGCTAAATAGGGGAAACGTTTGGATTTATTTCGTAGCCTTTGTAAATGTTTGGCTGCAATCGCTAAAAAGGTGAAACGTTTGGATTTGTTTCGTATCGTTTGTAGACATTTGGCATAAATCGCTAAAAAGGTGAAATGTTTGGATTAGTTTCGTAACGTTTTAAAATTTTGGCTTAAATCGCTAAATGGGGAAACATTTGGATTTGTTGTGTAACGTTTGTAAACTTTTGGCTTAAATTACTAGAAAGGTGAGATTTTTGGATTTGTTTCGTAACGTTTGTAAACATTTGGCTTAAATTGCTAAAAAGGTGAAATGTTTGGTTTTGTTTCGTAACGTTTGTAAACGTTTGGCATAAATTGCTAAAAAGGTGAAACGATTGGATTTGTTTCGTAACGTTTGTAATCGTTTGGCTTAAATTGATAAAAATGTGAAACGCTTGGATTTGTTTCGTAACGTTTTGCTTAAATTTCTAAAAAGGTGGAAAGCTTGGATTTTTTTCAGAACGTTTGTAAACGTTTGGCTTATATTGCTAAAAATGTGAAACGCTTGGATTTGTTTCGTAATGTTAAAAAACATTTTTCTAAAATTGCTGAAAGGTGAAACGCTTTGTTTTGTTTCATAACGTTAGTAATGGTTTGGTTTAAATAGCTAAACATGTGAAACGTTTGGATTTGTTTCGTAACGTTTTAATTGTTTGGTTTTGTTTCCAAACGTTTGTAAACGTTTGGCTTAAATCGCTAAAAAGGGGAAACGTTTGGATTTGTTTCGTAGCGTTTGTAAACGTTTGGATCAAATTCCTAAAAAGGTGAAAAGTTTTGATTTATTTCTGAACATTATAAATGTTTGGTATATATCCCTAAAAAGGGGAAACGTTTCGATTTGTTTCGTAACGTTTGTAAACGTTTTGCTTAAATCGCTAAAAATGTGAAACATTTGGATTTGTTTCGTAACGTTTGAAAACGTTTGGCTTAATGTGCAACAAAGGGGAAACGCTTGGATTTGTTTTGTAACGTTTGTAAACGTTTGGCTTAAATTGCTAAAAAGGCGAAACGTTTGTAAACGTTTGACTTAAATTGCTAAAAAGGCGAAACGTTTGGATTTGTTTCGTAACGTTTGTAAACGTTTGGCTTCAATCGCTAAAAAGGTGAAACGTTTGGATTTGTTTCTTAACGTTTGTAAACGTTTGGCATAAATCGCTAAAAAGGTGAAATGTTTGGATTTGTCTCGCAACATTTTAAACTTTTTGCTTAAATTGCTAAAATTGGGAAACGTTTGTATTTGTTTAGTAATGTTTGTCAACGTTTGGCTTAAATTTCTAAAAAGGTGAGATGTTTGGTTTTGTTTCGTAGCGTTTGTGAACGTTCGGCCTAAATCACTAAAAAGGTGAACCGATTGGATTTGTTTCGTAACGTTTGTAAACGTTCGGCTTAAATTTCTAAAAAGGTGAAACATTTAGATTTGTTGCATAACGTTTGTAAATGTTTGGCTTAAATTGCTAAAAAGGTGAAACACTTGGATTTGTTTCATAACGTTTATAAATGTTTGGCTTCAATCACTAAAAAGGAGAAACGCATGGATTTGTTTCGTAACGTTTGTAAACGTTTGGCGTAAATTGCTAAAAAGGTGAAACGGTTAGATTTTTTTCATAACGTTTGTAAACGTTTGGCCAAAATTGCAAAAAAGGTGAAATGCTTGGATTTGTTTCATAACGTTTGTAAATGTTTGGCCTAAATTGCTAAAAAGGTGAAACGATTGGATTTATTTCGTTACGTTTCTAAACGTTTTGCTTAAATTGCCAAAAAGGTGAAACGAATGTTTTTATTCGTAACGTTTGTAAACGTTTGGTTTAAAATACTTAATATGGGAAGCGTTTGGATTTGTTTCGTAACGTTTATAAACGTTTGGCTTCAATTGCTAAAAAGGGGAAACGTTTGGATTTGTTTTGTAACGTTTGTAAACGCTTGGCTTAAATCGCTAAAAAGGTGAAATGTTTGGATTTGTTTCGTAATGTTTTAAACTTTTGGCTCAAATCGCCAAAATGGGAAACATTTGGATTTTTTCCTTAATTTTTGTAAACATTTGGCTTAAATCGCTAATAAGGCGAAACGTTTGGTTTTGTTTCGTAATATTTGTAAACGTTTGGCTTAAATCGCTAAAAAGGTGACACGTTTGGATTTATTTCGTAACGTTTCTATACGTTTGGCTAAAATTGGTAAAATAGGGAAACGTTTGGATTCGTTTCTTAACCTTTGTTAATGTTTGGCTTCAATCGCTAAAAAGGGGAAACTTTTGGATTTGTTTTGCAACGTTTGTAAACGTTTGGCATAAATCGCTAAAAAGGTTAAATGTTTGGATTTGTTTCGTAACGTTTTAAACTTTTGGCTTAAATCGCTAATTGGGAAAACATTTGGATTTGTTTCGTAACGTTTGTAAACATTTTGCTTAAATTGCTAAAAAGGTCAGATGTTTGGTTGTTTTTCATAACGTTTGTAAGCGTTCGGCTTAAATCGCTTAAAAGGTGAAACGTTTGGATTTGTTTCGTAACGTTTGTAAACGTTTGGCTTAAATTGCTAAAAAGGGGAAACGCTTGGATTTGTTTTGTAACGTTTGGCTTAAATTGCTAAAAAGGTGAAACGCTTGGATTTGTTTCGTAACGCTTGGCTTAAATTTGTAAACAGGTGAAAAGCTTGGATTTGTTTTGGAACGTTTGTAAACGTTTGGCTTAAATTGCTAAAAAGGTGAAACGCTTGGATTTGTTTCGTAACGTTTGTAAACGTTTTTCTTAAATTGCTGAAAAGGTGAAACCTTTAGTTTTGTTTCGTAACATTAGTAAAGGTTTGGTTTAAATAGCTAAAAATGTGAAACGTTTGGATTTGTTTCATAATGTTTTAAACTTTTGTTTTTGCTTCGTAACTTTTGTAAACGTTTGGCTTAAATTGCTAAAAAGGAGAAACGTTTGGATTTGTTTTGTAACGTTTGTAAAGGATTTGCTTAAATTGCTAAAAAGGCGAATCGTTTGGATTTTTTTTCGAAATGTTTGTAAACATTTGGCTTAAATCGCTAAAAAGGGGAAACGTTTGGATTTGTTTCGTAACGTTTTTAAACGTTTGTCTTAAATTGCTAAAAAGGTAAAAAATTTAGATTTGTTTCATAACCTTTGTAAATGTTTGGCTTAAATCGCTAAAAAGGTGAAACGTTTGGATCTATTTAGTAACGTTTGTCAATGTTTGGCTTAAATCGCTAAAAAGGTGAAACGTTTGGATTTGTTTCGTAACGTTTGTAAAAGTTTGGCTTAATTCGCTAAAAAGGTGAAACGTTTGGATTTGCTTCGTAAAGTTTGTAAACATTTTGGCTTAAATTGCTAAAAAGGTGAAACGCTTGATTTGTTTCGTAACGATTGGCTTAAATTGCTAAAAAGGTAAAACGCTTGGATTTGATTCGTTATTTTTGTAAACGTTTGGTTTAAATTGCTAAAAAGTTGAAACGCTTGGATTTGTTTCGTAACGTTTGTAAGCGTTTCCTTAAATTTCAAAATATGTGAAACCTTTGAATTTGTTTTGAAATGTTTATATACGTTTGGGTTCAATAGCTAAAAATGTGAAACATTTGGATTTCTTTCGTAACGTTTGTTTAAACGTTTGGCTTAAATTGCTAAAAAGGTGAAACGTTTTGATTTGTTTCGTAATGGGGAAATGATTGGATTTGTTCCGTAACATTTGTAAACGTTCGGCTTAAATCGCTAAAAAGGTGAAACGTTTGGTTTTGTTTCGTAACGTTTGTAAACGTTCGGCTTAAATCGCTAAAAAGGTGAAATCTTTGGGTTGGTTTCGTAACGTTTGTAAACGTTTTGCTTAAATTGCTAAAAAGGTGAAATGCTTGGATTTGTTTCGTAATGTTTATAAACGTTTGGCTTAAGTCGCTAAACAGGCGAAATGTTTGTATTTGTTTTGTAACGTTTGTGAACGTTTGACTTAAATTGCTATAAAGGTGAAACGTTTGGATTTGTTTCGTAGCGTTTGTAATCGTTTGGCTCAAATAGCTAAAAAGGTGAAACATTTGGATTTGTTTCATAAGCTTTGTAAATGTTTGGCATAAATCGCTAAAAATATGAAACGTTTTGATTTGTTTCGTAACGTTTGTAAACGTTTTGCTTAGATCGCTAAAAAGGTGAAACATTTGGATTTATTTTGCAACGTTTGTAAACGTTTGTCTTGATGTGCTTAAAAGGGGAAACACTTGGATTTGTTTCGCAACGTTTGTAAACTTTTGGCATAAATTGTCTTGGAATTCTTTTGTAATGTTTGTAAACGTTTGGCTTAAATCGCTAAACATGGGAAATGTTTGGATTTGTTTCGTAACGTTTGTGAACGTTTGACTTAAATTGCTATAAAGGTGAAACGTTTGGATTTGTTTCGTAACGTTTGTAAACATTTGGCTCAGATTTCTAAAAAGGAGAAACATTTGGATTTGTTTCATAACCTTTGTAAATGTTTGCCATAAATCGCTAAAAAGATGAAACGTTTCGATTAGTTTTGTAACGTTTGTAAACGTTTGACTTAAATAGCTAAACAGGTGAAACTCTTGGTTTTGTTTTGTAACATTTGTAAACGTTTGGCTTAAATCGCTAAAAAGGTGAAACGTTTGAATTTGTTTCGTAACGTTTGTAAAAGCTTGGCTTAAATCGCAAAAAAGGTGAGACGTTTGGATTTGTTTTGTAATGTTTGTAAACGTTTTGCCTAAATTGCTAAAAAGGTGAAACGTTTGTAAACGTTTGGCTTAAATCGCTAAAAAGGGGAAACGTTTGGATTTGTTTCGTAACGTTTGTCAATGTTTGGCTTAAATCGCTAAAAAGTTGAAACGTTTGGATTTGATTCGTAACATTTGTATACGTTTGGCTTAGATTGATAAAGAGGTGAAACATTTGAATTTGTTTCGTAGCGTTTGTAAACGTTTGTCTTAAATCGCAAAAAAGATAAAAAGTTTGGATTTATTTCGTACCGATTGTAAACGTTTGGCTTAAATTTCTAAATATGGGAAATGTTTGAATTTGTTTTGAAATGTTTGTAAACATTTGGCTTCAATAGCTAAAAATATGAAACGTTTCGATTTGTTTCGAAACGTTTGTTTAAATGTTTGGCTTAAATCGCTAAAAAGATGAAACTTTTTGATTTTTTTTTGTAATGGGGAAACGTTTGGATTTATTTCGTAACGTTTGTAAACGTTTGGCTTAAATCGCTAAAAAAGTGAAACATTTGGTTTTGTTTCGTAACGTTTGTAAACGTTCGGCTTAAATCGCTAAAAAGGTGAAACCTTTGGATTTATTTTGTAATGTTTGTAAACATTTTGCTTATATTGCTAAAAAGGTGAAACGCTTGGATTTGTTTCGTAAAATTTGTAAACGTTTAGCTTAAATTGCTAAAAAGGTGAGACGCTTAGATTTGTTTCGTAATGTTTGTAAACGTTTTATTTTTTCCGTAGCGCTTGGATTTGTTTTGTAACATTTGTAAACGTTTGGCCTAAATCACTAAAAAGGTGAAACGTTTTGATTTTTTTCGTAACGTTTGTAAACGATTGGCTTAAATCGCTAAAAAGGCGGAACGTTTGGATTTGTTTCGCAACGTTTATAAACGTTATGCTTATATTGCTAAAAAGGTGAAACGCTTGGATTTGTTTCGTAACGTTTTAAACGTTAGGTTTTGTTTCGTAATGTTTGTAAACGTTTGGCTTAAATCGCAAAAAAGGTGAAACGTCATGTTTTGTTTCGTAACGTTTGTAAACGTTTGGCTTAAATCGCTAAAAAGGTGAAACGTTTGGATTTGATTCGTAAAGTTTGCAAATGTTTTGGCTTAAAGTGCTAAAAAGGTGAAACGCTTGGATTTGTTTCGTAACTACTGGCTTAAATTGCTAAAAAGGTATAACATTTGGATTTGATTCATTACGTTTGTAAACGTTTGGGTTAAATTGCTAAAACGTTGAAACACTTGGTTTTGTTTCGTAAAGTTTGTAAGCGTTTGGCTTAAATTTCTAAATATGTGAAACGTTTGAATTTGTTTTGAAACGTTTGTAAACGTTTGGCTTCAATATCTAAAAGTGGGAAACGTTTGGATTTGTTTTGTAACGTTTGTTTAAACATTTGGCTTAAATCGCTAAAAGGGTGAAACATTTTGATTTGTTTCGTAACGTTTTAAACATTTGGCTTAAATCGCTATAATGGGGAAACGTTTGGATTTGTTTTGTAACGTTTGTAAACGTTTGGCTTAAATCTTTAAAAAGGTGAAACGTTTGGTTTTGTTTCGTAACATTTGTAAACGTTCGGCTTAAATCGCTAAAAAGGTGAAACCTTTGAATTTGCTTCTTAAGGTTTGTAAACGTTTTGCTTAAATTGCTAAAAAGGTGAAACGCTTGGATTTGTTTCGTAATATTTGTAAACGTTTGGCTTAAATTGCTATAAAGGTAAAACGCTTGGATTTGTTTCATAATGTTTGTAAAAGTTTGGTTTTGTTTCTTAACGTTTGGATTTGTTTCGTAACATTTGTAAACGTTTCGCTTAATTCGCTAAAAAGGTAGAACGTTTGGATTTGTTTTGCAATGTTATAAACGTTTGACTTAAATTGCTAAAAAGGTGAAATGTTTGGATTTTTTTCGTAACGTTTTAAACGTTAGGTTTTGTTTCGTAATCTTTGTAAACGTTTCGCTTAAATCGCAAAAAAGGTAAAACATCTTGTTTTGTTTGTTATTGTTTATAAACGTTTGGCTTAAATCGCTTAAAAGGTGAAACGTTTGGATTTGTTTCGTAACGTTTGTAAATGTTTGGCTTATATTGCTAAAAAGGTAAAACATTTGGATTTGTTTCGTAACTTTTTTAAATGTTTGGCTTGATTAGCTAAAAAGGTGAAACGCTTGGATTTATTTCGTAATGTGTGTCAACGTTTTGCTTAATTCGCTAAAAACGTGAATCGTTTGTATTTATTTCGTAACGTCTGTAAACGTTTAGCTTAAATCGCTAAAAAGGTGAAACATTTGGATTTGTTTCGTAATGTCTGTAAACGTTTGGCATAAATTGCTAAAAAGGAGAAACATTTGGATTTGTTTCTTAACGTTTGTAAACGTTTGGCTTAAATCGTGAAAAAGGTGAAATGTTTGCATTTGTTTCGTAACGTCTGTAATGTTTGGCTTAAATCGCAAAAAAGGTGAAACGTTTGGTTTTGTTTCGTAACGTTTGTAAACGTTTGGCTTAAATTGCTAAAAATGTGAATTGTTTTGATTTGTTTCGTAACTTGTAAACGTTTGTTTTAAATCACTAGAAAGGGGAAACATTTGGATTTGTTTCGTATCGTTTGTAAACGTTTGGCTTAATTCGCTAAAAAGGGTTGCGTAACGTTCTAAACGTTTGGATTAGTTTGGTAACATTTGTAAACGTTTAGCTTAAATTGCTAAAAAGGTGAGACGTTTGGATTTGTTTGGTAATGTTTGTAAATGTTTGGCTCAAATCGCTGAAAAGGTGAAACATTTGGATTTGTTTCGTAATGTTTGTAAGCGTTTGGCTTAAATCGCTAAAAAGGTGAAACATTTGGCTTAAAGTGCTAAAAAGGTGAAACGTTTGGCGTAAATCACTAACGTTTGTAAACGTTTGGCTTAATTCGCTAAAAAGGTGAAATGTTTGGATTTAAATTGCTAAAAATGTGAAACATTTGGATTTGTTTCGTACTGTTTGTAAACATTTAGCTTAAATCGCTGAAAAGGTGAAACGTTTGGATTTGTTTCTTACATTTGTAAACGTTCGGCTTAAATCGCTAAAAAGAGGAAACGTTTTGTTTTATTTTGTAATGTTTGTTAACGTTTGGCTTATATAGCTAAAAAGGTGAAACGTTTGGTTTTGTTTCCTAACATTTGTAAACGTTCGGCTTAAATAGCTAAAAAGGGGAAACGTGTGGATTTGTTTCGTAACGTTTGTAAACGTTTGGCTTAAATTGCTAAACAGGTTAAACTTTTGGATTTGTTTCGTAATGTTTGTAAAAGATTTGTTTTGTTTCGTAATGTTTGTAAACGTTTGGCTTAAATCGCTACAAATGGAAAACGTTTGGATTTGTTTCGTAACATTTTAAACATTTTGTTTTGTTTCGTAACCTTTGTAAACGCTTGGCTTGAATTGCTAAAAAGTTGAAACATTTGGATTTGTTTCGAAACATTTGTAAACGTTTGGTTTAGATTGCTAAAAAGGTGAAACGTTTTGATTTGTTTCGTAATATTTGTAATCATTTGGCATCAATCACTAAAAAGGTAAAACGTTTGGATTTGTTTCGTAACGTTTGTAAACGTTTGGCTTAAAACGCTAAAAAGGTAAAACGTTAGGATTTGTTTTGTAACGTTTTAAATGTTTGGCTTAAATTGTTAAAATGGGGAAACATTTGGATTTTTTTCGTAACGTTTGTAAACGTTTGACTTAAATCTCTAAAAAGGTGAAACGTTTGGATTTGTTTTGTAACGTTTGTAAACGTTTGGCTTATATTGCTAAAATGGGGAAACGCTTTGATTTGTTTCGTAACGTTTGTAAACGTTTGGCTTAAATCGCTAAAAAGGCGAAATGTTTGGGTTTGTTTCTTAATGTTTGTAAAAGTCTGGCTTCAATCGCAAAAAAGGGGAAACGTTTTGATTTGTGTCGTAACGTTTGTAAATGTTTGGCTTAAATTGCTAAAATAGGGAAACTTTTGGATATGTTTCGTAACGTTTGTAAACGTTTTGCTTAAATCGCTAAAAAGGTGAAACGTTTGGATTTGTTTCGTAACGTTTGTAAATGTTTCGCTTAAATCGCTAAAATGGGGAAACGTTTGGATTTGTTTCGTAACGTTTGTAAACATTTAGATTTGTTTCGTAACGTTTGTTAACGTTTGGTTTTGTTTCATAATGTTTATAAACGTTTGGCATAAATCTCTAAAATGGGGAAACGTTTGGATTTTGTTTCTGTTCGCCTGGAAATATTCCGGACTCAAATTTTTGAATTTATAATTGGGATCGGTTTGAGGTTTGATATTTTAACGAACCTTTGTAGATATTCACAGGGCTTGTCTGGTTAAAGACACTTAACCACGTGATCTAATAGTAATAATCTGGGATCTACGAACTCAGGCGAGATTAATACTGAAAACTACTCCTAAGTTAAAACAATCCGGAGATTGCGAGATAAAAAGCACTGGGCTTGGTTTTTGATTGATTGATTTGTTGATACAAAAATAATGAACCCCTGAGCTATTTATAGCTCGTCATAATCGAGATTCCTAATTTAACTAGAACTAGAACTCTAAGAAGAAAAACACTCCTAACGAGTTACAAATTCCTAATAAGAAGGAGAATAATAAAACTAATAAAAAGGGCTTTTTATTGGGCTTGAGTCCTTTGTAAACCTACATGATGCTCTTGTCTATCAATTCTTTGGGCCGGTGTAAACAATGCCCCCAACAAGCCTGAAATTCTCATTTTGGGCTTGTTTCCCTTCTTAGGCCCAAATGAAATGCTGCTTGGTCCATGTCCTCGGCCCAGATACCATTGCAATTTATAACAAAGGGGTGCGCATCTATAAATCGTTCGGTACCCCCTTAAATCCACGTCATCTCCAGTTGTTACCCACGATGCCACGTAGTAAATGTTTGAACCATTCGGCTTCCATTCATTTTGCATTTTAAGAAAAATACTCAGTCATTCTCACACTACCTACTCTCTCTGTAAAAATTCAAGATTCTCTCTCTTCTCAGCCATCTCAAGCTTTCTACAAACCTACTGGTAAGCGCCTGAAATCGCCTTGCCTATTCCTATTTCGCCGTTTTTAATCATCGCCCTAACTAAGGTGAAATTTTGCTCAGTTATCATGGCTGCTCCCAATGACACAATCGCCACCCAAGTAACTGATAAGATCAACGAGGTCCACACTGCTGCTCTACATACCGATTTTTCGGTAATAATTAAAACCAACGATGATCAAGAATGTGTTGGTCCGATTCTGGTTTCGCCCAGCCACCTATGCGAAATTGTCACTCCGTTTCACGAAGAAGTCCCACCACACTTCTCATTTTCCCATCAGTCCTCCATCTGGGTAAATACCATGTTCAGAAACTGGCCGACCGAACACAAGGGGTATCAAGAATGGGTGAATCGATTGAAGCCCCATTTCGGCCAACTGTGGAAGGATGTTGGCATATACGACATGATCGGCCTCTACAAGGCGAGTAGACCAATAGCGAAGCATTACATCATGGGTGCCTCCCTCTTCTGGTCGACCGCCATCAACTGTTTTTGCTTCAAATTCGGCATGATGACCATTACCCTTTTAGACATGGTGGCCATCCTAAACATCGTAGTTATCGGCAAACGTATTTCGCCAATCTAGATGCAAACATCCCTACCTTTAAGTTGACGAAAGCCCAAAGGAGTTATGCCCCATTTGTCAAGCTTTTTATGGGCGAAGAACAATACAACTCTGACACCAGATAGCATATTGCTTTCCTCGCCTTTTTTGTGGCGAAATTCGTCCTTTGTACTTCATCTTTCCGAGTCACCACAGATTGTTTCACACTCGCCGCTGCTGTTACCGAAGGACGAAAATGCAATCTTGGCAAGTTCATGCTGGCTCACTTGCACAGAAGTATGAACGAAATTTCTCCTCATGCGAACAACGGGTCTTTCAATGCCCTAGTGGTCCATTATGGGTTCTACAATTATGGCTCGCACTTTACTTCCCCGAGCTTTTGAAGTTGGCCCCCGTATCAAGGCTGAACTATGTGGTTATCAACTTATCGCTGCAGGTACTCGCCTTCCCCATGTCCTTGACGTTCTAGAGGTGTTCACAAACTATGTTCGTACTCCAGAACTATTTTTCCCGATATTGACTCTGAAGTATCCTCCTTCTTGGTTATACCTCGGATGGGATAGCGACGATACTGAAGAAGAAATGGCCGATCCCAAATGGAAACTTGGAGGCCAATGTTGGGGTAGCTCCTTGAAATGTAGAAATCTGTTCGCCGGTTTGGAGTATAACCGCAGTAGTACAGAGGCATATTGCCCTAACTATGTAGCTCGGCAATTCGGCTACAACCAAGGAATTCCCTGTCCTTTATTAATCTCCGTCAATAACCGCGGGACCTATAGACCCTCAATAGAAAACTTTGCCGATCTCCAGTTTATAACTCGCCTTAATCGAGCCTATCTTCCCCCTATATCAGAAATTTCTCGTCCTTCCATTTCACCAAAATGTACCCTTGAGTTTGAAAGTTGGTGGGCTTCGGTCGTTGAATCCTGTTTCAACCTTTCTCCGAAAGAAATCCTGTCTCTTCATAATTTTTTTTTACCTCCTTTATCGAGAAACCCAACTCATGCAGATCCTTTTCTTTTGCATGCACCAAAACGTCCAAAATTTGAAGGTAACCTCTTCCATCTTTTTGAAATTTCTAGGTTCGAAAGCTTTTATAAATTCAAATATGATCCATTAGATCGGCCTAGTATGAACCATAAAATGCAGCGTCATAGGCGAATAGCTAGGACTAAATATAATGAAAAAATGAAAAAGGTCTGGAGGGAAAAATATGACAAAACTTATTCTTATGAATTCTACCTAGCTCATATTCGCCCTAAATTTAAGTACAAGAGTCCACAAGTTCCTAAGTGTAATATGTCCACCCAAACTCCAATTAAAATGCCTAAAAAATGGATTAAAAAATCGCAGCCGATCATAACTACTGAAGGGGTAACTTACACTGGCATCAGATGCCGCTCTGATGTTGAGGCGATTAGTGAACTAGTCAAAAACGGCTACAGTAGAATACCAGGTAACGAAGATAACGTTTCGCCTTTTAAAGTTCTATTCAATTCTGTACTAACTTTTGTTTTTAGTTGGCGTGCCGAGATGGGGTAAGGGCGACGTATACCATACCGACGGCGATGAGAAACCAGAAGCCAAGAAAGCAAGACGAAAATGCCCAGCATCAAAAAAATCGTCCAAGAAGGAGTCGAAATCCAAGAAAGTTAAAGTTGATCTCTCCGGGTCTCGCCTATTTGATCCTACACCCTTTGATCCTGAGATGAATCATCCCTCCAGAAGCGCTCATTCGTCTTCAAGGGGAGATACCCAAACTGGGGGCGATCAAACTGGTGATGAAGGACTCTCCCTTTAGGAAACCCGTTCGTCCCAAAATACCCCTTCTGAGGTGACCCCAACCGTCTCACAGATGCTTGATTTTTCACCACTGCCTGCCTTGCACTCGCCGCTGGGTTCGGACCTGGTTAACCTTCTGGCACGTCTTGCTGCCAAGACTAAGGTACCTCAAATTTGCTCATTATCAACTTAATAGTAGTCTTAGCAACTGATTTTCTATTGTGGCAAAACCTGGCAAATTAATGATGACGCTCCGGCGAAACATGAAGACTTGGCGGTGAAAGCAGCGGCTTTCCTGAACTCTGATAGTGAAGATGAGGAATTGCCTATGCCAGAGGGTGAAATGCAGGCAGAGATTATCAGCTGGTCTTCTGAGAACTGGGGCGATCATCTGGACGTACTGAGCTGAAATCCCAAGGCATTGCTATATTCAAGTCGCCCAAGGACTTTGAGAAACTTAAAAAAACTGCAACTGCCCTGGCCGACGCTCCTCCAGAAGTCCTCAGCGAAAAAGCTCGTGGTGCCATGGTTAAACTATCTGCATCGCTACCTGCTTTTCAGAAGATTTATGATGAATCGATGCTGATCCAGACCGAGCATGACCAATTAACCCTTCAAGAGGCCGAACCTAAATAGAAGCTGGAGACGCTGAAGGCATCTGTGAAATCGGCTGTTTCAGCTCTGACCAATCGCCGAGAGCACGCAAAGGAGCTGCAAGAAAAAATCGCTGCTTTGAAGCTCGAGCTGTAGGCTGAAGAGAAGGGTATAGGCGAACTAGAAGTCTCCATGGACAAAAGCTTGCTCGAAGGTGTCGACGTGAAGAAAAACCGAAACTTGCTGAAGCAGAGCATTTCCAGAATGAAGCCCAAGGTGGATGAAGCCCGCAAATCTTTCAACACGGTTCGCAGTGAGATTGGCAACATTTTTAGCCATTTTTAGCTTATGTTGTAATCTGTTTTAAGTTCAGAACAATATTTTTCTTTTCAACCGTACGATACTGTTTTGGTTCGGCCTGGTGGCCGTTTCCTTTTGTTGAATAGATTTTCATCTTACGTTTTAAAAGGTCGGCTTCAAAAAATGACACGTTGGGAATAACAGAGGGCCCCTTAAGGACAATGTTAAAAATAAATGGCCGAAATAACAATGATATATTCAATTCTCGGCCCTGTTAAAGTACTTTATAACTTATTTCGTAAAATATTGAGAAAAACGGAGAACCCGTTGAAAAAACTCAACTGTAACAGTAAATGGCCGAAATGATAATGATACATTCGATCATCGGCCCTTATAAATCAGAAACGCAGAACGTTCAACGTTATTCATGGATATCTAATGACTTAGGACGTTCGGCGAAGGCTCGCGGCGGTCATTATTCTTCGTCGGCTCCAAATAGCCGTCGGTCAATGATCTCCCAGCAACTGGGAACATATTTTTTGAGGAACTGTCCATTGATCGCGCTGTCGTGTTCCTCCCCGTCAACATTCGCCAGGACATACGCAACGCCAGTCATCTTGGCAGTCACAATAAATGGGCCTTCCCAGTTCGGACTCCACTTACCAGTTCGCCTGTCCTTATGACCAATAGGTAGGATCGCCTTCCATACCATATCGCCTATGGCAAATGACTTTGGTTTCACCCGCTTATTGTATGACCTCTCAACCCTTTTTTCTGGGCCTCGAGGTGATCTAATGCCGCCAGTCTCTCCTCATCGAGATCGAAGGAGTCTATTACCATCTTGTCAAAGTAATCGTCCTTAGACAATCTATTCTGGTATAGACGGCGAGTAGACATCACAATGAGCTCCATTGGCAACATCTCATCGTACCCATACACCATTCGAAAAGGTGAAGTTCATGTGGCCGACTTTTGGCTGGTCCTATTCGCCCAAACTGCTTCTGACAACAAAGCGTGCCATTGTCTTGGGTTTTCTTCAATCATCTTCTAAACCATAAGTTTAATAGTCTAGTTCGTCGCTTCGGCCTGTCCGTTGGCTTGCGCATAGTACGGTGTTGAGTGAAGCATTTTGATCTTCATCTGAGAAGCCCACCAACCTATATCGCCTCCTGTGAACATCGTCCCTTGATATGTGGTTATTGATTCAGGCAACCCATGTCGATGAACGATGTATTCTTTAAAAAACTTAATCACAGCTTCTTGCGTGGGCGATTTTAGGGGCTTTGCTTCGACCCATTTGGTGAAGTAGCAAGTTGCAATAATGACGAAAGTATGGCCATCTGTCGAGCCAGGATATATCTTTCCTATGAGGTCGACCGCCCATCCCCTAAATTGCCACGGTTTAATGATGGAGTGGAGTTCTTTGGCCGAGACGTGCTGTATCGGACCGCATTTCTGACAGGCTTCGCACCCCTTAGCATATCTTATGCAGTCTTGTTCCATTTTCGGCCAATAGAAGCCGTATTTATGGATCAACCATTTCATCCGGGGGCCTGCCTCATGAGAACCAGCTATCCCTTCATGTACTTCGGCCATTGCTAGCATTACTTCCTTTGGGCCGATGCATCTGAAGAGTAGCCCTTCAAAACCCTTTTTGTATAGCTTGCCCGCTACGACGACGTAGTTTTGGGCCAAGGTCCTCAACCTCCTATTCTATGGTCTGGATTCTCGAACCACTTCAACATTTCAGTCCTCCAATCTTGGGTGACATCGATTTGGTAGACCGAAAATTTCCTTTCATTGATGGTGATGCCCCCAGTATGGAGATTCGGCGTTTCTCTTTCAATTGCGTCGAACTGGTGACTCATCTTGTATCCGCTGCCGTGTTGAGCTAGATCATTCGCGACAATATTATCGGCTATCTCGGTGTATTCTATCCTTGTATCCTAAAAGCCTTCGATCAGGTGCTTCGCCTTGTTGCAATACCTCACCAATAGTTCAGATTCGCACTTGAATTCCCCAATCACTTGTTTGATGACCAACAATGAATCGCCTCTAACGTTGATTGACACTGCCCCCAGCTCGGCCAAAATTTCGAGGCCGAATATCAGGGCTTCGTATTCTGCTTGATTTTTAGTACACTTAAACTGGAGTTTGAACGATAGTTGGTAAGCTAACCCCATGGGTGAGATAATATGTCCTACGGCGCCTACCCTCTGGCTAGTTCTGGACCCATCGAACCACATCTCCCATAAGACTATGTCGCAGCAGCTAATTGTTTCCTCCCTAAGGGTAATTATAGGATGATCGACGAGGAAATCGGCCAAAACTTGTCCTTTTACTGCTCTCTGGGGAACGTAACCTAATGTGAATTCGGACATGGCGATCGCCCACTTCCCAATCTGATTTCTTATGTATGGTTTCGATAGAATATACTTAATGATATCGGTCTGGCATAGTACGTACACCACTACCAGCAACATGTAATATCGTAATTTGTAACAAGTGAAGTACAAACACAGGCCCATTTTCTCTATGTCAGTATAGCAAATCTCAGTATCGGTCAGCCCACGGCTCAGATAATAGACCGCTCTTTCCACCCCGTTGTCCTCTTGGGCGAGCATGCATCCCACGGATTCACGTGCAGCCGATAAAAAAAGTAACAGTGCTTTGTTCGGCTTCGGAGGTGTCATAACTGGAGGTTTGGCCAAATATTCTTTTAAATCATCGAACACCTTCTATTGTTCGTCCGTCCAAATCCAATGATCGGTCTCTTTTCCTCGTAGCAAGACACTCCAACTGCGAAGTCGGCCTGCTATGTTCGCTATAAATCGTTTGAGGAAATTTATTTGACCGATCAGTCTCTGAAGCTGCTTCTTAGTTTTTGGTTGTTCAACATTAATGATCGCCTTGGCTTTGTTTTTATCTATCTCTACTCCCCGCTGGTGAACCAAGAAACCCAAGAAGTTTCCAGCCGATACTCTGAAAGCGCATTTAGGAGGGTTCATTTTCAACCCATTAGACCGTATGCGCTCGAACCCTTTCCTCAGATCGGCCAAATGAAGCTCCCCGGTATTCGACTTTACCACCACATCGTCAATGTACACTTTGAGGCAATCCAGTCCTCTGAACATTTTATTCATCGCTCGTTGGTAGGTTGCACCCGCGTTCTTCAAGCCGAAAGGCATAACAACCCATTCGTAAGCTCCAATCGGCCCGGGACATCTGAAAGCTGTTTTAGATACGTCCTCCTTGTTGATTGGTACTTGGTTGTACCCGAAGTGTGCTTTGAGGAAACTGAGTATCGTATGCCCCGCTGCTCTATCTATCAGCATATCGGCCACGGGCATCAGGTACTAGTCCTTAGGCGTGGCCAGGTTGAGGTTTCGAAAGTCTACACATACCCTTAATTTTCCATTTTTCTTCATCACAAGGACGATGTTAGAGAGCCATTCGGTGTACTGAGCTTCTCGAATAAACTTGGCATCTTCTAACTGTTTAATTTCATCCTGGATGAGGGTATCCACTTCTCTTGACATTCGTCGGGGGTCTGCCGAAACGGCCGAAATCCACTTTTCAGAGGGAGCTTGTGTTCGCCGATATCTGGATCGAGACCCGGCATTTCATTGTACGACCAAGCGAAACAGTCGCGGAATTCGATTAGTAAAGCAATCTGCTATCCTTTGAACTCTTCATCCAACCCGGCGTTGATATAAATAGGTCTAGGCGATTCAGCTGTGCCCAAGTTCACTTCTAGCAGGTCATCTTGTACTTGGGCGGGATCATCTTCAAGCTTCCCTGTTGTCAGCTGTATATCCCCAATTCTCAGCGATCCTGTTGGGTCTTGACCCTGGTCCTCATATATGCATTCGGCCGATGCGACGTCATATAGCGAGGCTAGCTGTCTGATCTTCTCTCTTAATTCCTTGTGTCGTGCTATCATTCTAAACGTTTGATGATAGTAGATCGGCCGTTGCCCCCAAGGGTCATTGATACTGGCCGATCCGAGTTGACTAATAAGCGGGGTACACTCGTCTCCCCTTTGGAACTAAGGGATTGTATCTTCCGTACTTCCTCGTCATATAAACGTGCCTCAAGCACATTATGGTTTTCGCCGAAAGGGTTGGGATCGCCCTTGTCAACTTCGTCTTCACCATCCTCTCGCCATATGAATAGTTTTTGATGCATGGTTGATGGTATGCACATATTGGAGTGAATCCAATCTCGACCGAGCAATATGTTGTAGTTACTTCGGGCGTTGACCACGAAAAACCCTTCTTCGGTCTCTACTCGCCCAACTTTTATCCGGAGTGTAATGTACCCCTCAGCCGGCGTTTCACCTCCGGCGAAATTGGTCATGTAAACATCAGTTGGGTCTAGCTGATCCTGATTTATGCCGAGCTTCTTGAGCATCTTCGCTGGTAGTATGTTGACCCCAGCTCCGTTATCAATAAGGACCCTGTTGATTGATACTCCATTTAAATCGGCCTTGATGTATAGCGGCCGAATATGCCTCGTCATCCTTGTTGGGGATTTACTGAGTAATACTACTGCCGTGCTATCGACACTATCACCTTCCGGGATGATCACATTGCCTTCCAGCGTCGCCTTCTGCCCAGGCTTGCTTCTATAAGAATCAGGGAGTGTGACTACTTTCACCCCGTATTTGTCCCTGACAACCGGGACCCAAGCTTTCAACACCCCTTTTCTGTGTGAGACGAATACCTCACGATCTTTGGGCAATTTTGCTTTCAATTGGCCCTCTTGGTGAGAAACGAGCACGTCTCTGTAAGATGGTTTCTCGCCAAGATCTGCCTCGCTCTTGTGGGTCTCTATCTTTTTAGTTGTGCTTGTCGAATCATCTGTTCGGCTCACTTGCTTTGGAACCCATATCTTTCTTACCTTTGGGGTTCGTTGTTCACGTGGCTCGGTATACGTTTCCATCCGAACCCTATTGCCCAACCTTTCGGTTATAGTTTTACTCCCTCGCTCGGCCTCAAGAGCCAGTCTTGCGTTCTGATTCGCCCTCGACTCTTGCCTTAACCTCTGCATTTTCCTCTTTTGGGTTTTCGTCATACGAGGGGTCGCCTCCGTTGGCCGAAAAATCCTTTTGAACACGGTTGTCTTAGACTCCCGCTGTGGCTGATGCTTCTGCCACCGTCCCATGGGCGATTTAGGCTTGAATGTCTTGGGATGCTCCCTTACCTTTTCGGCCTTCTTAGCTTCAAAACAAGTATTGCATGATGGGCAAGTTATCTCTGCGGTAGGCGAGCTATGGCGTTTTCTCTTCTGTTGCTGAGATTGACTTTTTTCTCCTTGCCGTTTAGAACCATCAGTCTCCATCCTGGGCTTGGGTCTTCTCAGATTCCACTTACTCTGGATCTGTCCATGCTCCAGGAAACTGTCAAAGTGAGGCCGAACGGTGTTAATGGAGACATACTTTCCATTGACCTCTTTCTTCGTTGAAAACAGAAGTTTCCCCTCGTTGATCGCCATCTGGATCACATTTGTGAAGTTCACACAATTGTTCGTGCTGTGCCTCCAGGAATTATGGTACTTGCAATAATCCTTTCCGACCAGCTCTTCTAGCGGTGGGATTACGTGACTCTCGCTAAGGGCGATCTGTCCATCCTTAAACAAGGCATCGAATATGTCGTCGGCCTTGGTTAGATCGAAGGAATGCTCCTTTTGTACCACCACGGTCTTGTTCTTCTTAACGAAGCCCGACTTTCTTAAGGCCGAACACTCTAGAGGCTTAGTTACCAAGAATTTGGCCATATTAACTTCATCTTCGGAGCTACTGTCTTCACTGTCTGACACTACGGCCACGTCCAGCTGGTCTTTGTAGTAGGTTCCTTTAAAAGCGCCTCGCCTCTACTCCTTCTCTTGAAGAAGTCTTTCGTAACTCGTCACCCTGTTTGTCAGTTCAAACAAGTCACGGAATCGATGACCTTCGAAATGCTCCCTCATAGCGAAGCTCATTCCTCTTACCACCATCGGGACACAATCGGCCTCAGACATCTTGGTGGAGCACCTTGTTCTAAGTTTCTTGAATCGGCCGATATACTTCTCTGCCGATTCGCTCGGAAACTGAGAGATTCGAGCTAGATCGGCCAGGGTGACATCAGGCGGTGCTCTGTAAAATTCCTCATGGAAGAGGATTTCAAGATCTTTCCAAGTGTCCACCGAATTCGGTGATAACCTCGAGTACCACGTGAATGCCATCTTCGTTAGGGAACTGGCGAACAATCGGAGTTTCAAAAAATTGTGGGCCGCAGCTTCGCCACATTGGGCAGAAAACCGGGCGACATGTTCGACCATTGATTGCCCCTTTTCCTCGCCCGAAAACAAACTGAATTCAGGCACTTTGTATCCCCTTGGGGAAGGGTACAACTTATCGATCTAGTCCGGATATGGCTTCATATATGACGGGCGAGGTATCGGTCTCGGATCCACCCCGAATCTCTCTAGCATATCTACAAGCTGCCCCTGGTAATAGATATTTGGATCGCCCCCTTCGGAAAATGAGCGGTCGGCCATATTGGGCTCTTGGGTGTTGGCTCCAGTGGCGGCTCCCTGAGGTCTGGGCTCTCCTTGAGGGTTCGAAGTGCTTGCCCCGGGTGATCGGCCCTTCCAGCAGATTCGGCCTCATGCCCTGTCAAGAGCTTGACCGAACCATATGTATACCCTAACTTACTGGGTTGCTGCGTTGTTTCGGCCAAACCACCTGGATACCCGAACCGATTCGATGTCTGGTTTTGTTCGGCCTGTCTGTAACCCTGATCGGCAGTGGATTGCCCAGAAAAGAGTCGTCCTAGGTTTTCCATTGCTTTGTTGAGGCCATCCAAATTACCTTGGATCTGCCGTTGGACCGATGTTTGATCGGCCATGATGTTCTTCATCACTTCGGACATCTAGTGCATCGCACCGTCGAACATCTGCTTGTTTTCCTGAGCTATCTCGCCCTTCATGGCCGAAAAATAAGCCCGTGATAAAGATTGGCGAGATGGAGGAAGATGGCACGAGTAATCCATCCAATCGTCGGTTGCATCATCATTCCTGTCCTTAGGAAGGTTCCCATCGGTGTCCGAAGTATTCGGCACTTTGTTCGATTGGTTCACCTGTTTGTTCTTGGCTATAGTTTCAGATTTGTCCGAGTCAGATTCTTCTACTACATCACCTCCCTTCAGTTGTTGTCGGTGTAAAGACCGAACGTGCTTGGAATCGTCCTTAAAGTCCGTTTTTGTGCTAACCATAAACTAAGTCCCCAGTGGAGTCGCCAAAAGATGTTCGCCTGGAAATATTCCGGACTCGAATCTTTGAATTTATAATCGGGATCGGTTTGAGGTTTGATACTTTAACGAACCTTTGTAGATATTCGCAGGGCTTGTCTGGTTAAAGACACTTAACCACGTGATCTAATTATAATAATTTGGGAGCTACGAACTCAGGCGAGATTAATACTGAAAACTACTCCTAAGTTAAAACAATCCGGAGATTGCGAGATTGTCACGACCTATTTTCATGAATCGTGACCGGCGCTAGGGTATGGGTATGGTTATACCAAAACCCGTAGCTAGCCTTACGGATAACCAACTTATATCATTTAAAACAATATACCTGCAGAAAACCACATGCTCGGGGGAAACTGAGACTTCATCCTAGTCTAGCAGTACAATATGCAACATATATTCAAAGTATACTTATCTGAAATTATAACTCCAACAGTATGGTAATATAATATAAATACCATAAATGCTGTAATCATGCCAAAAGCAATAAAGTAATCACCAACAAACAACAATCTAAAAATATAATAAAAGACTAAATCATAAATAATCTAATACTACTACTACGGTCTAAGAGTTTAAAATAGTTCAACTCTTTTATTCTGAAAATAAAATAAAGAACCTCCGAGAATGAAGAAACGGAGATCGACCAATGCTTAAATCACAAACCTGGAAAATTTGGGAAAACAACGGGGTCAGATTTACTGAGTAGAGTTTATATAACCATTTACATTTATTAAGTTGAAAATCTTTAAAAACGTTTAAAATAAACATTTTGATTATGGATTATTAATGAAACCCTAATCCACAATTCTAAATCCATTGTCGTGTCGGTGAGACATATCTCAATAACTGATCCCCGACTATCACTTAATAAATAGTGAGCCCAGGAGACGTATCTTCCACCGGTGCCGTCACTAAGGTGAGACGTATCTCAAACCTACCTCATTACCATAATCATTACCGGTGCGCACGCAGTCCCGATGATGCCCATCGAGTAGCATGTTCCAAATCAAATCCACAATGCAGAAAACAGTTCAAAAGCTGTTTATACATGTATATATATACAAAATATAACATTTGCTTAATAAAGAGGTAAATAGAGATATAAACTCACTGCTTGCTATTCCACGTGAAACTTGACAAGCAATCTAACTCTGGTTCGCCTCTGAAGTACGAACAATAGACGGGTCTAAATGAAATATTAAAATCATAATTAAAATCAGACACTAATTCTAGAGTTTATTAGACACCACATAAGACTAGCACATAAGACAAGTCAATGTAAAGTCAAGTTAGAGCAAACATAAAACTCAAATAATAATAAAACCAATAACAATCACGTCTATTGAGTTCCCGCTTTAAAATTTGTTTCAGATAATATTATTTAAAATATTATTTAAATAAATAATAAACTAAATCTATTTTCAAATAGTGGGTTAGCCGAGTTATCGATAACTACCAAGCTACCTCACATGTCGGGCAACCCAAGTCTAACCCGACCCAAATATTTTATCAAAATTATAAACCATAGTTTATAATTCCAAAATAATACTTATTGATAAAATAATAATTAAATATTAAAATGGAACTCAATAGCTTAAAACACAAGTAACCAATAGTTACCAACAAAAATTACTTAACTAAAATAGCTAAGAAAATAATTTAAAAGCTAAAACGCAATTTAGCCAAATTGGCACGCTTAAGTCAATATTCTCAAAATTGACAATTACCCAATGGTCACTATATGAAATATCCATGCTAACAGTTACCAACTCATTTTAACAAGAACAATGAGAAATAGATAAGTATGGCAGTCACACCATAACAAATCAAAAGGGCGAAACCGAAACACCACGAGAACAAACAAGGGACTCAATACGACTATCAACAATAAGCTACAACATATAATCATACAAAAACGAAAAATGGCAGCAAGAAAAACACAAAGTTCAGCAAAAACGAAGACATGAAAACAGTCCAACGTAAACTCAAAATTGCACATACCGAGTGGAAGTAACAAGCCTGCAGATTTTGGAGAAGATTTGGCTCAGAATGGACGTAATACTAATGCCTAGACACAACAAGATTCATGCTCAAAAGCAAGTTCATAATCGGCAGCAACAACAAGAAATATTACAGCAAAGAACCAAGAAAAACGATGAATCGACGGCGGCTTAAACTGATAGAATAACGTACCGATTCACGATCTCAAGGCTTAGAATTTGAATAGGATGATGTGTACTATAGCTGAAACGAGACGGATCCCAGTTCGATGCTACTACGAAGAAGAACGAGCTAAGAAACGGAACATGACGATATCGAAAGCATATGAAGAAGAAGACGTGAGAAACTTACCAAAATCGCAGCAATGGAAAGGGATGAGAGCGTGAGATTTTTAGAGTGTTAGAAAGAATCGAAAACGGCTAGGGTTTGTAGTAAAAGAGGGGAACGATTTAGGGTTGTAACATGTTTTAAATAAGGAGCAAAACTAAGGCGTGGTGTATGTTTAAGATGCGTGGGTTCATAGAATTCTCACTTAGCCTCTCTGCAAATGCGTATTGCATATTTGATTTGGCCTATTAGTACATTTGAGTGAAATGATAATGCAAGCCAACTTGGATGCCAAACTCATGAAGAAACATGTTAATACTTTTGATTTTATTTTATTTTAGTTTGACTGATTATTAGTTTTTTTTTCTTTTGAGAAATTGGGCCACGAAAACAAGAGTCCGCAAACGACTCAAAATATTACCGGAAACTCATCGGAAAAGCCAAAAAAATTACGGGGTATTACATTCTCCCCATCTAATATAAAATTCGTCCTCGAATTTAAAACAAAAGCGACTAACGTAACACACAACATAATTTACATACGAAACGCATATAACCAACGTAAAACTCACGAACCAGATACCCAAGGTAATCAAGGATAACAAACGAAAACACCGAAATCGAAAACGATTCGGATTTGAAGAGGATGATGTCTACAATAGCTGAAACGAGACGGATCCCAGTTCGATGCTACAACGAAGAAGAACGAGCTAAGAAACAGAACGCGACGATATCGAAAGCATATGAAGAAGAAGACGTGAGAAACTTACCAAAATCGTAGCAATGGAAAGGGATGAGAGCGTGATATTTTTAGAGTGTTAGAAGGAATCAAAAACGGCTAGGTTTGCAGTAAAAGAGGGGAACGATTTAGGGTTATAACATGTTTTAAATAAGGAGCGAAACTAAGGCGTGGTGTATGTTTAAGATGCGTGGGTTCATAGAATTCTCACTTAGCCTCTCTGCAAATGCGTATTGCATATTTGATTGGGCCTATTAGTACAGTTGAGTGAAATGATAATGCAAGCCAACTTGGATGCCAAATTCATGAAGAAACATGTTAATACTTTTGATTTTATTTTATTTTAGTTTGACTGATTATTAGTTTTTTTTTTTTTTGAGAAATTGGGCCACGAGAACAAGAGTCCGCAAACGACTCAAAATATTACCGGAAAGTCATCGGAAAAGCCAAAAAAAATACGGGGTATTACAAAGATAAAAAGCACAGGGCTTGGTTTTTAATTGATTGATTTGTTGATACAAAAATAATGAAGCCCTGTGCTATTTATAGCTCCTCATAATCGAGATTCCTAATTTAACTAGAACTAAAACTCTAAGAAGAAAAACACTCCTAACGAGTTACAAATTTCTAATAAGAAGGAGAATAATAAAACTAATAAAAAGGGCTTTTTGTTGGGCTTGAGTCCCTTGTAAGCCTACATGATGCTCTTGTCTATCAATTCTTTGGGCCGGTGTAAACAGTTTCTTAACGTTTGTAAACGTTTTGCTTCAATCGCTAAAAAGATGAACATTTGGATTTGTTTCGTAACGTTTGTAAACGTTTTGCTTAAATTGCAAAAAATGTTAAAAGTTTGTTTTTGTTCTGTAATGTTTGTAAACGTTTGGATTTGTTTCGTAACGGTTGTAAATATTTGTAAACTATTGACTTAAATTGCTAAAAAGGTGAAACGTTTAGATTTGTTTTGTAACGTTTGAAAACATTTGGCTTAAATCACTAAAATTGTAAACGTTTGGATTTGTTTCATAATGTTTGTAAATTTTTGGATTTGTTTCGTAACGTTTGTAAACGTTTGGTTTTGTGTCGTAACGTTAATAAACGTTTGGCTTAAATTGCTAAAATGGGGAAACATTTGGATTTATTTCGTAACGTTTGTAAACGTTTGGCTTAAATCGCTAAAAAGGTGAAACGTTTGGATTTATTTCGTTATATATGTAAACACTTAGCTTAAATTACTAAACATGTGAAACGTTTCTTTTTTACCATCATAACGTTTTAAAGATTTGACTTAAATCGCTAAAAAGGTTAAACGTTTGTTTTTTCGTAATATTTGTAAAACGTTTGACTTAAATTGCTAAAAAGGTGAAACGTTTGGATTTGTTTCTTAATGTTTGTATACATTTGGCTTATATTGCTAAAAAGGTGAAACACTTGGATTTGTTTCGTAACTTTTGTAAACATTTGGCTTAAATCGCTAAAAAGGTGAAACGCTTGGATTTGTTACGTAACGTTTGTAAACGTTTGGCTTAAATCGCTAAAAATGTGAAACTTTTGGTTTTTTTCCGTAACGTTTGTAAATAATTGGCTTAATTCGCTAAAAATGTGAAACAATTGGATTTGTTTCGTAACGTTTTAAACGTTTGGTTTTGTTTCTTAAATTTTGTAAATGTTTGTTTTAAATTGTTAAAAAGGGGAAACGTTTGGATTTTTTTTCGTAACGTTTGTAAACCGTTTGGACTAAATCGCTAAAATGGGGAAACGTTTGGATTTGTTTCGTAACATTTGTAAACGTTTGGCTAAAATCGCTAAAAAGGTGAAACGTTTGGATTTGGTTAGTAACGTTTGTAAACGTTTGGTTTAAATCGCTAAAATGGGGAAACGTTTTGATTTCTTTCGTAACGTTTGTAAAGGTTTGTCTTAAATTGCTAAAAAGGTGAAACATTTGGATTTATTTCGCAACGTTTGTAAATGTTTGGCTAAAATTGCTATAAAGGTGAAACGTTTGGATTTGTTTTGAAACATTTGTAAATGTTTGGCTTCAATCACTAAATATTTGAAAACATTTGGCTTAAATCACTAAAAAGGTGAAACGTTTGAATTTGTTCCGTAGAGTTTGTAAACGTTTGGATTTGTTTAATAACGTTTGTAAACGTTTGGCTTCAATAGCTAATAAGGTGAAACGTTTGGATTTGTTTCATAATGTTTTTAAACACTTGTCTTAAATTACAAAAAAGGTGAAACGCTTTTATTGTTTTCGTAACGTTTGTAAACGTTTGGCTTAATTTGCAAAAAAGGTGAAACGTTTGTATTTATTTCGTTACGTTAGTAAACGTTTGGCTTAAATTGCTAAAAAGGGGAAACGTTTGGATTCTTTTCGTAACGTTTTAAGCGTTTCGCTTAAATCGGTAAAAGGGGGGAACATTTGGATTTGTTTCGTAACGTTTATAAATGTTTGGCTTAAATTGATAGAACGGTGAAATGCTTGGATTTGATTCGTAACGTTTGTAAAAGGCTTAGTTTCGTAATGTTTGGCTTAAATTGCTAAAAATGTGTAACGTTTGGATTGGTTTCATAATTGTTTTAAATGTTTGGTTTTGTTTCGTATCGTTTGTAAAGGTCTTCGCTTAAATCGCTAAAAAGGTAAAACGCTTGGATTTGTGTCGTATTTGTAAACGTTTGGCTTAAATCGCTAAAATGGGAAAATGTTTGGATTTGTTTCGTAATGTTTATAAGCATTTGGCTTAAATTTTTAAAAAGGGGAAACATTTGGATTTATTTCATAACGTTTGTAAACGTTTGGCTTCAATCGCTAAAATGGCGAAACGTTTGGATTTGTTTCGTAACATTTGTAAATGTTTGGCATAAATCGCTAAAAAGGTTAATGTTGGGATTTGTTTCATAACATTTTAAACGTTTGGCTTAAATTGCTAAAATGGGGAAACGTTTGGATTTGTTTCGTAACGTTGCAAACGTTTGGGTTAAAATTGCTAAAAAGGTGAAATGTTTGGTTTTGTTTCGTAACTTATGTAAACGTTCTGCTTAAATTGCTAAAAAGGTGAAACGCTTGGATTTTTTTCGTAACGTTTCGCTTAAATTAATAAAAAGGTGAAACGCTTGGATTTGTTTCGGAACGTTTGTAATCGTTTGGCTTAAATTTCTAAAAAGGTGCAACGCTTAGATTTGTTTCGTAATGTTTGTAAATGTTTGGCTTAAATTGCTAAAAAGGTAAAACGCTTGGTTTTGTTTCGTAACATTTGTAAAGGATTTGCATAAATCGCTAAAAATGTTAAACGTTTTGATTTGATTCGTAACGTTTTAAACGTTTGGTTTTGTTTCGTAACGTTTGTAAACGTTTTGCTTAAATCGCTAAAAAGGTGAAACATTTGGATTTGTTTTGTAGCTTTTGTAAATGTTTGGCTTAAATAGCTAAAAAGGTAGAACATTTGAATTTTTTTCATAACGTTTTTAAATGTTTGGCTTAAATCGCTAAAAAGATGAAAAATTTGGATTGGTTTCATAACGTTTGTAAATGTTTGGCTTAAATTGCTAAAAAGGTTAAAAGTTTGGATTTGTTTCGTAACGTTTTTAAAGATTTGGCTTAAATTGCTAAAAGGGTGAAACGCTTGGATTTTTTTCGTATCGTTTGTAAACGTATGGCTCAAATTGCTAAAAAGGTGAAACATTTAGAATTGTTTTGTAACGTTTGTAAACGTTTGGCTTAATCGCTAAAAAGGTAAAACATTTATATTTGTTTCATAACCTTTGAAAACGTTTGACTTAAATTGCTAAAAAGGTAAAAAGTTTGGATTTGTTTCCTTACGTTTGTCAACGTTCGGCTGAAATTGTTAAAAAGGTGAAACGCTTGGATTTGTTTCATAACGTGTGTAAACGTTTGGCTTAAATTGCTAAAAAGATGAAACGTTTGGATTTGTTTTGTAAAGTTTGTAAACGTTTGGCTTAAATTGCTAAAAAGGTGAAACGCTTGGTTTTCTTTCGTAACGTTTGTAAGCGTTTGGTTTAAATCGCTAAAAATGTGAAACGTTTGGAATTTTTGGTAACATTTTAAAAGTTTGGTTTTGTTTCGAAACGTTAGTAAACGTTTGGCTCAAATCGCTAAAAAGGAGAGACGTTTGGATTTTTTTCGTAACGTGTGTAAACGTTTTGCTTAAACCACAAAAAAAGTGATACCTTTGGATTTGTTTCGGAGTGTTTGCAAAGGTTTGACTTAAATAGCTAAAAAGGTGAAACGTTTAGATTTGTTTTGTAATGTTTTAAATGTTTGGCTTATATCGCCAAAATGGGGAAACGTTAGGATTTATTTCGTATCATTTCTGAACGTTTGGCTTATATGGCTAAAAAGGTGAAACGCTTAGTTTTGTTTCGTAATGTTTTTAAACGTTCGGCTTAAATTTCTAAAAAGGTGAAAAGTTTGGATTTGTTTCGTAATGTTTGTTAACTTTTTTAAAAGTGCTAAAAAGGTGAAACGCCTAGATTTGTTTCATAACGTTTGTAAACGTTTCTATTAAATTGCTAAAAAGGTGAAACGCTTGGATTTGTTCTTAACATTTTGTAAACGTTTGGTTTTATTTCGTAACGTTTGGATTTGTTTCGTTACGTTTGTAAACGTTTTGCTTAAATTGCTAAAAAGGTGAAATGTTTGGATTTGTTTCATAACGTTTGTAAACGTTTGTCTTCAATCGCTAAAAAGGCGAAACGTTTGGATTTGTTTCGTAACGTTTGTAAACATTTGGCATAAATTGCTAAAAAGGTGAAATTTTTAGATTTGTTTCATATCGTTTTAAACGTTTGGTTTTGTTTCATAACGTTTGTAAACGTTTGGCTTATATCGCTACAAACGGGAAACGTTTGGATTTGTTTCGCAACATTTATAAATGTTTGGCTTAAATTGCTAAAAAGTTGAAACGCTTGGATTTGTTTCGTAACGTTTTAAACGTTTGGTTTTGTTTCGTAATGTTTGTAAACGTTTGGCTTAAATCACAAAAAAAGTGAAACGTCTTGTTTTGTTTCGTAACGTTTGTAAACGTTTGGCTTATATCACTAAAAAGGTGAAACGTTTGGATTTATTTCGTAACGTTTGTAAATATTTGGCTTAAATTGCTAGAAAGGTGAAACTTTTTGATTTGTTTCGTAACGTTTTTAAACGTTTGGCTTAAATCTCTAAAAGGTGAAACTCTTCGATTTGTTTCGCAACGTTTGTAAACATTTGGCTTAAATCGCTAAAAAGGTAAAACGTTTGGATTTATTTCGTAACGTCTGTAAACGTTTGGCTTAAATCGCTAAAAATGTGAAACGTTTGGCTTAGTTTCGTAACGTTTGTAAATGTTTGGCTTAAATCGCTAAAAAGGTGAAACATTTGGATTTGTTTCATAACGTTTGTAAACGTTTGTTTTAAATCGCTAAAAAGGTGAAACGTTTCGATTTGTTTCGTAACGTTTGTAAACGGCTTAAATTGCTAAAAAGGGTTTTGTAACGTTTTAAACGTTTGGATGAGTTTAGTGACGTTTGTAAACGTTTGGCTTAAATTGCTAAAAAGGTGAAACGTTTGGATTTGTTTCGTAATATTTGTAAACGCTTCCCTTATATCGCTAAAAAGGTAAAACGTTTGGATTTGGTTCATAACGTTTGTAAACGTTTGGCTTAAATCGCTAAAAAAGGTGAAATGTTTGGCTTAAATCGCTAAAAAGGGGAAACGTTTGGATTTCTTTCGTAACGTTTGTAAACGTTTGGCCTATATCGCTAAAAAGGTGAAGAGTTTGGATTTGTTTCGTAACGTTTGTAAATGTTTGTCTTAAACCGCTAAAAAGGTGAAATGTTTGGATTTGTTTTGTAACTTTTGGAATTGTTACGTAATATTTGTAAACGTTTGGCTTCAATGGCTAAAAAGGTGAAACATTATGATTTGTTTCGTAACGTTTGTAAACGTTTTGGTTAAATCGTTGAAAAGGTGAAACGTTTGGATTTGTTTCGTAACGTTTGTAAACGTTTGTCTTAAATCGTTAAAAAGGGGAAACGTTTGCGTTTGTTTCGTAACATTTGTAAACGTTTGTCTTAAATCGTTAAAAAGGTGAAACGTTTGGCTTAAGTCGCTAAAAAGGTGAAATGTTTGGATTTGTTTCGTAATGTTTGTAAACGTTTCGCTTAAATCGCTAAAAAGGTGAAACATTTGGATTTAAATTGCTAAAAAGGTGAAACGTTTGGATTTAGTTTGTAACGTTTGTAAACGTTTGGCTATAATCGCTAAAAAGGTGAAACGTTTGGATTTGTTTTGTAACATTTGTAAACGTTTGGCTTAAATTGTTAAAAAGGTTAAACATTTGGTTTTGCTTTGCAACGTGTGTAAACGTTTGGTTTAAATTGTTAAAAAGGTGAAACGCTTTGATTTGTTTCGTAGCGTTTGTAAACATTTGGCTTAAATTGCTAAAAAGTGAAAACGTTTGAATTTTTTTCGTAATGTTTGTAAACGTTCGGCTTAAATCGCTAAAAAGGTTAAACGTTTGGTTTTGTTTTGTAACGTTTGTTAACGATTGGCGTAAATTGCTATAAAGGTGAAAAGTTTGGTTTTGTTTCGCAAAATGTTCGGCTTAAATCGCTAAAAAGGGGAGACGTTTGGATTTATTTCGTAACATTTGTAAGAGTTTTGCCTCAATTGCTAAAAAGGTGAAACGTTTGGATTTGTTTCGTAATGTTTGTAAACGATTGGTTTTGTTTCGTAATGTTTGTAAACGTTTAGCTTAAATTGCTAAAAATGCGAAACGTTTGGATTTCTTTCGTAGTGTTTTAAACGTTTTGTTTTGTTTCGTAACGTTTGTAAACATTTGGCTTAAATCGCTAAAAAGGTGAAACGTTTGGTTTTTTTTCGTAACGTCTGTAAACGTTTGGCTTAAATCGCTAAAAAGGTGAAACATTTGGATTTGTTTCGTAGCGTTTGTAAAAGTTAGATTAAAATCGCTAAAAAGGTCAAACGTTTGGATTTATTTCGTAGTTTTTGTAAACGTTTGGCTTAAATTGCTAAAAAGGGTTTCGTAACGTTTTAAAGTTATGGATTAGTTTCGTAGCATTTGTAAACGTTTGGCTTAAATCGCTAAAGAGGGGAAATGTTTGAATTTGTTTCGTAACGTTTGTAAATGTATGGCCTAAATTGCTAAAAAGGTGAAATGTTTGGATTTGTTTCGTAAATTTTGTAAATGTTTGGCTTAAATCGCTAAAAAGGTGAAACGTTTTGATTTAAATTGCTAAAAAGGTGAAACATTTGGATTTATTTCGTAGAGTTAGTGAACGTTTGGCTTAAATCGCTAAAAAGGTGAAACGTTGGAATTAGTTTTGTAATGTTTAGATTTGTTTCGTAATATTTGTAAATGTTTGACTAAATAGCTAAAAAGGTTAAACGTTTGGATTTGTTTCGTAACGTTTGTAAATGTTTGGCTAAAATCGCAAAAAAGGTGAAATGTTTGAATTTGTTTCGTAACGTTTGTAAATGTTTGGCTTAAATCGCTAAAAAGGGGAAACATTTGGATTTAAATTACTAAAAAGGGGAAACGTTTGGATTTGTTTCGTAACGTTTGTAAACGTTTGGCTTAAATCGCTAAAAATGCGAAACGTTTGGATTTCATTCGTAGCGTTTTAAACGTTTGGCTTTGTTTCGTAACGTTTGTAAACATTTGGCTTAAATTGCTAAAAAGGTGAAACATTTGGATTTGTTTCGTAACGTTTTAAACGGTTGGCTTAAATCGCTAAAAAGGGGGAACGTTTGGATTTGTTTCGTAACGTTTGTAAACGTTTGACTTAAATCACTAAAAAGGTGAAACGTTTTGTTTTGTTTCGTAACGTTTATAACGTTCGGCTTAAATCGCAAAAAAGGTGAAACGTTTTGATAGGTTTCGTAACGGTTGTAAACGCTTTGCTTAAATTGCTAAAAAGGTGAAACGCTTAGATTTATTTCATAACGTTTGTAAACGTTTCGCTTCAATTGCTAAAAAGGTAAAGCGATTGGATTTGTTTCGTATCGTTTGTAAACGTTTGGTTTTGTTTCGTAACGTTTGGATTTGTTTCGTAACGTTTGTAAACGTTTGAATTTGTTTCATAACGTTTGTAAACGTTTGGCTTTAATCGCAAAAAAGATGAAACGTTTTTATTTGTTTCATATCGTTTGTAAACGTTTTACTTAAATCACTAAAAAGGTGAAACGTTTGGTTTTGCTTCGTAATGTTTGCAAACGTTTGGCTTAAATCGCTAAAAAGGTGAAACGTTTGGATTTGTTTCGCAGCGTTTGTAAAGGTTTTTCTTAAATTACTAAAACGGGTCTCATAATGGTTTAAACGTTTCGATTAGTTTCGTAACGTTTGTGAACGTTTTGCTTAAATCGCTAAAGAGGTGAAACGTTTGAACTTATTTCGTATCGTTTGTAAATATTTAGCTTAAATCGCTAAAAAGTTGAAACGTTTGGATTTGTTTCGTAACGTTTGTAAACGTTTTGCTTAAATTTTTAATAAGGTAAAACGTTTGGCTTAAATTGCTAAAAAGGTGAAACATTTAGATTTGTTTTGTAACGTTTGTAAACGTTTGGCTTAAATCGCTAAAAAGGTGAAAGGTTTGGATTTAAATTTCTAAAAAGTTGAAACGTCTGGATTTGTTTCGTATCGTTTGTAAACGTTTGGCTTAAATCGCTAAAAAGGGCAAACGTTTGAATTTGTTTTGTAACGTTTGGATTTGTTTCGTAATATTTGTAAACGTTTGGCTTCAATCGCTAAAAAGGTGAAACGTTTGGATTTGTTTCGCAACGTCTGTAAACGTTTGGCTTATATCGCTAAAAAAGTGAAACGTTTGGTTTTGTTTCGTAACGTTTGTAAACGTTTGGCTTAAATCGCTAAAAAGGGGAAACGTTTGGATTTGTTTCGTAGAGTTTGTAAAAGTTAGATTTAAATCGCTAAAAAGGTCAAACGTTTGGATTTATTTCGTAGCGTTTGTAAACGTTTGGCTTAAATTGCTAAAAAGGGTTTCGTAACGATCTAAACTTTTGGATTAGTTTCGTAGCGTTTGTAAACGTTTGGCTTCAATCGCTAAATAGGGGAAACGTTTGAATTTGTTTCGTAATGTTTGTAAATGTATGGCCAAATTCGCTAAAAAGGTGAAACGTTTGGATTTGTTTCGTAAATTTTGTATATATTTAGCATAAATCGCTAAAAAGGTGAAATGTTGGGCTTAAATCGCTAAAAAGGTGAAACATTTTTATTTAAATTGCTAAAAAGGTGAAACGTTTGGATTTCTTTCATAGCGTTTGTGAACGTTTGGCATAAATCGCTAAAAAGGTGAAAAGTTGGAATTTGTTTTGTAATGTTTAGATTTGTTTCGTAATATTTGTAAATGTTTGACTTAAATCGCTAAAAAGGCTAAACGTTTGGATTTGTTTCGTAACGTTTGTAAATGTTTAGCATAAATCGCAAAAAAGGTGAAATGTTTGGATTTTTTTCGTAACGTTTGTAAATGTTTGGCTTAAATCGCTAAAAAGGTCAAACGTTTGGATTTATTTTGTAGCGTTTGTAAACGTTTGACTTAAATTGCTAAAGAGGGTTTCGTAACGTTTTAAACTTTTGGATTAGTTTCATAGCGTTTGTAAACGTTTGGCTTCAATCGCTAAATAGGGGAAACGTTTGAATTTGTTTCGTAACGTTTGTAAATGTATGGCCTAAATCGCTAAAAAGGTGAAACGTTTGGATTTGTTTAGTAAATTTTGTATATGTTTAGCATAAGTCGCTAAAAAGGTGAAATGTTGGGCTTAAATCGCTAAAAAGGTGAAACATTTTAATTTAAATTGCTGAAACGTTTGGATTTCTTTCGTAGCGTTTGTGAACGTTTGGCATAAATCACTAAAAAGGTGAAAAGTTGGAATTTGTTTTGTAATGTTTAGATTTGTTTCGTAATATTTGTAAATGTTTGACTTAAATCGCTAAAAAGGTTAAACGTTTGGATTTGTTTCGTAACGTTTGTAAATGTTTGGCTAAAATCGCAAAAAAGGTGAAATGTTTGGATTTGTTTCGTAATGTTTGAAAATGTTTGGCTTAAATCGCTAAAAAGGTCAAACGTTTGGATTATTTCGTAGCGTTTGTAAACGTTTGGCTTAAATTGCTAAAGAGGGTTTCGTAACATTTTAAACTTTTGGATTAGTTTCGTAGCGTTTGTAAACGTTTGGCTTCAATCGCTAAATAGGGGAAACGTTTGAATTTGTTTCGTAACGTTTGTAAATGTATGGCCTAAATCGCTAAAAAGGTGAAACGTTTGGATTTGTTTCGTAAATTTTGTATATGTTTAGCATAAATCGCTAAAAAGGTGAAATGTTGGGCTTAAATCGCTAAAAAGGTGAAACATTTTTATTTAAATTGTTGAAACGTTTGGATTTCTTTCGTAGCGTTTGTAAACATTTGGCATAAATCGCTAAAAAGGTGAAAAGTTGGAATTTGTTTTGTAATGTTTAGATTTGTTTCGTAATATTTGTAAATGTTTGACTTAAATCGCTAAAAAGGTTAAACGTTTGGATTTGTTTCGTAACGTTTGTAAACGTTTAGCTTAAATCGCAAAAAAGGTGAAACGTTTGGATTTGTTTCGTAACGTTTGTAAATGTTTGGCTTAAGTCGCTAAAAAGGTGAAACATTTGGATTTAAATTACTAAAAAGGGGAAACGTTTGGATTTGTTTCGTAACGTTTGTAAACATTTGGCTTAAATCGCTAAAAAGGTAAAATGTTTGGATTTGTTTTGTAACGTTTGTAAACGTTTGGCTTAAATCGGTAAAAAGGTGAAACATTTGGTTTTGTTACGTTACGTCTGTAAACGTTTTGTTTAAATTGCTACAAAGTTGAAAGGCTTGGATTTATTTTGAAGCATTTGTAAACATGTTGCTTAAATCGTTAAAAAGGTGAAACGTTCGGATTTGTTTCATAAAGTTTGTAAACGTTCGGCTTAAATCGCTAAAAAGGTGAAACGTTGGGTTTTGTTTTGTAACGTTTGTTAACGTTTGGCTTAATTAGCTAAAAAGGTGAAATGTTTGGTTTTGTTTCGCGACGTTTGTAAACGTTCGGCTTCAATCCCTAAAAAGGGGAAACGTTTGGATTTGTTTCGTAACGTTCGTAAACGTTTAGCTTAAATTGCTAAAAAGGTGAAACGTTTGGATTTGTTTCGAAACATTTGTAAACGATTGGTTTTGTCTCGTAATATTTGTAAACGTTTAGCTTAAATCGCTAAAAAAGTGAAACGTTTGGATTTGTTTCGTAACGTTATAAACGTTTGTTTTTGTTTCGTAACGTTTGTAAATGTTTGGCTTAAATCGCTAAAAAGGTGTAACGTTTGGATTTGTTTCGTAACGTTTATGAACGTTTGGCTTAAATTTCTAAAAAGGGGAAACGTTAGGATTTGTTTCGTAATATTTGTAAAGGTTGGGCTTCAATCGCTAAAAAGGTGAAACGTTTGGATTTATTTCGTAACTTTGTTAACGTTTGGCTTAAATCGCCAAAAAAGTGAAACGTTTGGATTTGTTTCGTAACGTTTGTAAACGTTTGGCTTAAATCGCTAAAAAGGTGAAATGTTTGGATTTGTTGTGTGACGTTTGTAAACTTTTGGCTTAAATCGCTAATATGGTGAAACGTTTGGATTTAAATTGCTAAAAAGGTGAAACGTTTGGATTTGTTTCGTAACATTTGTAAACGTTTGGCTTAAATCGCTATAAAGGTGAAACGTTTGGATTTGTTTTGTACCATTTGTAAACGTTTGGTTTAAATCGCTAAAAAGGTGAAACGTTTGGATTTGTTGCGTAACGTTTGTAAACGTTTGGCTTAAATCGCTAAAAGGTGAAATGTTTGGATTTGTTTTGTAACGTTCGTAAACATTTTGCTTAAATTCCTAAAAAGGTGAAACGTTTTGATTTGTTTCGTAACGTCTGTAAACATTTGGCTTAAATCGTTAAAAAGGGGAAACGTTTGCATTTGTTTCGTAACGTTTGTAAACTTTTGTCCTAAATCGTTAAAAAGGTGAAACGTTTGGCTTATATCGCTAAAAAGGTGAAATGTTTGGATTTGTTCCGTAAAGTTTGTAAATGTTTGGCTTAAATCGCTAAAAAGGTGAAACGTTTGGATTTAAATTGCTAAAAAGGTGAAACGTTTGGATTTGTTTTGTAACGTTTGTAAACGTTTGTCTTTAATCGCTAAAAAGGTGAAACGTTTGGATTTGTTTTGTAACATTTGTAAACGTTTGGCTTAAATCGCTAAAAAGGTTAAACATTTGGTTTTGTTTCGTAACGTGTGTAAACGTTTGCTTTAAATTTTTAAAAAGGTGAAACGCTTTGATTTTTTTCGTAGCGTTTGTAAACATTTGGCTTAAATTGCTAAAAAGTGAAAACGTTTGAATTTGTTTCGTAATGTTTGTAAACGTTCAGCTTAAATCGCTAAAAAGGTGAAACATTTGGTTTTGTTTTGTAACGTTTGTTAACGATTGGCTAAAAAATTTAAAAAGGTGAAACGTTTGGTTTTGTTTCGCAAAATGTTCGGCTTAAATCGCTAAAAAGGGGAAAAGTTTGGATTAATTTCGTAACATTTGTAAGAGTTTTGCCTCAATTGCTAAAAAGGTGAAACGTTTGGATTTGTTTCGTAACGTTTGTAAACGATTGGTTTTGTTTCGTAACGTTTGTAAACGTTTGGCTTAAATCGCTAAGTTTGGATTTGTTTCGTAGAGTTTGTAAAAGTTAGATTTAAATCGCTAAAAAGGTCAAACGTTTGGATTTATTTCGTAGCGTTTGTAAACGTTAGGCTTAAATTGCTAAAAAGGGTTTCGTAACGTTTTAAACTTTTGGATTAGTTTCGTAGCGTTTGTAAACGTTTGGCTTCAATCGCTAAATAGGGGAAACGTTTGAATTTGTTTCGTATTTGTACATGTATGGCCTAATTCGCTAAAAAGGTGAAACGTTTGGATTTGTTTCGTAAATTTTGTATATGTTTAGCATAAATAGCTAAAAAGGTGAAACGTTGGGCTTAAATCGCTAAAAAGGTGAAACGTTTTGATTTAAATTGCTAAAAAGGTGAAACGTTTGGATTTGTTTCGTAGCGTTAGTGAACGTTTGGCTTAAATCGCAAAAAAGGTGAAACGTTGGAGTAGTTTTGTAATGTTTAGATTTGTTTCGTAATATTTGTGAACGTTTTGCTTAAATCGCTAAAGAGGTGAAACGTTTGAACTTATTTCGTAACGTTTGTAAATATTTAGCTTAAATCGCTAAAAAGTTGAAACGTTTGGATTTGTTTCGTAACGTTTGTAAACGTTTTGCTTAAATTTTTAATAAGGTAAAACGTTTGGCTTAAATTGCTAAAAAGGTGAAACATTTAGATTTGTTTTGTAACGTTTGTAAACGTTTGGCTTAAATCGCTAAAAAGGTGAAAGGTTTGGATTTAAATTTCTAAAAAGTTGAAACGTCTGGATTTGTTTCGTATCGTTTGTAAACGTTTGGCTTAAATCGCTAAAAAGGGCAAACGTTTGAATTTGTTTTGTAACGTTTGGATTTGTTTCGTAATATTTGTAAACGTTTGGCTTCAATCGCTAAAAAGGTGAAACGTTTGGATTTGTTTCGCAACGTCTGTAAACGTTTGGCTTATATCGCTAAAAAAGTGAAACGTTTGGTTTTGTTTCGTAACGTTTGTAAACGTTTGGCTTAAATCGCTAAAAAGGGGAAACGTTTGGATTTGTTTCGTAGAGTTTGTAAAAGTTAGATTTAAATCGCTAAAAAGGTCAAACGTTTGGATTTATTTCGTAGCGTTTGTAAACGTTTGGCTTAAATTGCTAAAAAGGGTTTCGTAACGATCTAAACTTTTGGATTAGTTTCGTAGCGTTTGTAAACGTTTGGCTTCAATCGCTAAATAGGGGAAACGTTTGAATTTGTTTCGTAATGTTTGTAAATGTATGGCCAAATTCGCTAAAAAGGTGAAACGTTTGGATTTGTTTCGTAAATTTTGTATATATTTAGCATAAATCGCTAAAAAGGTGAAATGTTGGGCTTAAATCGCTAAAAAGGTGAAACATTTTTATTTAAATTGCTAATAAGGTGAAACGTTTGGATTTCTTTCATAGCGTTTGTGAACGTTTGGCATAAATCGCTAAAAAGGTGAAAAGTTGGAATTTGTTTTGTAATGTTTAGATTTGTTTCGTAATATTTGTAAATGTTTGACTTAAATCGCTAAAAAGGCTAAACGTTTGGATTTGTTTCGTAACGTTTGTAAATGTTTAGCATAAATCGCAAAAAAGGTGAAATGTTTGGATTTTTTTCGTAACGTTTGTAAATGTTTGGCTTAAATCGCTAAAAAGGTCAAACGTTTGGATTTATTTTGTAGCGTTTGTAAACGTTTGACTTAAATTGCTAAAGAGGGTTTCGTAACGTTTTAAACTTTTGGATTAGTTTCATAGCGTTTGTAAACGTTTGGCTTCAATCGCTAAATAGGGGAAACGTTTGAATTTGTTTCGTAACGTTTGTAAATGTATGGCCTAAATCGCTAAAAAGGTGAAACGTTTGGATTTGTTTCGTAAATTTTGTATATGTTTAGCATAAGTCGCTAAAAAGGTGAAATGTTGGGCTTAAATCGCTAAAAAGGTGAAACATTTTAATTTAAATTGCTGAAACGTTTGGATTTCTTTCGTAGCGTTTATGAACGTTTGGCATAAATCACTAAAAAGGTGAAAAGTTGGAATTTGTTTTGTAATGTTTAGATTTGTTTCGTAATATTTGTAAATGTTTGACTTAAATCGCTAAAAAGGTTAAACGTTTGGATTTGTTTCGTAACGTTTGTAAATGTTTGGCTAAAATCGCAAAAAAGGTGAAATGTTTGGATTTGTTTCGTAATGTTTGAAAATGTTTGGCTTAAATCGCTAAAAAGGTCAAACGTTTGGATTATTTCGTAGCGTTTGTAAACGTTTGGCTTAAATTGCTAAAGAGGGTTTCGTAACATTTTAAACTTTTGGATTAGTTTCGTAGCGTTTGTAAACGTTTGGCTTCAATCGCTAAATAGGGGAAACGTTTGAATTTGTTTCGTAACGTTTGTAAATGTATGGCCTAAATCGCTAAAAAGGTGAAACGTTTGGATTTGTTTCGTAAATTTTGTATATGTTTAGCATAAATCGCTAAAAAGGTGAAATGTTGGGCTTAAATCGCTAAAAAGGTGAAACATTTTTATTTAAATTGTTGAAACGTTTGGATTTCTTTCGTAGCGTTTGTAAACATTTGGCATAAATCGCTAAAAAGGTGAAAAGTTGGAATTTGTTTTGTAATGTTTAGATTTGTTTCGTAATATTTGTAAATGTTTGACTTAAATCGCTAAAAAGGTTAAACGTTTGGATTTGTTTCGTAACGTTTGTAAACGTTTAGCTTAAATCGCAAAAAAGGTGAAACGTTTGGATTTGTTTCGTAACGTTTGTAAATGTTTGGCTTAAGTCGCTAAAAAGGTGAAACATTTGGATTTAAATTACTAAAAAGGGGAAACGTTTGGATTTGTTTCGTAACGTTTGTAAACATTTGGCTTAAATCGCTAAAAAGGTAAAATGTTTGGATTTGTTTTGTAACGTTTGTAAACGTTTGGCTTAAATCGGTAAAAAGGTGAAACATTTGGTTTTGTTACGTTACGTCTGTAAACGTTTTGTTTAAATTGCTACAAAGTTGAAAGGCTTGGATTTATTTTGAAGCATTTGTAAACATGTTGCTTAAATCGTTAAAAAGGTGAAACGTTCGGATTTGTTTCATAAAGTTTGTAAACGTTCGGCTTAAATCGCTAAAAAGGTGAAACGTTGGGTTTTGTTTTGTAACGTTTGTTAACGTTTGGCTTAATTAGCTAAAAAGGTGAAATGTTTGGTTTTGTTTCGCGACGTTTGTAAACGTTCGGCTTCAATCCCTAAAAAGGGGAAACGTTTGGATTTGTTTCGTAACGTTCGTAAACGTTTAGCTTAAATTGCTAAAAAGGTGAAACGTTTGGATTTGTTTCGAAACATTTGTAAACGATTGGTTTTGTCTCGTAATATTTGTAAACGTTTAGCTTAAATCGCTAAAAAAGTGAAACGTTTGGATTTGTTTCGTAACGTTATAAACGTTTGTTTTTGTTTCGTAACGTTTGTAAATGTTTGGCTTAAATCGCTAAAAAGGTGTAACGTTTGGATTTGTTTCGTAACGTTTATGAACGTTTGGCTTAAATTTCTAAAAAGGGGAAACGTTAGGATTTGTTTCGTAATATTTGTAAAGGTTGGGCTTCAATCGCTAAAAAGGTGAAACGTTTGGATTTATTTCGTAACTTTGTTAACGTTTGGCTTAAATCGCCAAAAAAGTGAAACGTTTGGATTTGTTTCGTAACGTTTGTAAACGTTTGGCTTAAATCGCTAAAAAGGTGAAATGTTTGGATTTGTTGTGTGACGTTTGTAAACTTTTGGCTTAAATCGCTAATATGGTGAAACGTTTGGATTTAAATTGCTAAAAAGGTGAAACGTTTGGATTTGTTTCGTAACATTTGTAAACGTTTGGCTTAAATCGCTATAAAGGTGAAACGTTTGGATTTGTTTTGTACCATTTGTAAACGTTTGGTTTAAATCGCTAAAAAGGTGAAACGTTTGGATTTGTTGCGTAACGTTTGTAAACGTTTGGCTTAAATCGCTAAAAGGTGAAATGTTTGGATTTGTTTTGTAACGTTCGTAAACATTTTGCTTAAATTCCTAAAAAGGTGAAACGTTTTGATTTGTTTCGTAATGTCTTTAAACATTTGGCTTAAATCGTTAAAAAGGGGAAACGTTTGCATTTGTTTCGTAACGTTTGTAAACTTTTGTCCTAAATCGTTAAAAAGGTGAAACGTTTGGCTTATATCGCTAAAAAGGTGAAATGTTTGGATTTGTTCCGTAAAGTTTGTAAATGTTTGGCTTAAATCGCTAAAAAGGTGAAACGTTTGGATTTAAATTGCTAAAAAGGTGAAACGTTTGGATTTGTTTTGTAACGTTTGTAAACGTTTGTCTTTAATCGCTAAAAAGGTGAAACGTTTGGATTTGTTTTGTAACATTTGTAAACGTTTGGCTTAAATCGCTAAAAAGGTTAAACATTTGGTTTTGTTTCGTAACGTGTGTAAACGTTTGCTTTAAATTTTTAAAAAGGTGAAACGCTTTGATTTTTTTCGTAGCGTTTGTAAACATTTGGCTTAAATTGCTAAAAAGTGAAAACGTTTGAATTTGTTTCGTAATGTTTGTAAACGTTCAGCTTAAATCGCTAAAAAGGTGAAACATTTGGTTTTGTTTTGTAACGTTTGTTAACGATTGGCTAAAAAATTTAAAAAGGTGAAACGTTTGGTTTTGTTTCGCAAAATGTTCGGCTTAAATCGCTAAAAAGGGGAAAAGTTTGGATTAATTTCGTAACATTTGTAAGAGTTTTGCCTCAATTGCTAAAAAGGTGAAACGTTTGGATTTGTTTCGTAACGTTTGTAAACGATTGGTTTTGTTTCGTAACGTTTGTAAACGTTTGGCTTAAATCGCTAAGTTTGGATTTGTTTCGTAGAGTTTGTAAAAGTTAGATTTAAATCGCTAAAAAGGTCAAATGTTTGGATTTATTTCGTAGCGTTTGTAAACGTTAGGCTTAAATTGCTAAAAAGGGTTTCGTAACGTTTTAAACTTTTGGATTAGTTTCGTAGCGTTTGTAAACGTTTGGCTTCAATCGCTAAATAGGGGAAACGTTTGAATTTGTTTCGTATTTGTACATGTATGGCCTAATTCGCTAAAAAGGTGAAACGTTTGGATTTGTTTCGTAAATTTTGTATATGTTTAGCATAAATAGCTAAAAAGGTGAAACGTTGGGCTTAAATCGCTAAAAAGGTGAAACGTTTTGATTTAAATTGCTAAAAAGGTGAAACGTTTGGATTTGTTTCGTAGCGTTAGTGAACGTTTGGCTTAAATCGCAAAAAAGGTGAAACGTTGGAGTAGTTTTGTAATGTTTAGATTTGTTTCGTAATATTTGTAAATGTTTGACTAAATAGCTAAAAAGGTTAAACGTCTGGATTTTTTTCGTAACGTTTGTAAATGTTTGGCTAAAATCGCAAAAAAGGTGAAATGTTTGGATTTGTTTCGTAACTTTTGTAAATGTTTGGCTTAAATCGCTAAGAAGATGAAACATTTGGATTTAAATTACTAAAAAGGGGAAATGTTTGGATTTGTTTCGTAACGTTTGTAAACGTTTGGCTTAAATCGCTAAAAATGCGAAACGTTTGGATTTCTTTCGTAGCGTTTTAAACGTTTGGTTTTGTTTCGTAATGTTTGTAAACATTAGGCTTAAATCGCTAAAAAGGTGAAACATTTGGATTTGTTTCGTAACGTTTTAAACGTTTGGCTTAAATCGCTAAAATGGGGGAACGTTTGGATTTGTTTTGTAACGTTTGTAAACGTTTGACTTAAATCTCTAAAAAGGTGAAACGTTTTGTTTTGTTTTGTAACGTTTATAACGTTCGGCTTAAATCGCAAAAAAGGTGAAACGTTTTGATAGGTTTCGTAACGGTTGTAAACGTTTCGCTTAAATTGCTAAAAAGGTGAAACGCTTGGATTTATTTCATAACGTTTGTAAACATTTCGCTTCAATTGCTAAAAATGTAAAGCGCTTGGATTTGTTTCGTAACGTTTGTAAACGTTTGGTTTTGTTACGTAATGTTTGGATTTGTTTCGTAACGTTTGTAAACGTTTGAATTTGTTTCATAACATTTATAAACGTTTGGCTTTAATCGCTAAAAAGATGAAACGTTTTTATTTATTTCGTATCGTTTGTAAACGTTTTACTTAAATCCCTAAAAAGGTGAAACGTTTGGTTTTGCTTCGTAACGTTTGTAAACGTTTGGCTTAAATCGCTAAAAAGATGAAACGTTTGGATTTGTTTCGCAACGTTTGTAAAGGTTTTTCTTAAACTACTAAAAAGGGTCTCGTAACGGTTTAAACGTTTCGATTAGTTTCGTAACGTTTGTAAACGTTTTGCTTAAATCGCTAAAGAGGTGAAACGTTTGAACTTATTTCGTAACGTTTGTAAATGTTTGGCTTAAATCGCTAAAAAGTTGAAACGTTTGGATTTGTTTCGTAACGTTTGTAAACATTTTTCTTAAATTTTTAATAAGGTAAAACGTTTGGCTTAAATTGCTAAAAAGGTGAAACATTTTGATTTGTTTTGTAACGTTTGTAAACGTTTGGCTTAAATCGATAAAAAGCTGAAAGGTTTGGATTTAAATTTCTAAAAAGTTGAAACGTTTGGATTTGTTTCGTATCGTTTGTAAACGTTTGGCTTAAATCGCTAAAAAGGGCAAACGTTTGAATTTGTTTCGTAATATTTGTAAACGTTTGGCTTCAATCGCTAAAAAGGTGAAACGTTTGGATTTGTTTCGCAACGTCTGTAAACGTTTGGCTTAAATCGCTAAAAAGGTGAAACGTTTGGTTTTGTTTCGTAACGTTTGTAAATGTTTGGCTTAAATCGCTAAAAAGGTGAAACGTTTGGATTTGTTTCGTAGAGTTTGTAAAAGTTAGATTTAAATCGCTAAAAAGGTCAAACGTTTGGATTTATTTCGTAGCGTTTGTAAACGTTTGGCTTAAATTGCTAAAAAGGGTTTCGTAACGTTTTAAACTTTTGGATTAGTTTCGTAGCGTTTGTAAACGTTTGGCTTCAATCGCTAAATAGGGGAAACGTTTGAATTTGTTTCGTAACGTTTGTAAATGTATGGCCTAAATCGCTAAAAAGGTGAAACGTTTGGATTTGTTTCGTACATTTTGTATATGTTTAGCATAACTCGCTAAAAAGGTCAAATGTTGGGATTAAATCGCTAAAAAGGTGAAACATTTTTATTTAAATTGCTGAAACGTTTGGATTTCTTTCGTAGCGTTTGTGAACGTTTGGCATAAATCGCTAAAAAAGTGAAAAGTTGGAATTTGTTTTGTAATGTTTAGATTTGTTTCGTAATATTTGTAAATGTTTGACTTAAATCGCTAAAAAGGGGAAACGTTTGGATTTATTTCGTAACATTCGTAAACGTTTACCTTAAATTGCTAAAAAGGTGAAACGTTTGGATTTGTTTCGTAAATTTTGTATATGTTTAGCATAAATCGCTAAAAAGGTGAAATGTTTGGAATTGTTTCGCAACGTTTGTAAATGTTTGGCTTATATCGCTAAAAAGATGAAACATTTGGATTTAAAGTACTAAAAAGGGGAAACGTTTGGATTTGTTTCGTAACGTTTGTAAACGTTTGGCTTAAATCGCTAAAAATGCGAAACGTTTGGATTTCTTTCGTAGCGTTTTAAACCTTTGGTTTTGTTTCGTAACGTTTGTAAACATTTGGCTTAAATCGCCAAAAAGGTGAAACATTTGGATTTGTTTCGTAACGTTTTAAACGTTTGGCTTAAATCGCTAAAATGGGGGAACGTTTGGATTTGTTTTGTAACGTTTGTAAACGTTTGACTTAAATCTCTAAAAAGGTGAAACGTTTTGTTTTGTTTTGTAACGTTTATAATGTTCGGCTTAAATCGCAAAAAAGGTGAAACGTTTTGATAGGTTTCGTAACGGTTGTAAACGTTTTGCTTAAATTGCTAAAAAGGTGAAACGCTTGGATTTATTTCATAACGTTTGTAAACAAATCGCTTCAATTGCTAAAAATGTAAAGCGCTTGGATTTGTTTCGTAACGTTTGCAAACGTTTGGTTTTATTACGTAATGTTTGGATTTGTTTCGTAACGTTTGTAAACGTTTGAATTTGTTTCATAACGTTTATAAACGTTTGGCTTTAATCGCTAAAAAGATGAAACGCTATTATTTGTTTCGTATCGTTTGTAAACGTTTTACTTAAATCCCTAAAAAGGTGAAACGTTTGGTTTTGTTTCGTAACGTTTGTAAACGTTTGGCTTAAATCGCTAAAAAGGTGAAACGTTTGGATTTGTTTCGCAACGTTTGTAAAGGTTTTGCTTAAATTACTAAAAAGGGTCTCGTAACGGTTTAAACGTTTCGATTAGTTTCGTAACGTTTGTAAACGTTTTGCTTAAATCGCTAAAGAGGTGAAACGTTTGAACTTATTTCGTAACGTTTGTAAATGTTTGGCTTAAATCGCTAAAAAGTTGAAACGTTTGGATTTGTTTCATAACATTGGTAAACATTTTTCTTAAATTTTTAATAAGGTAAAACGTTTGGCTTAAATTGCTAAAAAGGTGAAACATTTAGATTTGTTTTGTAACGTTTGTAAACGTTTGGCTTAAATCGCTAAAAAGCTGAAAGGTTTGGATTTAAATTTCTAAAAAGTTGAAACGTTTGGATTTGTTTCGTATCGTTTGTAAACGTTTGGCTTAAATCGCTAAAAAGGGCAAACATTTGAATTTGTTTTGTAACGTTTGGATTTGTTTCGTAATATTTGTAAACGTTTGGCTTCAATCGCTAAAAAGGTGAAACGTTTGGATTTGTTTCGCAACGTCTGTAAACGTTTGGCTTAAATCGCTAAAAAGGTGAAACGTTTGGTTTTGTTTCGTAACGTTTGTAAATGTTTGGCTTAAATCGCTAAAAAGGTGAAACGTTTGGATTTGTTTCGTAGAGTTTGTAAAAGTTAGATTTAAATCGCTAAAAAGGTCAAACGTTTGGATTTATTTCGTAGCGTTTGTAAACGTTTGGCTTAAATTGCTAAAAAGGGTTTCGTAACGTTTTAAACTTTTGGATAAGTTTCGTAGCGTTTGTAAACTTTTGGCTTCAATCGCTAAATAGGGGAAACGTTTGAATTTGTTTCGTAACGTTTGTAAATGTATGGCCTAAATCACTAAAAAGGTGAAACGTTTGGATTTGTTTCGTACATTTTGTATGTGTTTAGCATAAATCGCTAAAAAGGTCAAATGTTGGGATTAAATCGCTAAAAAGGTGAAACATTTTTACTTAAATTGCTGAAACGTTTGGATTTCTTTCGTAGCGTTTGTGAACGTTTGGCATAAATCGCTAAAAAAGTGAAAAGTTGGAATTTGTTTTGTAATGTTTAGATTTGTTTCGTAATATTTGTAAATGTTTGACTTAAATCGTTAAAAAGGGGAAACGGTTGGATTTGTTTCGTAACATTCGTAAACGTTTAGCTTAAATTGCTAAAAAGGTGAAACGTTTGGATTTGTTTCGTAAATTTTTTATATGTTTAGCATAAATCGCTAAAAAGGTGAAATGTTTGGATTTGTTTCGTAACGTTTGTAAATGTTTGGCTTATATCGCTAAAAAGATGAAACATTTGGATTTAAAGTACTAAAAAGGGGAAACGTTTGGATTTGTTTCGTAACGTTTGTAAACGTTTGGCTTAAATCGCTAAAAATGCGAAACGTTTGGATTTCTTTCGTAGCGTTTTAAACGTTTGGTTTTGTTTCGTAACGTTTGTAAACATTTGGCTTAAATCGCTAAAAAGGTGAAACATTTGGATTTGTTTCGTAACGTTTTAAACGTTTGGCTTAAATCGCTAAAATAGGGGAACATTTGGATTTGTTTCGTAACGTTTGTAAACGTTTGACTTAAATCACTAAAAAGGTGAAACGTTTTGTTTTGTTCTGTAATGTTTATAACGTTCGGCTTAAATCAAAAAAAAGGTGAAACGTTTTGATAGGTTTCGTAACGGTTGTAAACGTTTTGCTTAAATTGCTAAAAAGGTGAAACGCTTGGATTTATTTCATAATGTTTGTAAACGTTTCGCCTCAATTGCTAAAAATGTAAAGCGCTTGTATTTGTTTCGTAATGTATGTAAACGTTTGGTTTTGTTACTTAATGTTTGGATATGTTTCGTAACATTTGTAAACGTTTGAATTTATTTTATAACGTTTATAAACCTTTGGCTTTAATCGCTAAAAAGATGAAACGTTTTTATTTGTTTCGTATCGTTTGTAAACGTTTTACTTAAATCACTAAAAAGGCGAAACGTTTGGTTTTGCTTCGTAACGTTTGTAAACGTTTGGCTTAAATCGCTAAAAAGGTGAAACGTTTGGATTTGTTTCGCAGCGTTTGTAAAGGTTTTGCTTAAATTACTAAAAAGGGTCTCGTAGCGGTTTAAACGTTTCGATTAGTTTCGTAACGTTTGTAAACGTTTTGCTTAAATCGCTAAAGAGGTGAAACATTTGAACTTATTTAGTAACGTTTGTAAATGTTTGGCTTAAATCTCTAAAAAGTTGAAATGTTTGGATTTGTTTCGTAACGTTTGTAAACGTTTTGCTTAAATTTTTAATAAGGTAAAACGTTTGGCTTAAATTGCTAAAAAGGTGAAACATTTAGATTTGTTTTGTAACGTTTGTAAACGTTTGGCTTAAATCGCTAAAAAGCTGAAAGGTTTTGTCACGACCCATTTTCATGAATCGCGACCGGCGCTAGGGTATGGGTAATGTAGTACCGAAACCCGTAGCTAGCCTTTCGTTTAACACATAAACACATAAACCTGCAGAAAACCAATGCTCGGGGGCAACCGAGACTTCAGCCTAAATCTAGCAGATATAATATACAACAATAATATAACATGCTTATTCAATTCCGAGTCTAAAAATAGGCATAACATAAATAATCCGAAATAACTACATAACATGCCAGAGCAATATAACTAGTCAGATCAATCCGACAAACAACTGTAATAATAATAAAGACGTCTAGTCAACTACTGCGGTCTAAGAATAAAATAGTTTGACAGTTTATCAAAATAAATGGAACCTCCGAGGAAAAGTAAATGCGGAGATCACCAGACTCTCTCAGATCATATCCCTGGGAAAAATTGGGAAAACAACGGGGTCAGATATACTGAGATGAGTTCATACCACTATTTACATTTATTAAGTGGAAAACCTTTAAAACGTTTAAAACATTTAATAACGATATTACAGATAATAGTTGGAACCCTAATCCACAATTCTAAATAATAATCATAATCCAATAGGTTTGGTCCCGAGAGCTGAGCTACACCGAGTTACCACTGACCACACTTATACCAGAGTCCCGAGAGCTGAGCTACACCGAGTTACTCTACCTGGTCCCGAGAGCTATGCTCACACCGAGTTACCACATTTCCATATATACCTTACCCAGATCAATACCGGTGCGCACGCAGTCCTAATGATGCCCATTAGGTAGCACGTTCCAACTAAGAGCCATAATATAAAACAGTTCGAAATATACGTACAGTATATATATTTAATATTAAAATAACAATTTACTTAATAAAGCGGTAAATAGTAAATATAAACTCACTGCTTGCTAATCCGCGTGAAATACCGGCAAGCAACTAACTCTGGTTCGCCTCTGAAGCACGAACAGTAGACGAGTCTAGACAAATAAAATAATTATTAAAATCAGACCCTAACTCTAAAGAGTACTAGACACCACATAGGACTAGCACAAATAACACGTCGGAATAAATAATCCAAAGCACACACAAATAATACCCATTAGGTAATAAAACCCAATTAATATAAGTATTGAGTTCTCGCTTATAATTCAATTTATAAATATTATTTAATAATTTTAAATAATAAATAATTTCCAAATAGTGGGTTAGCCGAGTTATCACAAACTACCAAGCTAACCTCACTTGTCGGGCGACCCAAGTCTAACCCGATTCCAAACGTTTATCAAATATAAACCCAAGTTTATATTTATAAAATAAATTAACAAAATAATAATCCATTTTAAAAGCGGAACTCAATAACTTCAATATCAAGTAACCCAAGTTACGACCCAAAAACTTAATTAAATAAGCTATAAAAAGTTTAAGGACTAAATTGTACTTTAGCCAATTAGGGACTAAATTGTACTTTAGCCAAAATGATATCCGAAGTCAAATTAATTGTTTTTGTTTATAATCAAAACCCAAAATAAAGTTACTAATCAAAAAATCTACTTAATAAGGTTATAAATAAGTTCAGGGGCTAAATTATAATTTAGCCAACTTTTGACAAAACGACATCGAAAGCAAATATAGCTTATTTAATTATATTAACTTAATTTATAGTTATCTATCATTTCCACTATTTAATTTCTACATAATATAAAAACCCAAGTTATTAGTTTAAAGTTTAACCTTAAGGATTAATTTGTTTTAAGTAAAAGACATGGGTGACTAAAGTGAGAATTCAACCATCTTCTCCAATTCAATTATCAAACAACCCGCCACCCTAGTATTAGCATATCACCATTTTTAAGTTTCTCAAACTAAGTCCATTTATCAATTCTCATCAAACCAAAGCAACCTAATAGCCATAAATCAAACCAAAACATCATAACACAATTGCAACACAACCATAATCATCAAACACGAAGAACAAAACAAACGTTTATTGCCGGATCCTCAAAATGAAAATGGAAAATAGATTTATAACTCAATGAAATCACAAACTAACAAATACCCAAGAGATCTATAATCCAAACAAACAAACCCATGGCCAAAGGAAGATGATAACATTCGGCAGAACCAAAAGAAAAATAAGAGCAGTAAATGGTTAACTAAAAGCGATAAACCGAACGGCAAGATAACGAGATTAACGGCGTACCGTTAAGCGAAGCGAACGAATTGAATCGAAGGTATACGAGTCTAGAACGCCTGAGATCAAACGGTTTCAGTTTCGATCTAGAAACGAACACACACGGATCAGAAAACCAAAGTGTGTTCAAAGCTTGAAATCTGAAATGTAAAGTGGTCAAGAACACTTACCACGGGGCTGACTTTTGATCAGAAATTGGAGAGGAAAACCAAGGAGAAAAACGAAAAGATTTGAGACAAGAGATTGCTGAATATGTAGGAAGGGAAAAAGAGAAACCAAATCAGCTGGAAAAGGAAGGAAATCCGAGTAGTAATGGCAGAAATTAAGCCTCCCCAAACAGCCGTTACAAGTCTCGTACGAGACTCAGCAAAACTGCTGAGTCTCGTTTGAGACTGCCTGGTCTCGAACGAGACCAGGCAGAAAAAGGAGAGGTCTCTTACGAGACAGCCTGGTCTCGTACGAGACCAGGGCAAGAAAGAAGAGGTCTCGTACGAGACCTTCAGGTCTCGTACGAGACCAAACATAATCAGGTCTCAAAATGAGACCTGATGACCAAGAAGGGTGGTTCAACCCTCCGGTTGAACCACAAACCAAACCGGAAGACCAAAATCACAAAAAATAAAGTAAAACGACCAGAAAACCACCGGAAACTTACGGAAAAATAATATAAAATACACGGGATATTACATTCTCCCCAACTAATTAAAAATTCGTCCTCGAATTTATCACGACAAGTAAGTCACATCAGAACAACACGTAACACAAGTAAAAACTATAAAAAGTCACAGAAATCAAAATATCGTACCTCACGGAAAAAGAAAAGGATAGCGATTCCGCATATCCAACTCGGTCTCCCAAGTACACTCCTCTACAGAATGATTGCGCCAGAGAACTTTAACCATCGGAATCTCCTTGTTCCGCAATTTACGCACTTGCGTATCAACAATCTCAACTGGCTGTTCCTCATAGGACAACTCTTGGTCAATCTCAACACTCTGAGGCACAATCACGTGCGAAGGATCAGAAATGCACTTCCTCAACATGGAAATGTGAAATACGGGGTGCACTAAAGACATGTCTGGCGGCAGAACCAGACGATAAGCCACAGCTCCAATCCTCTCCGAAATCTCATAAGGACCAATATACCTCGGTGCCAACTTTCCCTTGACACCAAAACGAACCACGCCTTTCATAGGCGAAACCCGAAGAAATACGAAATCACCAACCTGGAACTCAATGTCTTTCCTCTTCGGATCAGCATAACTCTTATGCCGACTAAAAGCAGTCTCTAACCTCCGCTTAATCAACGGTACCTTCTCTGAGGTAATCTGAATAATCTCAGCTCCCGAGAGTTTACGCTCTCCGACCTCCTCCCAACAGATAGGAGATCTACACTTACGCCCGTACAAAGCCTCATACGGCGCCATCTCGATACTCGCATGATAACTGTTATTATAGGAAAACTCAATCAACGGCAAATGAGTATCCCAGCTACCCTGAAAATCGAGAACACACATCCTGAGCATATCCTCCAACGTCTGAATAGTCCTCTCAGACTGACCGTCAGTCTGAGGATGAAAAGCTGTACTGAAATCTAACCGAGAACCCAAGGCTTCCTGTAACGCTTTCCAGAACCTCGAAGTAAACACAGAACCTCTGTCTGAAACAATAGAAACCGGTACACCATGCAAACTGATAATCCTGTCGATGTACAACTGAGCCAACCTCGAAGCAGTAAACGAGACCTTAATCGGAAGGAAATGAGCTGACTTGGTCATACGGTCAACTATCACCCAGATGGAATCGTACCCCTGCCAAGTACGTGGTAGACCAACCAAAAAATCCATAGCCATCCGCTCCCACTTCCACTCTGGAATAGGTAGTGGTTGCAGATAACCAAAAGGTCTCTAATGCTCCAGCTTCACCTGCTGGCAAGTCAGACACTTAGAAACATACTCAGCGACATCCTTCTTCATCCCGCTCCACCAGTATGTACCCTTAAGATCATGGTACATCTTAGTAGAACCCGGATGAACACTATAAGCAGACTTGTGCGCTTCTTCCAGAATCTGGTCCCTCAAACCATCTGAATCCGGAACACACAATCTCGAACCATGTCTCAGAACACCATCCACAAATGTAAACTCAGGATTTCCATCCTGCTGAACCTCCTCAATAATCCGTTTCAACTGTGAATCCTCAGCTTGTAAAGCTTTAATCCGATCAATCAAAACAGGTTGCACTTGAAGCTGTGCTAACAAACATCCAGCCTGAGAAATCTGCAGACCATAGCCCGAAGCTATCAAACTGTGCCACTCTCTAACCATGGGTCTACGCCCAATCTCAGAAATATGAGCCAAGCTGCCCGAAGACTTGCGACTCAACGCATCGGCTACCACATTAGCCTTACCAGGATGGTACTGAATAGTACAGTCGTAGTCTTTCAGCAACTCTAACCACCTCCTCTGTCTCAAGTTCAACTCTCTCTGATCAAAGATATATTTCAGACTCTTATGATCAGTGAAAATCTCACAAGTAGCACCATACAAATAATGCCTCCAGATTTTCAGCGCAAAAACCACAGCTGCCAACTCTAAATCATGAGTAGGGTAATTCACCTCATGCTTCTTCAACTGTCTGGAAGCATAGGCAATCACCTGTCCATGTTGCATCAGAACGCAACCCAAACCAATCCGAGACGCATCACAATACACTGTGAAACCATCAATGCCAGAAGGCAATGCCAAAACCGGAGCTGTAGTCAAAATCTCTTTAAGCTTCTCAAAGCTCGCCTCGCACTTGTCAGTCCACTCAAACTTGACACCCTTCTGTGTTAGTTTAGTCAAAGGTGCAGATATTCTGGAGAAATCTTGCACGAACCGACGATAGTAGCCAGCTAAACCCAGAAAACTTCTGATCTCGGTAACTGACCTTGGCCTTTGCCAATCCATGACCGCCTCAATCTTCTTCGGATCAACCTTGATCCCATCTTTCGACACCACGTGTCCTAGAAAGGTAACCTGATCCAACCAGAACTCACATTTTGAGAACTTAGCGTACAACTGATGCTCACGCAACGTCTGTAGTATAGTCCTCAAATGGTAAGCATGCTCCTCCTCACTCCGAGAATAGATCAAAATGTCATCAATGAAGACGATAACAAATTGATCCAAAAACGGCTTGAACACTCTGTTCATCATATCCATAAACGCTGCTGGTGCGTTCGTCAGACCAAAGGACATAACCAGAAACTCAAAATGTCCATAACGAGTCCGAAAAGCAGTCTTAGGCACATCTGCATCACGGATCCGAAGCTGATGATATCCAGACCTCAAATCAATCTTGGAAAAACACTTCGCACCCTGCAACTAGTCAAACAAATCATCGATGCGAGGAAGAGGATATCTGTTCTTGACAGTGGCCTTGTTCAACTGTCTGTAGTCGATACACAGTCGAAAGGAACCGTCTTTCTTCTTCACAAACAGAACCGGAGCACCCCACGGAGAAGTACTCGGTCTGATGAACCCGCTATCCAACAACTCTTGTAATTGGTCCTTCAACTCCTTCAGCTCTGCAGGAGCCATCCGATACGGCGGTATCAAAATCGGAGCTGTACCAGAAACCACATCAATGCAAAACTCAATATCACGATCTGGTGGTAATCCAGGCAATTCCTCTGGAAACACATCAGTGAACTCATTCACTATCGGAACACTATGCATATCACCACTACTAGTCTCCAAATCACGAACCACAGCTAGAAAACCCTGGCAACCCTTGCCTAACATCCGCTTCGCCTTGATGGCGGAAATCAGATTCTTAGGTGTCTCTGCCTTTTCTCCCTGAAAGGAAAAAGGTAGATCACCTGGAATCCTGAACTCGACTGACTTCCCTCGATAGTCAATAGAAGCATAATGGCGTGACAACCAGTCCATCCCCAAGATAACATCAAAAGAAAGAACGTAAAGTACAATCAAATCAGCACATAATTCTCTACCCTGAATAACCACTGGACACGAAGGATAAACAACGTCCACTACTACACCTTCAGACATAGGTGTAGACACAGCTAGAGGTTCACTCAAAACAGATGGTGCCATACCCAATTTCCCAGCAAAACATGTAGATACAAAAGAATGGGTTGCACCCGCATCAAATAACACTAAAGCATCTATAAAAGAAATCGGAATGGTACCTTGCACCACAGCATTTGATGCACGCGCATCCTGAGGAGTAAGTGCGAACACTCTGGCCTGACCCTGCGGCTGCTGCTGCGAACTCTGTCCAGTACCATAACCGTTGGAACCTCTACCGCCGTTACCACGGCCACCAAAGCCTCTGCCACCAGAACCACGGCCCCGCTGGCCACCAAAAGATGCTGCAGGTTGAGAGTACCCTACAGACTGTGTAAACGCAGGTCTTTGCTGCTGATAAGATGACTGCGCCACACTGGAGTTAGACATCTGCTGCCCAGATGTCGGACACTCCCTAAAAAAATGACTCGGCTGGCCACAAGTGAAACAACCTCCAGGAGCTAACTGGCACTGACCATAATGCCTACGTCTGCAATTCTGGCAGAATGGAATGTTCGATCCACCACTGTACCCGCGTCCTGAACCACGGTTGCTCCCACTGCTACTGGAACTGTACGGAGCACTCCTGGCACTATGCCTCCCTTTGTTGTGAGTCCGTCGACTCCCCCTGTTGGCCTGAGAAGAGCCACTGTAGTAATTCCCACTACTATGCTGCACTGGGGCCTGTTGCCCCCCACTAGGAACGTCACTCTTTCCCTTCTGATTCTGGAAAGGGTCAGAGATCGTTCCAAACTGAACCATCGAATTCTCCATCCGTCGCACACTATCCACTAACCGGGCAAACTCCATGTTTGTCCCTATCAGCAAAGGAAGAAACTCCGAGCCTAAACCCCTAACATAACGGTCGTTCACTCGCTCTTGATCACCCTGAAGATCTGTAGCAAACCGCCCCAAACGTACAAACTCAGTAGTGTAGTCTGTCACTGATCTATCCCCCTTCTTCAAATTTAGCAGCTTTTCTCTGAAACTCTCAGTAACAGAGAAGGGTAGATAGTAACCTCTGAACCTGACCACAAAATAAGCCCAAGACAAAGTATCCATAACTGGCCTGATGTTATCGCGATACCAGTCCTTAGCTGGACCCTTCAGCGACATCTCCACAAGCATCACTGATTGACGATCAGAAGCTTGAATCCTCTGACTGTTGTACTCAAATTCCTCCAAAAAGTCAAGAGCATCCCCAGTACTATCAAAAGAAGTCGGATTCAACTTCAGGTAGGTCATCACCAACTCTCTGTCTGTTGGAATATGACCGACACCAGTAAGTCCACCAATACCAGCTACAGCACCAACCTGAGGTTGTTGTTGCTGCGCTAACTGACCCAGTATATTACACTGATTCTGCAGTAGAGCCTGATTGTTCTGCATCTCGACAACGCCAGCCAAGAAAGTAGTGAAGTCGAACGCTTGCATATTTGGTGCTTGTTGCACCTCTGGTGCCTGCTGCACATTCGGTGCCTGAACACCTGCTGCACCGCGTCCTCTAGCTCCACCTCTACCATCACCAGCTCCTCTGCCTCTACCAGCACCTCTACCTCTGCCAGCACCTCCACCTCGACCACGTCCAGCATTAGCCTGAACTGGTGGTACGTTCTGATCAACTTCCATGGAAATCGCATCATCAGCCACAGCTTCTTGCTCTGCCGCAGCACGAGCACGAGTACGAATAACGTTGTCCATATCCTAAGATTGAACGAAAACAATTTAAATAACAGATATTTCATACCCAAGTATGAACAAAACAAGCAACATAGAGGATTTCCCAAGAATTCAACAGCAATAAAATGTTCACCCAAGTGAAATAAAATTAACATTTAACAACATCAAATCAACATACAAAGACTGACTCGACGCAATCCTATTGGTGTAGGCAGAATGTTTTAAAATCAAAAGATGACGGTTTTAAAGACATGACAGAATCCTATATCCGCAGTAGTTCCTAAGTCACAACCATACTTAACAGAGTAAACACATAGCAAGCAATGGCCTTGGTTTGAAACCAAAGCTCTGATACCAAGTTTGTCACGACCCATTTTCATGAATCGCGACCGGCGCTAGGGTATGGGTAATGTAGTACCGAAACCCGTAGCTAGCCTTTCGTTTAACACATAAACACATAAACCTGCAGAAAACCAATGCTCGGGGGCAACCGAGACTTCAGCCTAAATCTAGCAGATATAATATACAACAATAATATAACATGCTTATTCAATTCCGAGTCTAAAAATAGGCATAACATAAATAATCCGAAATAACTACATAACATGCCAGAGCAATATAACTAGTCAGATCAATCCGACAAACAACTGTAATAATAATAAAGACGTCTAGTCAACTACTGCGGTCTAAGAATAAAATAGTTTGACAGTTTATCAAAATAAATGGAACCTCCGAGGAAAAGTAAATGCGGAGATCACCAGACTCTCTCAGATCATATCCCTGGGAAAAATTGGGAAAACAACGGGGTCAGATATACTGAGATGAGTTCATACCACTATTTACATTTATTAAGTGGAAAACCTTTAAAACGTTTAAAACATTTAATAACGATATTACAGATAATAGTTGGAACCCTAATCCACAATTCTAAATAATAATCATAATCCAATAGGTTTGGTCCCGAGAGCTGAGCTACACCGAGTTACCACTGACCACACTTATACCAGAGTCCCGAGAGCTGAGCTACACCGAGTTACTCTACCTGGTCCCGAGAGCTATGCTCACACCGAGTTACCACATTTCCATATATACCTTACCCAGATCAATACCGGTGCGCACGCAGTCCTAATGATGCCCATTAGGTAGCACGTTCCAACTAAGAGCCATAATATAAAACAGTTCGAAATATACGTACAGTATATATATTTAATATTAAAATAACAATTTACTTAATAAAGCGGTAAATAGTAAATATAAACTCACTGCTTGCTAATCCGCGTGAAATACCGGCAAGCAACTAACTCTGGTTCGCCTCTGAAGCACGAACAGTAGACGAGTCTAGACAAATAAAATAATTATTAAAATCAGACCCTAACTCTAAAGAGTACTAGACACCACATAGGACTAGCACAAATAACACGTCGGAATAAATAATCCAAAGCACACACAAATAATACCCATTAGGTAATAAAACCCAATTAATATAAGTATTGAGTTCTCGCTTATAATTCAATTTATAAATATTATTTAATAATTTTAAATAATAAATAATTTCCAAATAGTGGGTTAGCCGAGTTATCACAAACTACCAAGCTAACCTCACTTGTCGGGCGACCCAAGTCTAACCCGATTCCAAACGTTTATCAAATATAAACCCAAGTTTATATTTATAAAATAAATTAACAAAATAATAATCCATTTTAAAAGCGGAACTCAATAACTTCAATATCAAGTAACCCAAGTTACGACCCAAAAACTTAATTAAATAAGCTATAAAAAGTTTAAGGACTAAATTGTACTTTAGCCAATTAGGGACTAAATTGTACTTTAGCCAAAATGATATCCGAAGTCAAATTAATTGTTTTTGTTTATAATCAAAACCCAAAATAAAGTTACTAATCAAAAAATCTACTTAATAAGGTTATAAATAAGTTCAGGGGCTAAATTATAATTTAGCCAACTTTTGACAAAACGACATCGAAAGCAAATATAGCTTATTTAATTATATTAACTTAATTTATAGTTATCTATCATTTCCACTATTTAATTTCTACATAATATAAAAACCCAAGTTATTAGTTTAAAGTTTAACCTTAAGGATTAATTTGTTTTAAGTAAAAGACATGGGTGACTAAAGTGAGAATTCAACCATCTTCTCCAATTCAATTATCAAACAACCCGCCACCCTAGTATTAGCATATCACCATTTTTAAGTTTCTCAAACTAAGTCCATTTATCAATTCTCATCAAACCAAAGCAACCTAATAGCCATAAATCAAACCAAAACATCATAACACAATTGCAACACAACCATAATCATCAAACACGAAGAACAAAACAAACGTTTATTGCCGGATCCTCAAAATGAAAATGGAAAATAGATTTATAACTCAATGAAATCACAAACTAACAAATACCCAAGAGATCTATAATCCAAACAAACAAACCCATGGCCAAAGGAAGATGATAACATTCGGCAGAACCAAAAGAAAAATAAGAGCAGTAAATGGTTAACTAAAAGCGATAAACCGAACGGCAAGATAACGAGATTAACGGCGTACCGTTAAGCGAAGCGAACGAATTGAATCGAAGGTATACGAGTCTAGAACGCCTGAGATCAAACGGTTTCAGTTTCGATCTAGAAACGAACACACACGGATCAGAAAACCAAAGTGTGTTCAAAGCTTGAAATCTGAAATGTAAAGTGGTCAAGAACACTTACCACGGGGCTGACTTTTGATCAGAAATTGGAGAGGAAAACCAAGGAGAAAAACGAAAAGATTTGAGACAAGAGATTGCTGAATATGTAGGAAGGGAAAAAGAGAAACCAAATCAGCTGGAAAAGGAAGGAAATCCGAGTAGTAATGGCAGAAATTAAGCCTCCCCAAACAGCCGTTACAAGTCTCGTACGAGACTCAGCAAAACTGCTGAGTCTCGTTTGAGACTGCCTGGTCTCGAACAAGACCAGGCAGAAAAAGGAGAGGTCTCTTACGAGACAGCCTGGTCTCGTACGAGACCAGGGCAAGAAAGAAGAGGTCTCGTACGAGACCTTCAGGTCTCGTACGAGACCAAACATAATCAGGTCTCAAAATGAGACCTGATGACCAAGAAGGGTGGTTCAACCCTCCGGTTGAACCACAAACCAAACCGGAAGACCAAAATCACAAAAAATAAAGTAAAACGACCAGAAAACCACCGGAAACTTACGGAAAAATAATATAAAATACACGGGATATTACATTCTCCCCAACTAATTAAAAATTCGTCCTCGAATTTATCACGACAAGTAAGTCACATCAGAACAACACGTAACACAAGTAAAAACTATAAAAAGTCACAGAAATCAAAATATCGTACCTCACGGAAAAAGAAAAGGATAGCGATTCCGCATATCCAACTCGGTCTCCCAAGTACACTCCTCTACAGAATGATTGCGCCAGAGAACTTTAACCATCGGAATCTCCTTGTTCCGCAATTTACGCACTTGCGTATCAACAATCTCAACTGGCTGTTCCTCATAGGACAACTCTTGGTCAATCTCAACACTCTGAGGCACAATCACGTGCGAAGGATCAGAAATGCACTTCCTCAACATGGAAATGTGAAATACGGGGTGCACTAAAGACATGTCTGGCGGCAGAACCAGACGATAAGCCACAGCTCCAATCCTCTCCGAAATCTCATAAGGACCAATATACCTCGGTGCCAACTTTCCCTTGACACCAAAACGAACCACGCCTTTCATAGGCGAAACCCGAAGAAATACGAAATCACCAACCTGGAACTCAATGTCTTTCCTCTTCGGATCAGCATAACTCTTATGCCGACTAAAAGCAGTCTCTAACCTCCGCTTAATCAACGGTACCTTCTCTGAGGTAATCTGAATAATCTCAGCTCCCGAGAGTTTACGCTCTCCGACCTCCTCCCAACAGATAGGAGATCTACACTTACGCCCGTACAAAGCCTCATACGGCGCCATCTCGATACTCGCATGATAACTGTTATTATAGGAAAACTCAATCAACGGCAAATGAGTATCCCAGCTACCCTGAAAATCGAGAACACACATCCTGAGCATATCCTCCAACGTCTGAATAGTCCTCTCAGACTGACCGTCAGTCTGAGGATGAAAAGCTGTACTGAAATCTAACCGAGAACCCAAGGCTTCCTGTAACGCTTTCCAGAACCTCGAAGTAAACACAGAACCTCTGTCTGAAACAATAGAAACCGGTACACCATGCAAACTGATAATCCTGTCGATGTACAACTGAGCCAACCTCGAAGCAGTAAACGAGACCTTAATCGGAAGGAAATGAGCTGACTTGGTCATACGGTCAACTATCACCCAGATGGAATCGTACCCCTGCCAAGTACGTGGTAGACCAACCAAAAAATCCATAGCCATCCGCTCCCACTTCCACTCTGGAATAGGTAGTGGTTGCAGATAACCAAAAGGTCTCTAATGCTCCAGCTTCACCTGCTGGCAAGTCAGACACTTAGAAACATACTCAGCGACATCCTTCTTCATCCCGCTCCACCAGTATGTACCCTTAAGATCATGGTACATCTTAGTAGAACCCGGATGAACACTATAAGCAGACTTGTGCGCTTCTTCCAGAATCTGGTCCCTCAAACCATCTGAATCCGGAACACACAATCTCGAACCATGTCTCAGAACACCATCCACAAATGTAAACTCAGGATTTCCATCCTGCTGAACCTCCTCAATAATCCGTTTCAACTGTGAATCCTCAGCTTGTAAAGCTTTAATCCGATCAATCAAAACAGGTTGCACTTGAAGCTGTGCTAACAAACATCCAGCCTGAGAAATCTGCAGACCATAGCCCGAAGCTATCAAACTGTGCCACTCTCTAACCATGGGTCTACGCCCAATCTCAGAAATATGAGCCAAGCTGCCCGAAGACTTGCGACTCAACGCATCGGCTACCACATTAGCCTTACCAGGATGGTACTGAATAGTACAGTCGTAGTCTTTCAGCAACTCTAACCACCTCCTCTGTCTCAAGTTCAACTCTCTCTGATCAAAGATATATTTCAGACTCTTATGATCAGTGAAAATCTCACAAGTAGCACCATACAAATAATGCCTCCAGATTTTCAGCGCAAAAACCACAGCTGCCAACTCTAAATCATGAGTAGGGTAATTCACCTCATGCTTCTTCAACTGTCTGGAAGCATAGGCAATCACCTGTCCATGTTGCATTAGAACGCAACCCAAACCAATCCGAGACGCATCACAATACACTGTGAAACCATCAATGCCAGAAGGCAATGCCAAAACCGGAGCTGTAGTCAAAATCTCTTTAAGCTTCTCAAAGCTCGCCTCGCACTTGTCAGTCCACTCAAACTTGACACCCTTCTGTGTTAGTTTAGTCAAAGGTGCAGATATTCTGGAGAAATCTTGCACGAACCGACGATAGTAGCCAGCTAAACCCAGAAAACTTCTGATCTCGGTAACTGACCTTGGCCTTTGCCAATCCATGACCGCCTCAATCTTCTTCGGATCAACCTTGATCCCATCTTTCGACACCACGTGTCCTAGAAAGGTAACCTGATACAACCAGAACTCACATTTTGAGAACTTAGCGTACAACTGATGCTCACGCAACGTCTGTAGTATAGTCCTCAAATGGTAAGCATGCTCCTCCTCACTCCGAGAATAGATCAAAATGTCATCAATGAAGACGATAACAAATTGATCCAAAAACGGCTTGAACACTCTGTTCATCATATCCATAAACGCTGCTGGTGCGTTCGTCAGACCAAAGGACATAACCAGAAACTCAAAATGTCCATAACGAGTCCGAAAAGCAGTCTTAGGCACATCTGCATCACGGATCCGAAGCTGATGATATCCAGACCTCAAATCAATCTTGGAAAAACACTTCGCACCCTGCAACTAGTCAAACAAATCATCGATGCGAGGAAGAGGATATCTGTTCTTGACAGTGGCCTTGTTCAACTGTCTGTAGTCGATACACAGTCGAAAGGAACCGTCTTTCTTCTTCACAAACAGAACCGGAGCACCCCACGGAGAAGTACTCGGTCTGATGAACCCGCTATCCAACAACTCTTGTAATTGGTCCTTCAACTCCTTCAGCTCTGCAGGAGCCATCCGATACGGCGGTATCAAAATCGGAGCTGTACCAGAAACCACATCAATGCAAAACTCAATATCACGATCTGGTGGTAATCCAGGCAATTCCTCTGGAAACACATCAGTGAACTCATTCACTATCGGAACACTATGCATATCACCACTACTAGTCTCCAAATCACGAACCACAGCTAGAAAACCCTGGCAACCCTTGCCTAACATCCGCTTCGCCTTGATGGCGGAAATCAGATTCTTAGGTGTCTCTGCCTTTTCTCCCTGAAAGGAAAAAGGTAGATCACCTGGAATCCTGAACTCGACTGACTTCCCTCGATAGTCAATAGAAGCATAATGGCGTGACAACCAGTCCATCCCCAAGATAACATCAAAAGAAAGAACGTAAAGTACAATCAAATCAGCACATAATTCTCTACCCTGAATAACCACTGGACACGAAGGATAAACAACGTCCACTACTACACCTTCAGACATAGGTGTAGACACAGCTAGAGGTTCACTCAAAACAGATGGTGCCATACCCAATTTCCCAGCAAAACATGTAGATACAAAAGAATGGGTTGCACCCGCATCAAATAACACTAAAGCATCTATAAAAGAAATCGGAATGGTACCTTGCACCACAGCATTTGATGCACGCGCATCCTGAGGAGTAAGTGCGAACACTCTGGCCTGACCCTGCGGCTGCTGCTGCGAACTCTGTCCAGTACCATAACCGTTGGAACCTCTACCGCGTTACCACGGCCACCAAAGCCTCTGCCACCAGAACCACGGCCCCGCTGGCCACCAAAAGATGCTGCAGGTTGAGAGTACCCTACAGACTGTGTAAACGCAGGTCTTTGCTGCTGATAAGATGACTGCGCCACACTGGAGTTAGACATCTGCTGCCCAGATGTCGGACACTCCCTAAAAAAATGACCCGGCTGGCCACAAGTGAAACAACCTCCAGGAGCTAACTGGCACTGACCATAATGCCTACGTCTGCAATTCTGGCAGAATGGAATGTTCGATCCACCACTGTACCCGCGTCCTGAACCACGGTTGCTCCCACTGCTACTGGAACTGTACGGAGCAATCCTGGCACTATGCCTCCCTTTGTTGTGAGTCCGTCGACTCCCCCTGTTGGCCTGAGAAGAGCCACTGTAGTAATTCCCACTACTATGCTGCACTGGGGCCTGTTGCCCCCCACTAGGAACGTCACTCTTTCCCTTCTGATTCTGGAAAGGGTCAGAGATCGTTCCAAACTGAACCATCGAATTCTCCATCCGTCGCGCACTATCCACTAACCGGGCAAACTCCATGTTTGTCCCTATCAGCAAAGGAAGAAACTCCGAGCCTAAACCCCTAACATAACGGTCGTTCACTCGCTCTTGATCACCCTGAAGATCTGTAGCAAACCGCCCCAAACGTACAAACTCAGTAGTGTAGTCTGTCACTGATCTATCCCCCTTCTTCAAATTTAGCAGCTTTTCTCTGAAACTCTCAGTAACAGAGAAGGGTAGATAGTAACCTCTGAACCTGACCACAAAATAAGCCCAAGACAAAGTATCCATAACTGGCCTGATGTTATCGCGATACCAGTCCTTAGCTGGACCCTTCAGCGACATCTCCACAAGCATCACTGATTGACGATCAGAAGCTTGAATCCTCTGACTGTTGTACTCAAATTCCTCCAAAAAGTCAAGAGCATCCCCAGTACTATCAAAAGAAGTCGGATTCAACTTCAGGTAGGTCATCACCAACTCTCTGTCTGTTGGAATATGACCGACACCAGTAAGTCCACCAATACCAGCTACAGCACCAACCTGAGGTTGCTGTTGCTGCGCTAACTGACCCAGTATATTACACTGATTCTGCAGTAGAGCCTGATTGTTCTGCATCTCGACAACGCCAGCCAAGAAAGTAGTGAAGTTGAACGCTTGCATATTTGGTGCTTGTTGCACCTCTGGTGCCTGCTGCACATTCGGTGCCTGAACACCTGCTGCACCGCGTCCTCTAGCTCCACCTCTACCATCACCAGCTCCTCTGCCTCTACCAGCACCTCTACCTCTGCCAGCACCTCCACCTCGACCACGTCCAGCATTAGCCTGAACTGGTGGTACGTTCTGATCAACTTCCATGGAAATCGCATCATCAGCCACAGCTTCTTGCTCTGCCGCAGCACGAGCACGAGTACGAATAACGTTGTCCATATCCTAAGATTGAACGAAAACAATTTAAATAACAGATATTTCATACCCAAGTATGAACAAAACAAGCAACATAGAGGATTTCCCAAGAATTCAACAGCAATAAAATGTTCACCCAAGTGAAATAAAATTAACATTTAACAACATCAAATCAACATACAAAGACTGACTCGACGCAATCCTATTGGTGTAGGCAGAATGTTTTAAAATCAAAAGATGACGGTTTTAAAGACATGACAGAATCCTATATCCGCAGTAGTTCCTAAGTCACAACCATACTTAACAGAGTAAACACATAGCAAGCAATGGCCTTGGTTTGAAACCAAAGCTCTGATACCAAGTTTGTCACGACCCATTTTCATGAATCGCGACCGGCGCTAGGGTATGGGTAATGTAGTACCGAAACCCGTAGCTAGCCTTTCGTTTAACACATAAACACATAAACCTGCAGAAAACCAATGCTCGGGGGTAACCGAGACTTCAGCCTAAATCTAGCAGATATAATATACAACAATAATATAACATGCTTATTCAATTCCGAGTCTAAAAATAGGCATAACATAAATAATCCGAAATAACTACATAACATGCCAGAGCAATATAACTAGTCAGATCAATCCGACAAACAACTGTAATAATAATAAAGACGTCTAGTCAACTACTGCGGTCTAAGAATAAAATAGTTTGATAGTTTATCAAAATAAATGGAACCTCCGAGGAAAAGTAAATGCGGAGATCACCAGACTCTCTCAGATCATAACCCTGGGAAAAATTGGGAAAACAACGGGGTCAGATATACTGAGATGAGTTCATACCACTATTTACATTTATTAAGTGGAAAACCTTTAAAACGTTTAAAACATTTAATAACGATATTACAGATAATAGTTGGAACCCTAATCCACAATTCTAAATAATAATCATAATCCAATAGGTCTGGTCCCGAGAGCTGAGCTACACCGAGTTACCACTGACCACACTTATACCAGAGTCCCGAGAGCTGAGCTACACCGAGTTACTCTACCTGGTCCCGAGAGCTATGCTCACACCGAGTTACCACATTTCCATATATACCTTACCCAGATCAATACCGGTACGCACGCAGTCCTAATGATGCCCATTAGGTAGCACGTTCCAACTAAGAGCCATAATATAAAACAGTTCGAAATATACGTACAGTATATATATTTAATATTAAAATAACAATTTACTTAATAAAGCGGTAAATAGTAAATATAAACTCACTGCTTGCTAATCCGCGTGAAATACCGGCAAGAAACTAACTCTGGTTCGCCTCTGAAGCACGAACAGTAGACGAGTCTAGACAAATAAAATAATTATTAAAATCAGACCCTAACTCTAAAGAGTACTAGACACCACATAGGACTAGCACAAATAACACGTCGGAATAAATAATCCAAAGCACACACAAATAATACCCATTAGGTAATAAAACCCAATTAATATAAGTATTGAATTCTCGCTTATAATTCAATTTATAAATATTATTTAATAATTTTAAATAATAAATAATTTCCAAATAGTGGGATAGCCGAGTTATCACAAACTACCAAGCTAACCTCACTTGTCGGGCGACCCAAGTCTAACCCGATTCCAAACGTTTATCAAATATAAACCCAAGTTTATATTTATAAAATAAATTAACAAAATAATAATCCATTTTAAAAGCGGATCTCAATAACTTCAATATCAAGTAACCCAAGTTATGACCCAAAAACTTAGTTAAATAAGCTATAAAAAGTTTAGGGACTAAATTGTACTTTAGCCAATTAGGGACTAAATTGTACTTTAGCCAAAATGATATCCGAAGTCAAATTAATTGTTTTTGTTTATAATCAAAACCCAAAATAAAGTTACTAATCAAAAAATCTACTTAATAAGGTTATAAATAAGTTCAGGGGCTAAATTGTAATTTAGCCAACTTTTGACAAAACGACATAGAAAGCAAATATAACTACCCGAGTAATTATATTAACTTAATTTATAGTTATCTATCATTTCCACTATTTAATTTCTACATAATATAAAAACCCAAGTTATTAGTTTAAAGTTTAACCTTAAGGATTAATTTGTTTTAAGTAAAAGACATGGGTGACTAAAGTGAGAATTCAACCATCTTCTCCAATTCAATTATCAAACAACCCGCCACCCTAGTATTAGCATATCACCATTTTTAAGTTTCTCAAACTAAGTCCATTTATCAATTCTCATCAAACCAAAGCAACCTAATAGCCATAAATCAAACCAAAACATCATAACACAATTGCAACACAACCATAATCATCAAACACGAAGAACAAAGCAAACGTTTATTGCCGGATCCTCAAAATGAAAATGGAAAATAGATTTATAACTCAATGAAATCACAAACTAACAAATACCCAAGAGATCTATAATCCAAACAAAAAAACCCATGGCCAAAGGAAGATGATAACATTCGGCAGAACCAAAAGAAAAATAAGAGCTGTAAATGGTTAACTAAAAGCGATAAACCGAACGGCAAGATAACGAGATCAACGGCATACCGTTAAGCGAAGCGAACGAATTGAATCGAAGGTATACGAGTCTAGAACGCCTGAGATCAAACGGTTTCAGTTTCGATCTAGAAACGAACACACACGGATCAGAAAACCAAAGTGTGTTCAAAGCTTGAAATCTGAAATGTAAAGTGGTCAAGAACACTTACCACGGGGCTGACTTTGGATCAGAAATTGGAGAGGAAAACCAAGGAGAAAAACGAAAAGATTTGAGACAAGAGATTGCTGAATATGTAGGAAGGGAAAAAGAGAAACCAAATCAGCTGGAAAAGGAAGGAAATCCGAGTAGTAATGGCAGAAATTAAGCCTCCCCAAACAGCCGTTACAAGTCTCGTACGAGACTCAGCAAAACTGCTGAGTCTCGTTTGAGACTGCCTGGTCTCGAACGAGACCAGGCAGAAAAAGGAGAGGTCTCGTACGAGACAGCCTGGTCTCGTACGAGACCAGGGCAAGAAAGAAGAGGTCTCGTACGGGACCTTCAGGTCTCGTACGAGACCAAACATAATCAGGTCTCAAAATGAGACCTGATGACCAAGAAGGGTGGTTCAACCCTCCGGTTGAACCACAAACCAAACCAGAAGACCAAAATCACAAAAAATAAAGTAAAACGACCAGAAAACCACCGGAAACTTACGGAAATATAATATAAAATACACGGGATATTACAGGTTTGGATTTAAATTTCTAAAAAGTTGAAACGTTTGGATTTGTTTCGTATCGTTTGTAAACGTTTGGCTTAAATCGCTAAAAAGGGCAAACGTTTGAATTTGTTTTGTAACGTTTGGATTTGTTTCGTAATATTTGAAAACGTTTGGCTTCAATCGCTAAAAATGGGAAACGTTTGGATTTGTTTCGCAACGTCTGTAAACGTTTGGCTTAAATCGCTAAAAAGGTGAAACGTTTGGTTTTGTTTCGTAACGTTTGTAAACGTTTGGCTTAAATCGCTAAAAGGTGAAACGTTTGGATTTGTTTCGTAGAGTTTGTAAAAGTTAGATTTAAATCGCTAAAAAGGTCAAACGTTTGGATTTATTTCGTAGCGTTTGTAAACGTTTGGCTTAAATTGCTAAAAAGGGTTTCGTAACGTTTTAAACTTTTGGATTAGTTTCGTAGCGTTTGTAAACGTTTGGCTTCAATCGCTAAATAGGGGAAACGTTTGAATTTGTTTCGTAACGTTTGTAAATGTATGGCCTAACTCGCTAAAAAGGTGAAACGTTTTGATTTGTTTCGTAAATTTTGTATATGTTTAGGATAAATCGCTAAAAAGGTGAAATGTTGGGATTAAATCGCTAAAAAGGTGAAATATTTTTATTTAAATTGCTGAAACGTTTGGATTTCTTTCGTAGCGTTTGTGAACGTTTGGCATAAATCTCTAACAAGGTGAAAAGTTGGAATTTGTTTTGTAATGTTTAGATTTGTTTCGTAATATTTGTAAATGTTTGACTTAAATCGCTAAAAAGGGGAAACGTTTGGATTTGTTTCGTAACGTTCGTAAACGTTTAGCTTAAATTGCTAAAAAGGTGAAACGTTTGGATTTGTTTCGAAACATTTGTAAACGATTAGTTTTGTCTCGTAATATTTGTAAACGTTTAGCTTAAATCGCTAAAAAAGTGAAACGTTTGGATTTGTTTCGTAACGTTATAAACGTTTGGTTTTGTTTCGTAACGTTTGTAAATGTTTGGCTTAAATCGCTAAAAAGTTGTAACATTTGGATTTGTTTCGTAACGTTTATAAATGTTTGGCTTAAATTTCTAAAAAGGGGAAACGTTAGGCTTTGTTTCGTAATATTTGTAAACGTTGGGCTTCAATCGCTAAAAAGGTGAAACTTTTGGATTTATTTCGTAACATTTGTAAACGTTTGGGTTAAATCGCCAAAAAAGTGAAACGTTTCGATTTGTTTCGTAACGTTTGTAAACGTTTGGCTTAAATCGCTAAAATGGTGAAACGTTTGGCTTAAATCGCTAAAAAGGTGAAATGTTTGGATTTGTTGTGTAACATTTGTAAACTTTTTTCTTAAATCGCTAAAATAGTGAAACGTTTGGATTTAAATTGCTAAAAAGGTGAAACGTTTGGATTTATTTCGTAACATTTGTAAACGTTTGGCTTAAATCGCTATAAAGGTGAAACGTTTGGATTTGTTTTGTAACATTTGTAAACGTTTGGTTTAAATCGCTAAAAAGGTGAAATGTTTGGATTTGTTTCGTAACGTTCGTAAACGTTTTGCTTAAATTCCTAAAAAGTTGAATTGTTTTGATTTGTTTCGTAACGTTTGTAAACGTTTGGCTTAAATCGTTAAAAAGGGGAAACGTTTCCATTTGTTTCGTAACGTTTGTAAACGTTTGTCTTAAATCGTTAAAAAGGTGAAATGTTTGGCTTAAATCGCTAAACAGGTGAAATGTTTGGATTTGTTGCGTAACGTTTGTAAACGTTTGGCTTAAATCGCTAAAAAGGTGAAATGTTTGGATTTGTTTCGTAACGTTCGTAAACGTTTTGCTTAAATTCCTAAAAAGGTGAATCGTTTTGATTTGTTTCGTAACGTTTGTAAACGTTTGGCTTAAATCGTTAAAAAGGGGAAACGTTTCCATTTGTTTCGTAACGTTTGTAAACGTTTGTCTTAAATCGTTAAAAAGGTGAAACATTTGACTTAAATCGCTAAACAGGTGAAATGTTTGGATTTGTTTCGTAACGTTTGTAAACGTTTGGCTCAAATCCCTAAAAAGGGGAAACGTTTGGATTGAAATTGCTAAAAAGGTGAAACGTTTGGATTTGTTTTGTAACGTTTGTAAACGTTTGGTTTTAATCGCTAAAAAGGTGAAACGTTTGGATTTGTTTTGTAACATTTGTAAACGTTTGCTTAAATCGCTAAAAAGGTTAAACATTTGGTTTTGTTTCGTAACGTGTGTAAACGTTTGCTTTATATTTTTAAAAAGGTAAAACGCTTTGATTTTTTTCATAGCGTTTGTAAACATTTGGCTTAAATTGCTAAAAAGTGAAAACGTTGAATTTGTTTCGTAATGTTTGTAAACGTTCAGTTTAAATCGCTAAAAAGGTGAAACGTTTGGTTTTGTTTTGTAACGTTTGTTAACGATTGGCTAAATTTTTTAAAAAGGTGAAACGTTTGGTTTTGTTTCGCAAAATGTTCGGCTTAAATCGCTATAAAGGGGAAACGTTTGCATTTATTTCGTAACATTTGTAAGAGTTTTGCCTCAATTTCTAAAAAGGTGAAACGTTTGGATTTGTTTCGTAACGTTTGTAAACGATTGGTTTTGTTTTGTAATGTTTGTAAACGTTTGGCTTAAATTGCTAAAAATGCGAAACGTTTGGATTTCTTTCGTAGCATTTCAAACGTTTGGTTTTGTTTCGTAACGTTAGTAAACATTTGGCTTAAATCGTTAAAAAGGTGAAACGTTTGGTTTTGTTTCGTAACGTCTGTAAACGTTTCGCTTAAATCGCTAAACAGGTGAAACGTTTTGATTTAAATCGCTAAAAAGGTCAAACGTTTGGATTTATTTCGTAGCGTTTGTAAACGTTTGGCCTAAATTGCTAAAAAGGGTTTCGTAAGGTCTTAAACTTTTGGATTAGTTTCGTAGCATTTGTAAACGTTTGGCTTAAATCGCTAAAGAGGGGAAATGTTTGAATTTGTTTCGTAACGTTTGTAAATGTATGGCCTAAATCGCTAAAAAGGTGAAATGTTTGGATTTGTTTCGTAAATTTTGTAAATGTTAGGCTTAATTCGCTGAAAAGGTGAAACGTTGGGCTTAAATCGCTAAAAAGGTGAAACGTTTTTATTTAAATTGCTAAAAAGGTGAAACGTTTGGATTTGTTTCGTAGCGTTTGTGAACGTTTGGCTTAAATCGCTAAAAAGGTGAAGCGTTGGAATTTGTTTTGTAATGTTTAGAATTGTTTCGTAATATTTGTAAATGTTTGACTTGAATCGGTAACGTTTGTAAACGTTTGGCTAAAATCACAAAAAAGGTGAAACGTTTGGATTTGTTTCGTAACATTTGTAAATGTTTAGCTTAAATTGCTGACACATTTGGATTTAAATTACTAAAAAGGGGAAACATTTGGATTTGTTTCGTAACGTTTGTAAACATTTGACTTCAATTGCTAAAAAAGTGAAACGTTTGGATTTGTTTCGTAATGTTTATAAATGCTTGGTTTTGTTTCGTAACGTTTGTAAACATTTGGTTTAAATCGCTAAAAAGGTGAAACATTTGGATTTGTTTCGTAACGTTTTAAACGTTTGGCTTAAATTGCTAAAATGGGGTAACGTTTGGATTTGTTTCGTAACGTTTGTAAACGTTTGACTTAAATCACTAAAAAGGAGAAACGTTTTGTTTTGTTTTGTAACGTTTATAACGTTCGGCTTAAATCGCAAAAAAGGTGAAACGTTTCGATAGGTTTCGTAACGGTTGTAAACGTTTTGCATAAATTGCTAAAAAGGTGAAACGCTTGGATTTGTTTCATAACGTTTGTAAACGTTTCGCTTCAATTGCTAAAAAGGTGAAGCGCTTGGATTTGTTTCGTAACGTGTGTAAACATTTCATTTTGTTTCATAATGTTTGGATTTGTTTCGTAACGTTTATAAACGTTTGAATTTGTTTCATAACGTTTGTAAACGTTTGGCTTTAATTGCTAAAAAGATGAAACGTTTGGATTAGTTTCATAACGTTTGTAAACGTTTTGCTTAAATCGCTAAAGAGGTGAAACGTTTGAATTTGTTTCGTAACGTTTGTAAATGTTTGGCTTAAATCGCTAAAAAGTTGAAACGTTTGGATTTGGTTCATAACGTTTGTAAACGTTGTGCTTAAATTTTTAATAAGGCAAAACGTTTGTCCTAAATTGCTATGGGGGAAACGTTTGGATTTGTTTTGTAATGTTTGTAAACGTTTGGCTTATATCTCTAAAAAGGTGAAAGGTTTGGATTTAAATTTCTAAAAAGTTGAAAAGTTTGGATTTTTTTCGTATCGTTTGTAAACGTTTGGCTTAAATCGCTAAAAAGGGCAAACGTTTGAATTTGTTTTGTAACGTTTGGATTTGTTTCGTAATATTTGTAAACGTTTGGCTTCAATCGTTGAATAAGTGAAACGTTTGGATTTGTTTCGGAACGTCTGTAAACACTTGGCATAAATCGCTAAAAATGTGAAACGTTTGGTTTTGTTTCGTAACGTCTGTAAATGTTTGGCTTAAATCGCTAAAAAGGTGAAACGTTTGGATTTGTTTCGTAGAGTTTGTAAAAGTTAGATTTAAATCACTAAAAATGTCAAACGTTTGGATTTATTTCGTAGCGTTTGTAAACGTTTGGCTTAAATTGTTAAAAAGGGTTTCGTAACGTTTTAAACTTTTAGATTAGTTTCGTAGCGTTTGTAAACGTTTGGCTTAAATCACTAAAGAGGGGAAACGTTTGAATTTGTTTCGTAACGTTTGTAAATGTATGGCCTAAATCGCTAAAAAGGTGAAACGTTTGGATTTGTTTCGTAAATTTTGTAAATGTTTGGCTTAAATCGCTAAAAAAGTGAAACGTTGGGCTTAAATCGCTAAAAAGGTGAAACGTTTTGATTTAAATTGCTAAAAAGGTGAAACATTTGGATTTGTTTCGCAGCGTTTGTAAAGGTTTTTCTTATATTACTAAAAAGGGTCTCGTAACGATTTAAACGTCTTGATTAGTTTCGTAACGTTTGTAAACGTTTTGCTTAAATCGCTAAAGAGGTGAAACATTTGAATTTGTTTCGTAACGTTTGTAAATGTTTGGCTTAAATCGCTAAAAAGTTGAAACGTTTGGATTTGTTTCGTAACGTTTGTAAACGTTGTGCTTAAATTTTTAATATGGTAAAATGTTTGGCTTAAATTGCTAAAAAGGTGAAACGTTTGGATTTGTTTTGTAACGTTTGTAAACGTTTGGCTTAAATCGCTAAAAAGGTGAAAGGTTTGGATTTAAATTTCTAAAATGATGAAATGTTTGGATTTGTTTCGTATCGTTTGTAAACGTTTGGCTTAAATCGCTAAAAAGGGCAAACGTTTGAATTTGTTTTGTAACGTTTGGATTTGTTTCATAATATTTGTAAACGTTTGGCTTCAATCGCTGAAAAGGTGAAACGTTTGGATTTGTTTCGGAACGTTTGTAAACGTTTGGCGTAAATCGCTAAAAAGGTGAAACGCTTGGTTTTGTTTGTAACGTCTGTAAACGTTTGGTTTATATCGCTAAAAAGGTGAAACGTTTGGATTTGTTTCGTTGAGTTTGTAAAAGTTAGATTTAAATCGTTAAAAAGGTCAAACGTTTGGATTTATTTCGTAGTGTTTGTAATCATTTGGCTTAAATTGTTAAAAAGGGTTTCGTAACGTTTTAAACTTTTGGATTAGTTTTGTAGTGTTTGTAAACGTTTGGTTTAAATCTCTAAAGAGGGGAAACGTTTGAATTTGTTTCGTAAAGTTTGTAAATGTATGGCCTAAATCGCTAAAAATTGAAACGTTTGGATTTGATTCGTATATTTTATAAATGTTTGGCTTAAATCGCTAAAAAAGTGAAACGTTGGCTTAAATCGCTAAAAAGGTGAAACGTTTTGATTTAAATTGCTAAAAAGGTGAAACGTTTGGATTTGTTTCGCAGCGTTTGTAAAGGTTTTGCTTAAATTACTAAAAAGGGTCTCGTAACGGTTTAAACGTTTCGATTAGTTTCGTAACGTTTATAAACGTTTTGCTTAAATCGCTAAAGAGGTGAAACGTTTGAATTTTTTTCGTAACGTTTGTAAATGTTTGGCTTAAATCGCTAAAAAGTTGAAATGTTTGGATTTGTTTCGTAACGTTTGTAAACGTTGTGCTTAAATTTTTAATAAGGTAAAACGTTTTGCTTAAATTGCTAAAAAGGTGAAACGTTTGGATTTGTTTTGTAACGTTTGTAAACGTTTGGCTTAAATCTCTAAAAAGATGAAAGGTTTGGATTTAAATTTCTAAAAAGTTGAAACGTTTGGATTTGTTTCGTTTCTGTCACGACCCATTTTCATAAATCGCGACCGGCGCTAGGGTATGGGTAATGTAGAACCGAAACACGTAGCTAGCCTTCCTTAAACATACAATTCAATTATACCTGCAGAAAACCAATGCTCGGGGGCAATCGAGACTTCAGCCTAAATCTAGCAGTTATAATATTCATCAGTTAATATAACATGCTTATCCAATTCCGAGTCTAAAATAGATTTATCATAAACCCAAGTAAATGATATAACATGCCAAAGCAATAAAACCAGTCGAACCAATCCGACAAAGATATAATAACAATAAAGACGTCTAGTTACTACTGCGGTCTAAGAATAAAACAGTTTTACAGTTTTACTAAAATAAATGGAACCTCCGAGGAAAAGTAAATGCGGAGATCACCAGACTCTCTCAGATCATAACCCTGGGGAAAATTGGGAAAACAACGGGGTCAGATATACTGAGATGAGTTTATACCACTATCTACATTTATTAAGTGGAAAACCTTTAAAACCGTTTAATACATTTAATAACGATATTAAGGATAACAGTTGGAACCCTAATCCACAATTCTAATAAATATCACAATCCAATAGGTCTGGTCCCGAGAGCTGAGCTACACCGAGTTACCACTGACCACACTTATACCAGAGTCCCGAGAGCTAAGCTACACCGAGTTACTCTACCTGGTCCCGAGAGCTATGCTCACACCGAGTTGCCATATTTCCATATATACCTTACCCAGATCTATACCGGTGCGCACGCAGTCCTAATGATGCCCATTAGGTAGCATGTTCCAACTAAAAGCCATAATGGAAAAACAGTTCGAAATATACATATACAGTATATATTTATATATTAAAATAACAATTTACTTAATAAAGCGGTAAATAGTAAGTACAAACTCACTGCTTGCTAATCCACGTGACAACCTCGCAAGCAATCGAATCATGGTTCGTCTCCGAAGTACGAACGGTCGACGGGTCTAAACAAGGTATAAATAATAATTAAAAACATACCCTAACTCTAAAGAGTACTAGACACCACATAGGACTAGCACAAACGACAAGTCAAGGTAAAGCCCATCAAAATAAACACAATACTCAATAAAATAACAAGCCAACAACAAGTCATGTTAAGTTAAGTTCCCGACCTTTAAAACATAAACCGGAGTGGGCAAAAACCCAAATCAACTTTATTTCAAATAAGTGATTCCAAAGTAGTGAGTCAACTGAGTCATCACTATGCTCAATTTCTTCCCACATGTCAGGCGACCAAAGTCTAACCCACCCAAAACCAATGTATAAACCAAATTTAAAAATCCGGAATATCTTTACAATAATATTAACTTGAAACAAAGGAACTCAACACTTAACATCACTAACAATCCAATTGTAACAACACGCCAACACTTAAGCCAACACTTGGCAAAAGATTACCCAAATAAACACAACGTGTTAAATCACTTTAAATAGATACAACAATGATTATGAACACTTATAAACTAACCAATTCAGATTTGAAATTACCTTTTTAATCCACTATCAAAACAATGGTAACTTATCTTAACTTATAAGCGATTTGTCCAACAATTTCCAATTCAATCAATTAGCCCAACGTATTAGAACTATCAAAATAACCCTTTTGAAAAGATAATTTCCAGCCACATTTATATGCCTTTAAAACATCGGATTACTTATAGAAACCTACAATTTAGTACCACACTTAAGTCTAGCCAATGATCTCAAGTCACCCAATGTAAGATTCTTAACTAGCCACCTATTACCAATTTATATACATATTTCCAGATTTTTACAGAAAGAGAAACATAATTTAATTCATAACCACATACCAAATCACATAGCCCTTAGTCTAAACAATGATTCCAAGCTAATCAAGTAAGAACATCAACAATTAACAACAACAACACCCAAAGTATGAAATCTCAGATTTCAATCAAGTCAAAACAGAATATACAACATGCTATATCACCCAAAGTAATAAAGTAAACCAATATCTAACAATCTCTACAATTCAAAGCAAAGGATTAGAACCACTAACCTCTTGAAATAGATTAATAATGATCCAATAGAGAAAATCCAGAAAAATAATAACTCAATTCAGCCTATAGCAACATATAATAGAGAACAATTAATAAGAAATCGATTGAATGAGTTTTAAGGGATTAAATGTTAAAATAGTTGATTAAAATACTTACAATTGAAGAAAATAGGTTGAGGAATCAATAGGAGATGATAATCTGAGAGTGACAGCCGCAATAGGGTTTTAAGAAAAGTTCAAAATTGATTTAGGTCGAATAAGGTGGTATTTATAGAAAAACGGCGAACTGTACAGTGCAAGTTGGCGACCGCGAACTATAGTTCGCGACCGCAAAGTAGTTGGCGACCGCTAACTAAAGTTGGCGACCGCTAACTTTTCTGCCCAAGAAGGAAAAATGTGAAATTTGACTTTAAGCTCAGAATCGATCCGATGACCCAAACCACACTCAAAACATCATAAAACATCATTTCAAGAGGTCATGAACCTTCAAACCATGTTTTCGAGAAGTCAAACCAACTCAAACAAATCCAAGGTATATTGGAAAGTTCATCGGAACTAGCCGGAAAAACACGGGGTATTACATTCTCCCCAACTTAAAACAAAATCGTCCTCGATTTTTAAAATAAAAACAACTGTCGAACAACATAGCATAAAACTACACGTCTAGCTGAACAAAAGCACAAGACTGATATGAAAACGTATCAACAAGATACCCAACGTAACAAGAACAATAATCAACAACACTGCAACTAACCCGGTCTTTTAAGAATAATCTTTAATCAAAAACCAACCCGACTAAAATCATTAGTACTCTGTGCTTAACGACCAACGCACTTGCGTAAGCAAAACTCAACAGGTTGTTCCTCGAACGATAACGCAAAACCACAACTTTCATAACCAAACAATCTTAAAAGGTCGCAAAAGCCTTAATACTAACTTACACTTAACATAAAATGATATCGCCCTTTCTAGGTGAAATCAAACGAAGGAATACAAACTCTCCCACATAAAGCTCGATTGAAATACTTAGGATAATCAAGAACAAATCTCAAATCTCTTTCGATGATAACTCTAATCAAATTTTCCACCCAGAGAAAGTCAACACAAGACGAAACACGCCAAAAACATATGGGGTATTACAGTTTCGTTTGTAAACGTTTGGCTTAAATCGCTAAAAAGGGCAAACGTTTGAATTTCTTTTGTAACGTTTGGATTTGTTTCGTTATATTTATAAACGTTTGGCTTCAATCGCTAAAAAGTTGAAACGTTTGGACTTGCTTCGGAACGTCTATAAACGTTTGGCATAAATCGCTAAAAAGGTGAAACGTTTGGATTTGTTTCTTAACGTTTGTAAACGTTTGGCTTAAATTACTAAAAAAGGGAAACGTTTGGATTTGTTTCGTAACGTTTGTAAACGTTTGGCTTCAATCACTAAAAATTTGGAAACGTTTGGCGTAATAACTAAATAGGTGAAACATTTGAATTTGTTTCGTAACGTTTGAAAGCATTCGGCTTAAATCGCTAAAAAGATGAAACGCTTGGATTTGTTTTGTAACGTTTGTAAACGTTTGGCTTTGTTTCGTAACGTTTGTAAACGTTTGGCTTCAATCGCTAAAAAGGTGAAACGTTTGGATTTGTTTCGTAATATTTGTAAACGTTTGGCTTAAATTGCTAAAAGGGCAAAACGTTTGGATTTGTTTTGTAATGTTTGTAAACGTTTGGCTTAAATCACTATAAAGGTGAAATGTTTGGATTTGTTTTGTAACGTTTGTAAACGTTTGGCTTAAATCGCTAGAAAGTTGAAACGTTTTGCTTTGTTTCGTAACGTTTGTAAACGTTAGGCTTAAAGCACTAAAAGTGGTAAACGTTTGTTTTTGTTCTGTAACGTTTATACACGTTTGGTTTAAATCGCTAAAAAGGTGTAACGTTTGGATTTGTTTTGTAACGTTTGTAAACATTTGGCTTAATAAATAAAAAGGTGAAACGTTTGGATTTGTTTTGTAATTTTTGCAAACGTTTTGCATAAATCGCTAAAAATGTGAAAAATTTGGTTTTGTTTAGTAACTTTTGTAAACGTTTGGTTTAAATTGCTAAAAAGGTGATACGCTTGGATTTGTTTCGTAAAGTTTATAAACGTTTGACTTAAATTGCTAAAAAGGTGAAACTCTTGGATTTGTTTTGTAACTTTTGTAAACGTTTGGCTTAAGTCGCTAAACAGGTCAAACGCTTGGATTTTTTCGTAACGTTTGTAAACGTTTGGCTCTAATCGCTAAAAATGTGAATCGTTTGGTTTTGTTTCGTAATGTTCGTAAACGTTTGGTTTAAATCGGTAAAATGGGGAAACATTTGGATTTGTTTCGTAATGTTTGTAACCGTTTGGATTTGTATCGTAACGTTTGTAAACGTTTGGTTTTGTTTCGTAACGTTTATAAATGTTTGGTTTAAATCGCTAAACTCGGAAAATATTTGGATTTGTTTCGTAATGTTTGTAAATGTTTGGCTTCAATCACCAAAAAGGTGAAACGTTTGGATTTGTTTCGTAACGTTCGTAAAGGTTTCGGCTTAAATTGCTTATAATGTGAAACGTTTGTTTTTGTTCCGTATTGTTTGTAAACGTTTGGATTTATTTCCTAACATTTTAAAGATTTAACTTCAATCGCTAAAAAGATTAAATATTTGGTTTTGTTTCATAACGTTTGTAAACGTTTGGCTTAAATCACTAAAAAAATGAAACGTTTGGATTTATTTCGAAACGTTTGTCAACGTTTGGCATAAATTGCTAAAAAGGTTAAACTCTATGATTTGTTTCGTAAATTTTTTAAACGTTTGGCTTAAATCGATAAAAATGTGAAACGCTTGGATTAGTTTTGTAACGTTTGTAAACGTTTTGCTGAAATCGCTAAAAAGGTGAAAAGTTTTGATTTGTTTCGTAACGTTTGTAAACGTTCGGCATAAATCGCTAAAAAGGGGAAACGTTTGGATTTGTTTTGTAACATTTGTAAACGTCTTGCTTAAATCGCTAAAAAGGTGAAACGTTTGGCTTAAATCGCTAAAAAGTTGAAACGATTTGATTTGTTTCGTAACATTTATAAACGTTTGGCTTAAATCAATAAAGAGGTGAAACATTTGGATTTAAATTGCTAAAAAGGTGAAAAGTTTAGATTTGTTTCGTAACGTTTGTAAACGTTTGGCTTTAATCGCTAAAAAGGGGAAACATTAGGATTTGTTTTGTAACGTTTGTAAACGTTTAGCTTAAATCGCTAAAAATGTGAAACATTTGGTTTTGTTTCGTAACCTTTGTAAATGTTTTGTTTAAATTACTAAAAAAGTGAAACGCTTGGATTTGTTTCGTATCGTTTGTAAATGTTTGGCTAAAATCACTAAAAAGGTGAAACGTTTGGATTTGTTTCGTAACGTTTGTAAACGTTCGGCTTAAATCGCTAAAAGGGTGAAACGTTTGGTTTTGGTTCGTAACGTTTGTAAAAGTTTGGCTTAAATAGCTAAAAAGGTGGAACGTTTGGTTTTGTTTCGTAACGTTTGTAAGAGTTCGGCTTAAATCGCTAAAAAAGGGAAACGTTTGGATTTGTTTCGTAACGTCTATAAACGTTTGGCTTAAATTGCTATAAAGGTGAAACATTTGGATTTCTTTCTTAATGTTTGTAAAAGTTTGGCTTAAATATGTGAAACGTTTCGATTTGTTTCGTAACGTTTGTAAATGTTTGGCTTAAATGGCTAAAAGGTAAAACGTTTGGATTTATTTCGTAACATTTGTAAACATTTGACTTCAATTGCTAAAAAAGTGAAACGTTTGGATTTGTTTCGTAATGTTTATAAATGTTTGGTTTAAATCGCTAAAAAGGTGAAACATTTCGATTTGTTCGTATGGTTTTAGACGTTTGGCTTAAATCGGAAAATGGGGAAATATTTGGATTTGTTTCGTTATATTTGTAAACATTTGACGTAAATCGCTAAAAAGAAGAAACGTTTGGATTTGTTTTGTAACGTTTGTAAACGTTTGGCTTATATTCCTAAAAAAGTGAAACGCTTCGATTTGTTTCGTAACGTTTGTAAACGTTTGGCTTAAATTGCTAAAAAGGAGAAACGTTTGGATTTGTTTCGTAATGATTGACTTCAATCGCAAAAAAAGGGAAACGTTTTGATTTTTTTCGTAACGTTTGTAAACGTTTTGCTCAAATTGCTAAAATGGGGAAACATTTAGATTTGTTTCGTAACATGTGGCTTAAATCGCTAAAAAGGTGAAACATTTGGATTTGTTTCGTAGTGTTTGTAAATATTTGGCTTAATCGCTAAATGGGGAAACGTTTATTTGTTTCGTAACGTTTGTAAACATTTGGATTTGTTTCGTAACGTTTGTAAACATTTTGTTTTGTTTCATAACGTTTGGCTTAAATCGCTAAAATGAAGAAAAACGTTTGGATTTCATTATTAACGTTTGTAAAGATTTGGCTTCAATCGCTAAAAAGGTGAAACGTTTGGATTTGTTTCCTAACATTTTTAAACGTTAAACTTAAATTGCTAAAAATGTGAAAAGTGTGTTTTTGTTACGTAATGTTTGTAAACGTTTGGATTTGTTTAGTAACGTTTGTAAACGTTTGGCTTAAATCGCTAAAAAGGTGGAAGGTTTAGATTTGTTCAATAACGTTTATAAATGTTTGGCTTAAATCCCTAAAATAGGGAAATGTTTGGATTTGTTTCATAACGTTTGTAAATGTTTGGATTTGTTTCGTAACCTTTGTAAACGTTTGGTTTTGTTTCGTAACGTTTATAAATATTTGGTTAAATATCTAAACTTCGAAAACATTTGGAATTGTTTAGTAACGTTTGTAAACGTTTGGATTCAATCGCTAAAAAGTGGAAACGTTTGGATTTATTTCGTAACGTTTGTAAAGGTTTGGCTTAAATTGCTAATAATATTAAACGTTTGTATTTGTTTCGTAACGTTTGTAAACGTTTGGGTTAAATTGCTAAGAAGGTGAAACTCTTGGATTTGTTTTGTAACTTTTCTAAACGTTTGGCTTAAATCGCTATAAAGTCGAACGCTTGGATTATTTTCGTAACGTTTGTAAACGTTTGGCTTTAATCGCTAAAAATGTGAATCGTTTGGTTATGTTCCATAACTTTTGTAAACGTTTAGCTTAAATTGCTAAAAATGTAAAACGTTTGGATTTGTTTCGTAACGTTATAAACGTATGGTTTGTTTCTTAACGTTTGTAAACATTTGGCTTTAATCGTTAAAAAGGGGAAACGTTTGGATTTGTTTCGGAACGTTTGTAAACGTTTGGCTTAAATCGCTAAAATGGGGAAACGTTTGGATTTGTTTCGTAGCGTTTGTAAACGTTTGACTTAAACTGCTAAAAAGATGAAACGTTTGGATTTTTTTCGTAACGTTTAGCTGAAATTGCTAAAATGGGGAAACGTTTGGATTTATTTCGTAACGTTTGTAAACGTTTGGCTTAAATTGCTAAAAATGTGAAACATTTGGATTTGTTTCGTAACGGTTGTAAACGTTTTGCTTAAATATCTAAAAAGGTAAAACACTTGGATTTGTTTTGTAAAGTTTGTAAACGTTTGGCTTAAATCGCTAAAAAAGTGAAACGTTTGTAATTGTTTCATAACGTTTGTAGACATTTGGCTTAAATCGCTAAAATGAGGAAATGTTTGGATTTGTGTCGTAACGTTTGTAAACGTTTTGCTTAAATCGCTAAAAAGGTGAAACATTTGGATTTGTTTCGTTACGTTTGTAAACTTTTGGCTTAAATTGCTAAAAAGGTGAATCGTTTGGATATGTTTTGTAACGTTTGTAAACTTTTGCTTTCAATCACTAAAAATATATAAACGTTTGGCTAATATCACTAAAAAGGTGAAACGTTTGGTTTTGTTTTGTAACGTTTGTAAACGTTCGGCTTAAATCGCTAAAAAGGTGAAACGTTTCGAGTTGTTTCGCAACGTTTGTAAACATTTTTCTTAAATTGCTAGAAAGGTGAAACGCTTGAATTTGTTTCGTTATGTTTGTAAATATTTGGCTTAAATTGCTAAAAAAGGGGAAACCCTTGGATTTGTTTCGTAACATTTGTAAACATTAGGCTTAAATTGCTAAAAAGGTAAAACGCTTGGATTAGTTTCGTAATGTTTGTAAACGTTTGGTTTAAATTGCTAAAATGGTGAAACACTTTGACTTGTTTCGTAACGTTTGTAAACGTTCGGCTTAAATTGCTAGAAAGGTGAAATGCTTGGATTTTTTTGGTAACGTTTGTAAACGTTTGGCTTAAATTTCTAAAAAGGTGAAACGCTTGGATTTGTTTCGTAACGTTGGTAAACGTTTGCCTTATATTGCTAAAAAAGTGAAACGTTTGGATTTGTTTCAGAACGTTTGTAAGGGTTTGGCTTAAATCGCTAAAAATGTGAAACGTTTGGATTTGTTTCGTAACGTTTGGTTTTGTTTCGTAGCATTTGTAAATGTTTAGCTTAAATCGCTAAAAATGTGAAACGTTTGGATTTGTGTTATAACGTTTTAAACGCTTGGTTTTGTTTTGTAACGTTTGTAAATGTTTGGCTTAAATCGCTAAAAAGGGGAAACGTTTGTATTTGTTTTGTAACGTTTGTAAACGTTTGGCTTAAATTGTTAAAAAGGCGAAACATTTGGATTTGTTTCGTAACGTTTGTAAACGTTTGGCTTAAATCGCTAAAAAGGGGAAACGTTTGGATTTGTTTCGTAACTTTTGTAAACGTTTGGCTTAAATCGCTAAAAAGATGAAACGTTTGGATTTGTTTGGTAACGTTTGTAAATGTTTGGCTTAAATCGCTAAAAAGGTGAAACATTTCGATTTATTTCGTAACATTTGAAAACATTTGGCTTAAATCGCTAAAAGGGTCAAACGTTTGAATTTGTTTCGTAAAGATTGTAAACGTTTGGCTTAAACTGCTAACAAGGTTTTAAATTGCTAAAAAGGTGAAATGCTTGGATTTGTTTCGTAACGTTTGTGAACGTTGGGATTAAATTGGTAAAAGAGTGAAACACTTGGATTTGTTTCATAACGTTTGTGAACGTTTGGCTTAAATTGCTAAAAGGGTGAAACATTTGGATTTGTTTCATAACCTTTGTAAATGTTTGACTTAAATCGCTAAAAAGGTGAAACCTTTGTATTTTTTTCTTAACGTTTGGCTTAAATTGCTAAAAAGGTGAAACGCTTTGATTTGTTTTGTAACGTTTGTAAACGTTTGGCCTAAATTGTTAAAAAGGTGAAATGCTTGGATTTGATTCGTAACTTTTGTAAACGTTTGGCTTACATTGCTAAAAAAAGGGAAACATTTTTATTTGTTTCGTAGCGTTTGTAAACGTATTGCTTAAATCGCTAAAAAGGTGAAACATTTGGTTTTGTTTGGTACAGTTTGTAAACGTTTTGCTTAAATTGCTATAAAGATGAAATGCTTGGATTTGTTTTGTAAAGTTTGGCTTAAATTGCTAAAATGGTGAAACGCTTGGATTTGTTTCGTAACGTTTCTAAACGTTTGGCTTAAATTGCTAAAAAGGTGAAACCTTTGGATTTGTTTCGTTACGTTTGTATACGTTTGGCTTTAATTGCTAAAAAGGTGAAACACTTGGTTTTGGTTTCGTAATGTTGGTAAACGTTTGGCATAAATTGCTAAAAAAATTAAACTTTTGGATTTGTTTCGTAACGTTTGTAAATGTTTGGCTTCAATCGCCAAGAAGGGGAAACATTTGGATTTGTTTCGTATCGTTTGTAAAGGTTTGGCATAAATCGCTAAAAAGGGGAAACGTTTGGATGTGTTTCGTAACTTTTTAAACGTTTGGCTTAAATTGCTAAAATGGGGAAACCTTTGGATTTGTTACGTAATGTATGTAAACGTTCAGCTTAAATCGATAAAAAGATGAATAACGTTTGTAAACATTTGGCTTATATTGATAAATAGGTTAAACGCATGGATTTGTTTTATAACGTTTGTAAACGTTTGGCTTGAATTGCTGAAAAGATGAAAGGCTTGGTTTTGTTTGTAAAGTTTGTAATGGTTTGGCTTAAATTGCTAAAAAAAGTGAAACGTTTGGATTTTTTTCGTAACATTTTAAACGTTTAGTTTTGTTTCATAACGTTTAAAAACGTATAGCTTAAATCGCTAGAAAGGGGAAATGTTTGGATTTGTTTCGTAACATTTGTAAACGTTTGGATTAAATTGTTAAAAAGGCGAAACGTTTGGATTTGTTTCAAAATGTTTGTAAACGTTTGGCTTAAATAGCTAAAAAGGCAAAACTTTTGGATTTGTTTCGTAAAGTTTGTAAACGTTTGGCTTAAATCGCTAAAAAGGTGAAACGTTTGGATTTGTTTAGCATAATTTGTAAACGTTTGGCTTAAATAGCTAAAAAGGGGAAACGTTTGGATTTGTTTCGTAACGTTTGGCTTAAATCGCTAAAAAGGCGAAACGTTTGGTTTTGTTTCGTAACTTTTGTAAACGTTTGGCTTAAATGGTTAAAAAAGTGAAACGTTTGGATTTGTTTCGTAACGTTTGTAAACTAAATCGCTAAAAAGGTAAAAAATTTGGATTCTTTTCGTTACGTTTGTAAACGTTCGGCTTATATCGCTAAACTGGAGAATCGTTTGGATTTGTTTCGTAGCATTTCTAAACGTTTGGCTTAATTCGCTAAAAAGGCGAAGCGTTTGGATTTGTTTCGTAACGTTTGTAATTTTTTGGCTAAAATCGCTAAAAAGGGGAAATGTTTGTATTTGTTTCGTAATATTTGTAAACGTTTGACTTAAATCGCTAAAAAGGTGAAACGTTTGGATTTGTTTCGCAATGTTTGTAAACGTTTGGCTTAAATCGCTAAAAAGGTAAAACGCTTGGATTTGTTTCGTAACGTTTGTAAATGTTTGGCTTAAATCGCTAAAAAAATGAAACTCTTGAATTTTCTTCGTAACGTTTGTAATAGATTGGCTTAGGTTGCTATAAAGGTTAAACGCTTCGATTTGTTTCGTAACGTTCGTAAACGTTTGGCTTAAATTGCTAAAAAGGGGAAACATTTGGATTTGTTTCCTAACCTTTGTAAACGTTTGGCTTAAATCGCTAAAAATGTGAAAAGTTTAGATTTGTTGCGTAACGTTTGTAAATGTTTGGCTTAAATCGCTACAAAAGGGAAACGTTTGGATTTGTTTCGTAACGTTTGTAAACGTTTGGCTTAAATTTCTGGAAAAGTGAAAAGCTTGGATTTGTTTCGTAACGTTTGTAAACGTTTGGCTTAAGTTGCTAAAAAGGTAAAACATTTGTATTTGTTTTATAACAATTGTAAACGTTTGATTAAATCGCTAAAAAGGTAAAAATTTTGGATTTATTTCGTAACGTTTTAAACGTATGTCTTAAATAGCTAAAATGGGGAAACGTTTGGATTCGTTTCGTAACGTTTGTAAACGTTTGACTTAAATTGCTAAAAAAGTGAAATGTTTTGTTTTCTTTTGTAATATAATTAAAGGTTCGGCTTTAATCGATTAAAAGGTGAAATGTTTGGATTTGTTTCGTAATGTTTGTAAATGTTTGGCTTAAATTGCCAAAAAGGTGAAATGCTTGGATTTTTTTCGTAACATTTGTAAACATTTGGCTTGAATTATTAAAAAGGTGAAACGCTTGGATTTTGTTTCAGAACGTTTGCAAACATTTGGCTTAAATTGCTAAAAAGGTGAAACAGTTGGATTTGTATCTTAACGTTTGTAAACCTTTGGCTTAAATTGTTAAAAAAGTGAAAAGTTTGGTTTTGTTTCATAACGTTATTAAAGGTTTGGCTTAAATCGCTAAAAATGTGAAACGTTTGGATTTATTTCGTAACGTTTTAGACGTTTGGTTTTGTTTCGTAATGTTTGTAAACGTTTGTCTTAAATCGCTAAAAATGTGAAACGTTTGGATTTGTTTCGTAACGTTTGTAAACGTTTGGCTAAAATAGCTAAAAATGCGAAACATTTGGATTCATTTCGTAACGTTTGTAAACGTTTGGCTAAATTCGCTAAACAGGTAAAACATTTGGATTTGTTTCATAAAACGTTTGACTTAAATCGCTAAAAATCTGAAACGTTTGTAAAAGTTTGGATTAAATCTCTAAAAAGATGAAACGTTTGGATTTGTTTTCAAACCTTTGTAAACTTTTGGCTTAAATCACTAGAAAGGTGAAATGTTTGGATTTGTTATGTAACGTTTGTAAACGTTTTGCTTAAATCGCTACAAAGGTGAAACGTTTGGATTTGTTTCGTAACGTTTGTATACGTTTTGCTTAAATTGCTAAAAAGGTGAAACGTTTGGTTTATTTCGTAATGTTTGTAAATGTGTGGCTTAAATTGCTAAAAAGGTCAAACATTTGGATTTTTTTGCAACCCTTTGTAAACGTTTGACTTAAATCGCTAAAAAGGTAAAATGTTTTGATTTGTTTCGTAACGTTTGTAAATTTTTGGCCTAAATAGCTAAAAAGGTGAAACATTTAATTTTGTTTCATATCATTTGTAAACGTTTAGCTTTAATTGCTAAAAGGGTGAAACATTTGGATTTGTTTCATAACCTTTGTAAATGTTTGACTTAAATCGCTAAAAAGGTGAAACCGTTGTATTTTTTTCGTAGCGTTTGGCTTAAATTGCTAAAAAGGTAACACGCTTGGATTTGTTTTGTAACGTTTGTAAACGTTTTGGCTTAAATTGTTAAAAAGGTGAAACGCTTGGATTTGATTCGTAACTTTTGTAAACGTTTCGCTTACATTGCTAAAAAAAGGGAAACGTTTGGATTTGTTTCCTAGCGTTTGTAAACGTATTGCTTAAATCGCTAAAAAGGTGAAACATTTGGTTTTATTTCGTAAAGTTTGTAAACGTTTTGCTTAAATTGCTATAAAGGTGAAATGCTTGGATTTGTTTCGTAACGTTTCGCTTAAATTGCTAAAATGGTGAAACGCTTGGATTTGTTTCGTAACGTTTGTAAACGTTTCGCTTAAATTGCTAAGAAGGTGAATCCTTTGGATTTGTTTCGTTACGTTTGTATACGTTTGTCTTTAATTGGTAAAAAGGTGAAACGCTTGGTTTTGGTTTCGTAATGTTTGTAAACGTTTGTCATAAATTGCTAAAAAAATTAAACTTTTGGATTTCTTTCGTAACGTTTGTAAACATTTGGCTTCAATCGCCAAGAAGGGGAAACGTTTGGATTTGTTTCATATAGTTTGTAAACGTTTGGCATAAATCGCTAAAAAGGGGAAACGTTTAGATGTGTTTCGTAACTTCTTAAACGTTTGGCTTAATTCGCTAAAAAGTTAGAACGTTTGGATTTGTTTTGCAATGTTATAAAAGTTTGACTTAAATTGCTAAAAAGGTGAAATGTTTGGATTTTTTTCGTAACGTTTTAAACGTTAGGTTTTTTTTCGTAATCTTTGTAAACGTTTCGCTTAAATCGCAAAAAAGGTGAAACGTCCTGTTTTGTTTGTAATCGTTTTTAAACGTTTAGCTTAAATCGCTTAAAAGGTGAAACGTTTGGATTTGTTTCGTAACGTTTGTAAACGTTTGACTTAAATTGATAAAAAGGTGAAACATTTTGATTTGTTTCGTAACTTTTTTAAATGTTTGGCTTAATTCGCTAAAAACGTGAAACACTTTGATTTGTTTCGTAATGTGTGTCAACATTTTTCTTAATTCCCTAAAAACGTGAATCGTTTGTATTTATTTCGTAACGTCTGTAAACGTTTGGCTTAAATCGCTATCAAGGTGAAACATTTGGATTTGTTTCGTAATGTCTGTAAACGTTTGGCATAATTCGCTAAAAAGGTGAAACGTTTGGATTTATTTCTTAACCTTTGTAAACGTTTGGCTTAAATCGTGAAAAAGGTGAAATGTTTGGATTTGTTTCGTAACGTCTGTAACGTTTGGCTTAAATCGCAAAAAAGGTGAAACGTTTGTTTTTGTTTGGTAACGTTTGTAAACGTTTGGCTTAAATTGCTAAAATGTGAATTGTTTTGATTTTGTTTCGTAACATTCGTATCGTTTGTAAATGTTTGGCTTAATTCACTAAAAAGGGTTGCGTAACGTTCTAAACGTTTGGATTAGTTTGGTAACGTTTGTAAACGTTTAGCTTAAATCTCTAAAAAGGTGAGACGTTTGGATTTGTTTGGTAACGTTTGTAAACGTTTGGCATAAATTGCTGAAAAGGTGAAACGTTTGAATTTGTTTCGTAATGTTTGTAAGCGTTTGGCTTAAATCGCTAAAAAGGGGAAACATTTGGCTTAAAGTGCTAAAAAGGTGAAACGTTTGGCTTAAATCGCTAACGTTTGTAAACGTTTGGCTTAAATCGCTAAAAATGTGAAATGTTTGGATTTAAATTGCTAAAAAGGTGAAACACTTCGATTTGTTTCGTAGCGTTTGTAAACATTTAGCTTAAATCGCTGAAAAGGTGAAATGTTTGGATTTGTTTCTTACATTTGTAAACGTTCGGCTTAAATCGCTAAAAAGGGGAAACATTTTGTTTTATTTTGTAATGTTTGTTAACGTTTGGCTTATATAGCTAAAAAGGTGAAACGTTTGGTTTTGTTTCCTAACATTTGTAAACGTTCGGCTTAAATAGCTAAAAAGGGGAAACGTGTGGATTTGTTTCGTAACGTTTGTAAACGTTTGGCTTAAATTGCTAAACAGGTTAAACTTTTGGATTTGTTTCGTAACGTTTGTAAAAGATTTGTTTTGTTTCGTAATGTGTGTCAACGTTTTGCTTAATTCGCTAAAAACGTGAATCGTTTGTATTTATTTCGTAACGTCTGTAAACGTTTGGCTTAAATCGCTAAAAAGGTGAAACATTTGGATTTGTTTCGTAATGTCTGTAAACGTTTGTCATAAATCGCTAAAAAGGTGAAACGTTTGGATTTATTTCTTAACGTTTGTAAACGTTTGGCTTAAATTGTGAAAAAGGTGGAATGTTTGGATTTGTTTCGTAACGTTTGTAACGTTTGGCTTAAATCGCAAAAAAGGTGAAACGTTTGGTTTTGTTTCGTAACGTTTGTAAACGTTTGGCTTAAATTGCTAAAATTAGAATTGTTTTGATTTTGTTTCGTAACATTCGTATCGTTTGTAAATGTTTGACTTAATTCACTAAAAAGGGTTGCGTAACGTTCTAAACGTTTGGATTAGTTTGGTAACGTTTGTAAACGTTTATCTTAAATCGCTAAAAAGGTGAGACGTTTGGATTTGTTTGGTAATATTTGTAAACGTTTGGTTTAAATTGCTGAAAAGGTGAAATGTTTGAATTTGTATCGTAATGTTTGTAAGCGTTTGGCTTAAATCGCTAAAAAGGTGAAACATTTGGCTTAAAGTGATAAAAAGGTGAAACGTTTGGCTTAAATCGCTAACGTTTGTAAACGTTTCGCTTAAATCGCTAAAAAGGTGAAATGTTTGGATTTAAATTGCTAAAAAGGTGAAACACTTGGATTTGTTTCGTAGCGTTTGTAAACATTTAGCTTAAATCGCTGAAAAGGTGAAACGTTTAGATTTGTTTCTTACATTTGTAAACGTTCGGCTTAAATCGCTAAAAAGGGGAAACGTTTTGTTTTATTTTGGAACGTTTGTTAACATTTGGCTTATATAGCTAAAAAGGTGAAACGTTTGGTTTTGTTTCCTAACATTTGTAAACGTTCGGCCTAAATAGCTAAAAGGGGAAACGTGTGGATTTGTTTCGTAACATTTGTAAACGTTTGGCTTAAATTGCTAAAAATGTGAATTGTTATGATTTGTTTCGAAACGTTTGTAAACGTTTGTTTTAAATCACTATGTTGTCAGGGACGAATACGGGGTGAAAGTAGTCACACTCCCTGATTTTTATAGAAGCAAGCCTAAGCAGAAGGCGACGCTCGAAGGCAATGTGATCATCCCGGAAGGTGATAGTGCCGATAGCACGGCAGTAGTATCACTCAGTAAACCCCCAACGAGGATGACGACGCATATTCAGCCGCTATACATCAAGGCCGATTTAAATGGAGTATCAATCAACAGGGTCCTTATTGATAACGGAATTGGGGTCAACATACTACCAGCGAAGATGCTCAAGAAGCTCGACATAAATCGGGATCAGCTAGACCCAACTGATGTTTACATGACCGATTTCGCCGGAGGCAAAACTCCGGATGAGGGGTACATTACAGTCCGGATAAAATTTGGGCGAGTAAAGACCGAAGAAGGGTTTTTCGTGGTCAACGCCCGAAGCAACTACAACATATTGCTCGGTCGAGATTGGATTTACTCCAATATGTGCATACCATCAACCATGCATCAAATGCTATTCATATGGCGAGAGGATGGTGAAATCGAAGTTGTACAGGGCGATCCCAACCCCTTCGGCGAAGACCATAATGTGCTTGAGGCAAATTTATATGACGAGGAAGTACGGAAAATACAATCCCTTAGTTCCAAAGGGGAGACGAGTGTACCCCGCTTATTAGTCAACTCGGATCGGCCAGTATCGATGACCCTTGGGGGCAATGGCCGATCTACTATCATCAAACGTTTAGAATGATAGCATGACACAAGGAATTAAGAGAGAAGATCAGACAGCTAGCCTCGCTATATGACGTCGCATCGACCGAATGCATCTGTGAGGACCAGGATCAAGACCCAACAGGATTGCTGAGAATTGGGGATATACAGCTGGCAACAGGGAAGCTTGAAGATGATCCCGCCCAAGTACAAGATGACCTGCCAGAAGTGAACTTGGGCACTGCTGAATCGGCTAGACCTATTTATATCAATGCCGGGTTGGATGAAGAGTTCAAAGGACAGCTGATTGCTTTACTAATCGAATTCCGCGACTGTTTCGCCTGGTCGTACGATGAAATGCCGGGTCTCGATCTAGATATTGCCGAACACAAGCTCCCTCTGAAAAGTGGATTTCGGCCATTTCGGCAGCCCCCCGACGAATGTCAAGAGAAGTGGATACCCTCATCCAGGATGAAATTAAACAGTTAGAAGATGCCAAGTTTATTCGAGAAGCTCAGTACACCGAATGGCTCTCTAACATCGTCCTTGTGATGAAGAAAAATGTAAAAATAAGGGTATGTGTAGACTTTCGAAACCTCAACCTGGCCACGCCTAAGGACGAGTACCCGATGCCCGTGGCTGATATGCTGATAGATAGAGCGGCGGGGCATACGATACTCAGTTTCCTTGACGCACACTCCGGGTACAACCAAGTACCAATCAACAAGGAGGACGTATCTAAAACAGGTTACAGATGTCCCGGGCCGATTGGAGCTTACGAATGGGTTGTTATGCCTTTCGGCTTGAAGAACGCGGGTGCAACCTACCAACGAGCGATGAATAAAATGTTCAGAGGACTGGATTGCCACGAAGTGTACATTGACGATGTAGTGGTAAAGTCGAATACCGGGGAGGTTCATTTGGCCGATCTGAGGAAAGGGTTCGAGCGCATACGGTCTAATGGGTTGAAAATGAACCCTCTTAAATGCGCATTCAGAGTATCGGTTGGAAACTTCTTGGGTTTCTTGGTTCACCAGCGGGGAAGAGAGATAGATAAAAACAAAGCCAAGGCGATCATTAATGCTGAACCACCTAAAACTAAGAAGCAGCTTTATAGACTAATCGGTCAAATAAATTTGCTTAGACGATTACTAGCGGACACAGCAGGCCGACTTCGCAGTTGGAGTGTCTTGCTACGAGGAAAAGAGACCGATCATTGGATTTGGACGGACGAACAATTGAAGGTGTTCAATGATTTAAAAGAATACTTGGCCAAACCTCCAAGTTATGACTCCTCCGGAGCCGAACAAACCACTGTTACTTTATTTATCGGCTGCACGTGAATCCCTGGGATGCATGCTCGCCCAAGAGGACAACGGGGTGGAAAGAGCGGTCTATTATCTGAGCCGTGGGCTGACCGATACTGAGATTTGCTATACTGACATAGAGAAAATGTGCCTGTGTTTGTACTTCACTTGCTACAAATTACGATATTACATGTTGCCGGTAGTGGTGTACGTACTATCCCATACCGATATCATTAAGTATATTCTATCGAAACCATACTTAAGAAATCACATTGGGAAGTGGGCGATCGCCATGTCCGAATTCACATTAGTTTACGTTCCCCAGAGAGCAGTAAAAGGACAAGTTTTGGCCGATTTCCTCGTCGATCATCCTATAATTACCCTTAGGGAGGAAACAATTAGCTGCTGCGACATAGTCTTATGGGAGATGTAGTTCGATGGGTCCAGAACTAGCCAGGGGGTAGGCGCCGTAGTACATATTATCTCACCCCTGGGGTCAGCTTACTAACTATCGTTCAAACTCCAGTTTGAGTGTACTAAAAATCAAGCAGAATACAAAGCCCTGATATTCGGCCTCGAAATTTTGGCCGCGCTGGGGGCAAAGTCAATCAACGTTAGACGCGATTCATTGTTGGTCATCAAACAAGTGATATGGGAATTCAAGTGCGAGTCTGAACTATTGGTGAGGTATTGCAACAAGGTGAAGCACCTGATCGAAGGCTTTCAGGATACAAGGATAGAATATACCGAGAGGGCCGATAATATTGTCGCGAATGATCTGGCTCAACACGGCAGCGGATACAAGATGAATCACCAGTTCGACGCAATTGAAAGAGAAACGCCGAATCTCCATACTGGGGGCATCACCATCGATGAAAGGAAATTTTCGGTCTACCTAATCGATGTCACCCAAGATTGGAGGACTGAAATGTTGAAGTGGTTCGAGATTCCAGACCATACGAATAGGAGGTTGAGGACCTTGGCCCAAAACTACGTCGTCCTAGCGGGCGAGCTATACAAAAAGGGTATTGAAGGGCTACTCTTCAGATGCATCGGCCCAAAGGAAGCAATGCTAGCAATGGCCGAAGTACATGAAGGGATAGCTGGTGCTCACCAGGCAGGCCCCAGGATGAAATGGTTGATCCATAAATACGGCTTCTATTTGCCGAAAATAGAACAAGACTGCATAAGATATGCTAAGGGGTGCGAAGCCTGTCAGAAATGCGGTCCGATACAGCACGTCCCGGCCGAAGAACTCCACTCCATCATTAAACCGTGGCCATTTAGGGGATGGGCGGTCGACCTCATAGGAAAGATATATCTTGGCTCGACAGATGGCCATACTTTCGTCATTATTGCCACTTGCTACTTAACCAAATGGGTCGAAGCAAAGCCCCTAAAATCACCCACGCAAGAAGCTGTGATTAAGTTTTTTAAAGAATACACCGTTCATCGACATGGGTTGCCTGAATCAATAACCACAGATCAAGGGATGATGTTCACAGGAGGCGATATAGGTTGGTGGGCTTCTCAGATGAAGATTAAAATGCTTCACTCAACACCATATTATGCGCAAGCCAACAGACAGGCCAAAGTGACGAACAAAACTATTAAACTTATCATTCAGAAGATGATTGGAGAAAACCCAAGACAATGGCACGCTTTGTTGTCAGAAGCAGTTTGGGCGAATAGGACCAGCCAAAAGTCGGCCACATGAACTTCACCTTTCCGAATGGTGTATGGGTACAATGCGATCTTGCCAATGGAGCTCACTGTGATGTCTACTCGCCGTTTGTACCAGAATAGATTGTCTAAGGAGGATTACTTTGACAAGATGGTAATAGACTCCTTAGATCTCGACGAGGAGAGACTGGCCGCATTAGATCACCTCGAGGCCCAAAAAAGAAGGGTTGAGAGGGCATACAATAAGCGGGTGAAAACAAAGTCATTTGCCATAGGCGATATGGTATGGAAGGCGATCCTAACTATTGGTCATAAGGACAGGCGAATTGGTAAGTGGAGTCCGAACTGGGAAGGCCCATTTATTGTGACTGCCAAGATGACTGCGGTGCGTATGTCCTGGCGAATGTTGACGGGAAGAATAATGACCGCCGCGAGCCTTCGCCGAACGTCCTAAGTTGTTAGATATCCATGAATAACGTTGAATGTTCTGCGTTTCTGATTTATATGGGCCGATGATCGAATGTATCATTATCATTTCGGCCATTTATTGTTACAGTTGAGTTTTTCCAACGGGTCCTCCGTTTTTCTCAACACTCTATGTAATAATTTATAAATGTGCTATATCAGGGCCGATAATTGAATATATCATTGTCATTTCGGCCATTTACTGTTATAGTCGAGTTTTTTCAACGGGTCCTCCGTTTTTCTCAACATTATAAGAAATAAGTTATAAAATACTTTAACAGGGCCGAGAATTGAATATATCATTGTCATTTCGGCCATTTATTTTTAAAATTATCCTTAAGGGGCCCTCCGTTGTTCCCAACGTGTCATTTTTTGAAGCGGACCTTTTAATATCAGATTAATTAAAGACCGATAGCGATGATGAAAAATAAAAACTGACTAACGGCAAAAACCTTCGGTCCCATGAACGATTAACATAAGATGAAAATCTATTCAACAAAAAGAAACGGCCACCAGGCCGAACCAAATCATTATCGTACGTTTGAAAAGAAAAATATTGTTCTGAACTTAAAAAATATTACAACATAAGCTAAAAATGTCTAAAAATGTCGCCAATCTCACTGCGAACCGTGCTGAAAGATTTGCGGGCTTCTTCCACCTTGGGCTTCATTATGGAAATGCTCTACTTCAGCAAGTTTCGGTTTTTCTTCACGTCGACACCTTCGAGCAAGCTTTTGTCCATGGAGACTTCTAGTTCGCCTATACCCTTCTCTTCAGCCTACAGCTCGAGCTTCAAAGCAGCGATTTTGTCTTGCAGCTCCTTTGCGTGCTCTCGGCAATTTGTCAGAGCTGAAACAGCTGATTTCAGTGATGCCTTCAGCGTCTCCATCTTCTCTTTGGGTTCGGCCTCTTGAAGGGTTAATTGGTCAGGCTCGGTCTAGATCAGCATCGATTCATCATAAATCTTCTGAAAAGCAGGTAGCGATGCAGATAGTTTAACCATGGCACCACGAGCTTTTTCGCTGAGGACTTCTGGAGGAGCGTCGGCCAGGGCAGTTGCAGCTTTTTTAAGTTTCTCGAAGTCCTTGGGCGACTTGAATATAGCAATGCCTTGGGATTTCAACTCAGAAACCACGTCCAGATGATCGCCCCAGTTCTCAGAAGACTAGCTGATAATCTCAGCCTGCATTTCGCCCTCTGGCATAGGCAATTCCTCATCTTCACTATCAGAGTTCAGGAAAGCTGCTGCTTTCGCCGTCAAGTCTTCATGTTTTGCCGGAGCGTCATCAGCAATCTGCCAGGTTTTGCCACAATAGAAAATCAGCTTCTAAGACTACTATTAAGGTGATAATGAGCAAATTTGAGGTACCTTAGTCTTGGCAGCAAGACGTGCCGGAAGGTTGACCAGGTCCGAACCCAGCGGCGAGTGCAAGGCAGGCAGTGGTGAAAAATCGAGCATTTGTAAGACGGTTGGGGTTACCTCAGAAGGGTTTTTTTTGGGACGAACGGGTTTCCTGAAGGGAGAGTCCTTCATCACCAGTTTGATCGCCCCCAGTTTGGGTATCTCGCCTTGAAAACGAATGAGCGCTTCTGGAGGGATGATTCATCTCAGGATCAGAGGGTGTAGGATCAAATAGGCGAGACCCAGAGAGATCAACTTTAACTTTCTTGGATTTCGACTCCTTCTTGGACGATTTCTTTGATGTTGGGCGTTTTCGTCTTGCTTTCTTGGCTTATGGTTTCTCATCGCCGTTGGTATGGTATACGTCGCCCTTACCCAATCTCGGCACGCCAACTGAGAAACAAAAGTTAGTACAGAATTGAATAAAAATTTGAAAGGCGAAACGTTATCTTCGTTACCTGGTATTTTACTGTAGCCGTTTTTTACTAGTTCACTAATCGCCTCAACATCAGAGCGGCATCTGATGCCAGTGTAAGTTACCCCTTCACTAGTTATGATCGGCTGCGATTTTTTATTCCGTTTTTTAGGCATTTTAATTGGAGTTTGGGTGGACATATTACACTTAGGAACTGGTGGACTCTTGTACTTAAATTTAGGGCGAATATGAGCTAAGTAGAATTCATAAGAATAAGTTTTTTCATATTTTTCCCTCCAGACATTTTTCATTTTTTCATTATATTTAGTCCTAGCTATTCGCCTATGACGCTGCATTTTAAGGTTCATACTAGGCCGATCTAATGAATCATATTTGAATTTATAAAAGATTTCGAACCTAGAAATTTCAAAAAGATGGAAGAGGTTACCTTCGAATTTTGGACGTTTTGGTGCCTGCAAAAGAAACTGATCTGCATGAGTTGGGTTTCTCGATAAAGGAGGTAAAGAAAAATTATGAAGAGATAGGATTTCTTTCAGAGAAAGGTCGAAACATGATTCAACGACCGAAGCCCACCAGCTTTCAAACTCAAGGGTACATTTTGGTGAAATGGAAGGACGAGAAATTTCTGATATAGGGGGAAGATAGGCTCGATTAAGGCGAGTTATAAACTGGAGATCGGCAAAGTTTTCTATTGAGGGTGTATAGGTCCCGCGGTTATTGACGGAGATTAATAAAGGACAGGGAATTCCTTGGTTGTAGCCGAATTGCCGAGCTACATAGTTAGGGCAATATGCCTCTGTACTACAGCGGTTATACTCCAAACCGGCGATCAGATTTCTACATTTCAAGGAGCTACCCCAACATTGGCCTCCAAGTTTCCGTTTGGGATCGGCCATTGCTTCTTCAGTATCGTCGCTATCCCAGCCGAGGTATAACCAAGAAGGAGGATACTTCAGAGTCAATATCGGGAAAAATAGTTATGGAGTACGAACAGAGTTTGTGAACACCTCCAGAACATCAAGGACATGGGGAAGGCGAGTACCAGCAGCGATAAGTTGATAACCGCATAGTTCGGCCTTGATATGGGGGCCAACTTCAAAGAGCTCGGGGAAGTAAAGTGCGAGCCATAATTGTAGAACCCATAATGGACCACTAGGGCATTGAAAGACCCGTTGTTCGGCATGAGGAGCAATTTCGTTCATACTTCTGTACAAGTGAGCCAGCATGAACTCGCCAAGATTGCATTTTCGTCCTTCGGCAAGAGCAGCGGCGAGTGTGAAACAATCTGTGGTGACTCGGAAAGATAAAGTACAAAGGACGAATTTCGCCACAAAAAAGGCGAGGAAAGCAATAGGCTCTCTGGTGTCAGACTTGTAGTGTTCTTCGCCCATAAAAAGCTTGACGAATGGGCCATAACTCCTTTGGGCTTGCGTCAACTTAAAGATAGGGATGTTTGCGTCTAGATTGGGCGAAATACGTTTGCCGATAACAGGGATGTTTAGGATGGCCACCATGTCTAAAAGGGTAATGGTCATCATGCCGAATTTGAAGCAAAAACAGTTGATGGCGGTCGACCAGAAGAGGGAGGTACCCATGATGTAATGCTTTGCTATTGGTCTACTCGCCTTGGAGAGGCCGATCATGTCGTATATGCCAACATCCTTCCACAGTTGGCCGAAATGGGGCTTCAATCGATTCACCCATTCTTGATACCCCTTGTGTTCGGTCGGCCAGTTTCTGAACATGGTATTTACCTAGATGGAGGACTGATGGGCGAGTGAGAAGTGTGGTGGGACTTCTTCGTGAAACGGAGTGGCAATTTCGCATAGGTGGCTGGGCGAAACCAGAATCGGACCAACACATTCTTGATCATCGTTGGTTTTAATTATTACCTGAAAATCGGTATTTAGAGCAGCAGTGCGGATCTCGTTGATCTTATCAATTACTTGGGTGGCGATTGTGTCATTGGGAGCAGCCATGATAACTGAGCAAAATTTCACCTTAATTAGGGCGATGATTAAAAACGGCAAAATAGGAATAGGCAAGGCGATTTCAGTCGCTTACCAGTAGGTTTGTAGAAAGCTTGAGATGGCTAAGAAGAGAGAGAATCTTGAATTTTTGCAGAGAGAGTAGGTAGTGTGAGAATGACTGAGTATTTTTCTTAAAATGCAAAATGAACGGAAGCCGAATGGTTCAAACATTTACTACGTGGCATCGTGGATAACAACTGGAGATGACGTGGATTTAAGGGGGGTACCGAACGGTTTATTGATGCGCACTCCTTTGTTATAAATTGCAATGGTATCTGGGCCGAGGACATGGACCAAGCAGCTTTTCATTTGGGCCTAAGAAGGGAAACAAGCCCAAAATGATAATTTCAGGCTTGTTGGGGGCATTGTTTACACCGGCCCAAAGAATTGATAGACAAGAGCATCATGTAGTCTTACAAGGGACTCAAGCCCAATAAAAAGCCCTTTTTATTAGTTTTAATATTCTCCTTCTTATTAGGAATTTGTAACTCGTTAGGAGTGTTTTTCTTCTTAAAGTTCTAGTTCTAGTTAAATTATGAATCTCGATTATGAGGAGCTATAAATAGCTCAGGGCTTCATTATTTTTGTATCGACAAATCAATCAATAAAAAACCAAGCCCAGTGCTTTTTATCTCGCAATCTCCGGATTGTTTTAACTTAGGAGTAGTTTTCAGTATTAATCTCGCCAGAGTTCGTAGCTCCCAGATTATTACTATTAGATCACGTGGTTAAGTGTCTTTAACCAGACAAACCCTGCGAATATCTACAAAGGTTCGTTAAAGTATCAAACCTCAAACCAATCCCAATTATAAATTCAAAGATTTGAGTCCGGAATATTTCCAGGCGAACAGAAACAAAATCCAAACGTTTCCCCATTTTAGAGATTTATGCCAAACGTTTATAAACGTTATGAAACAAAACTAAACGTTTACAAACGTTACGAAACAAATCTAAATGTTTACAAACGTTACGAAACAAATCCAAACGTTTCCCCATTTTAGCGATTTAAGCGAAACATTTACAAACGTTACGAAACAAATCCAAATGTTTCACCTTTTTAGCGATTTAAGCCAAACGTTTACAAACGTTACGAAACATATCCAAACGATTCCCCATTTTAGCAATTTAAGCCAAACGTTTACAAACGTTATGAAACAAATCCAAATGTTTCACCTTTTTTGCGATTGAAGCCAGACTTTTACAAACATTACGAAACAAACCCAAACGTTTCACCTTTTTAGCGATTTAAGCCAAACGTTTAGAAACGTTACGAAACAAATCAAAGCATTTCACCTTTTTAGCAATATAAGCCAAACGTTTACACACGTTACGAAACAAATCCACACGTTTCACCTTTTTAGAGATTTAAGTCAAACGTTTACAAACGTTACGAAAAAAATCTAAATGTTTCCCAATTTTAACAATTTAAGCCAAACAGTTAAAACGTTACAAAACAAATCCTAACGTTTTACCTTTTTAGCGTTGTAAGCCAAACGTTTACAAACGTTACGAAACAAATCCAAACGTTTTACCTTTTTAGTGATTGAAGCCAAACGATTACAAATATTACGAAACAAATCAAAACGTTTCACCTTTTTAGCAATCTAAACCAAACGTTTACAAACGTTTCGAAACAAATCCAAATGTTTCAACTTTTTAGCAATTCAAGCCAAGCGTTTACAAAGGTTACGAAACAAAACAAAATGTTTAAAACGTTACGAAACAAATCCAAATGTTTTCCATTTGTAGCGATTTAAGCCAAACGTTTACAAACATTACGAAACAAAACAAATCTTTTACAAACGTTGCAAAACAAATCCAAAAGTTTAACCTGTTTAGCAATTTAAGCCAAACGTTTACAAACGTTACGAAACAAATCCACACGTTTCCCCTTTTTAGCTATTTAAGCCGAACGTTTACAAATGTTAGGAAACAAAACCAAATGTTTCACCTTTTTAGCTATATAAGCCAAACGTTAACAAACGTTACAAAATAAAGCAAAACGTTTCCCCTTTTTAGCGATTTAAGCCGAACGTTTACAAATGTAAGAAACAAATCCAAACGTTTCACCTTTTCAGCGATTTAAGCTAAATGTTTACAAACGCTACGAAACAAATCCAAGTGTTTCACCTTTTTAGCAATTTAAATCCAAACATTTTACCTTTTTAGCGATTTAAGCCAAACGTTTACAAACTTTAGCGATTTATGCCAAACGTTTCACCTTTTTAGCACTTTATGCCAAATGTTTCACCTTTTTAGCGATTTAAGGCAAACACTTACAAACATTACAAAACAAATCCAAACGTTTCACCTTTTCAGCGATTTAAGCCAAACGTTTACAAACATTATCAAACAAATCCAAACGTCTCACCTTTTTTGCGATTCAAGCTAAACGTTTACAAACGTTACCAAACTAATCCAAACGTTTAGAACGTTACGCAATCCTTTTTAGCGAATTAAGCCAAACGTTTACAAACGATAAGAAACAAATCCAAATGTTTCCCCTTTCTAGTGATTTAAAACAAACGTTTCCAAACTTTACGAAACAAATCAAAACAATTCACGTTTTTAGCAATTTAAGCCAAACGTTTACAAATGTTACGAAACAAAACCAAACGTTTCACCTTTTTTGCGATTTAAGCCAAACGTTACAGGCGTTACAAAACAAATCCAAACATTTCACCTATTTCACGATTTCAGCCAAACGTTTACAAACGTTAAGAAACAAATCCAAACGTTTCACCTTTTTAGCGATTTATGCCAAACGTTTACAGACATTACGAAACAAATCCAAATGTTTCACCTTTTAAGCGATTTAAGCCAAACGTTTAAAAACGATAACAAACAAAACATGACGTTTCACCTTTTTTGCGATTTAAGCGAAACGTTTACAAAGATTACGAAACAAAACCTAACGTATAAAACGTTACGAAAAAAATCCAAACATTTCACCTTTTTAGCAATTTAAGTCAAACGTTTATAACATTGCAAAACAAATCCAAACGTTCTACCTTTTTAGCGAATTAAGCCAAACGTTTGGTTTTTTTTGTAATGTTTGTTAACGATTGGCTTATATTTCTAAAAAGGTGAAACATTTGGTTTTGTTTCGCAAAATGTTCGGCTTAAATCGCTAAAAAGGGGAAACGTTTGGATTTATTTCGTAACATTTGTAAGAGTTTTGCCTCAATTGCTGAAAAGGTGAAACATTTGGATTTGTTTCGTAACGTTTGTAAACGATTGGTTTTGTTTTGTAATGTTTGTAAACGTTTGGCTTAAATTGCTAAAAATGCAAAACATTTGGATTTCTTTCGTAGCGTTCTAAACGTTTGGTTTTGTTTCGTAACGTTTGTAAACATTTGGCTTAAATCGCTAAAAAGGTGAAACGTTTGGTTTTGTTTCGTAACGTCTGTAAACGTTTGGCTTAAATCGCTAAAAAGGTGAAACGTTTTGATTTAAATCGCTAAAAAGGTCAAACGTTTGGATTTATTTCGTAGCGTTTGTAAACGTTTGGCTTAAATTGCTAAAAAGGGTTTCGTAACGTTTTAAACTTTTGGATTAGTTTCGTAGCATTTGTAAACGTTTGGCTTAAATCGCTAAAGAGGGGAAACGTTTGAATTTGTTTCGTAACGTTTGTAAATGTATGGCCTAAATCGTTAAAAAGGTGAAACGTTTGGATTTGTTTCGTAAATTTTGTAAATGTTAGGCTTAAATCGCTAAAAAGGTGAAACGTTGGGCTTAAATCGCTAAAAAGGTGAAACGTTTTGATTTAAATTGCTAACAAGGTGAAACGTTTAGATTTGTTTCGTAGCGTTTGTGAACGTTTGGCTTAAATCGCTAAAAAGGTGAAACGTTCGAATTTGTTTTGTAATGTTTAGATTTGTTTCGTAATATTTGTAAATGTTTGACTTGAATCGCTAAAAAGGTTAAACATTTGGATTTGTTTCGTAACGTTTGTAAACGTTTGGCTAATATCACAAAAAAGTCGAAACGTTTGGATTTGTTTCGTAACGTTTGTAAATGTTTGGCTTAAATCGCTGAAACATTTGGATTTAAATTACTAAAAAGGGAAAACGTTTGGATTTGTTTCGTAACGTTTGTAAACGTTTGGCTTAAATCGCTAAAAATACGAAACGTTTGGATTTCTTTCGTAGTGTTTTAAACGTTTGGTTTTGTTTCGTAAAGTTTGTAAACATTTGGCTTAAATCGCTAAGAAGGTGAAACATTTGGATTTGTTTCGTAACGTTTTAAACATTTGGCTTAAATCGTTAAAATGGGGGAACGTTTGGATTTGTTTCGTAACGTTTGTAAACGTTTGACTTAAATCACTAAAAAGGTAAAACGTTTTGTTTTTTTTTTGTAAAGTTTATAACATTCGGCTTAAATCGCAAAAAAAGGTGAAACGTTTCGATAGGTTTCGTAACGGTTGTAAACGTTTTGCTTAAATTGCTAAAAAGGTGAAACGCTTGGATTTGTTTCATAACGTTTGTAAACGTTTCGTTTCAATTACTAAAAAGGTGAAGCGCTTGGATTTCTTTCGTAACGTTTGTAAATGTTTCGTTTTGTTTCATAACGTTTGGATTTGTTTCGTAACCTTTGTAAACGTTTGAATTTGTTTCATAATGTTTGTAAACGTTTGGCTTTAATTGCTAAAAAGATGAAACGTTTGCATTTGTTTCGTAACGTTTGTAAACGTTTTACTTAAATCACTAAAAAGGTGAAACGTTTGGTTTTGCTACGTAACGTTTGTAAACATTTGGCTTAAATCGCTAAAAAGGTGAAACGTTTGGATTTGTTTCGCAGCATTTGTAATGGTTTTGCTTAAATTACTAAAAAGGGTCTCGTAACGGTTTTAACGTTTCGATTAGTTTCGTAACGTTTGTAAACGTTTTGCTTAAATCGCTAAAGAGGTAATTTGTTTCGTAACGTTTGTAAATGTTTGGCTTAAATCGCTAAAAAGTTGAACCGTTTGGATTTGTTTCGTAACGTTTGTAAACGTTGTGCTTAAATTTTTAATAAGGTAAAACATTTGGCTTAAATTGCTAAAAAGGTGAAACGTTTAGATTTGTTTTGTAACGTTTGTAAACGTTTGGCTTAAATCGCTAAAAAGGTGAAAGGTTTGGATTTAAATTTCTAAAAAGTTGAAACGTTTGGATTTGTTTCGTATTGTTTGTAAACGTTAGGCTTAAATCGCTAAAAAGGTAAAACTTTTGGATTCGTTTCGTTACGTTTGTAAACGTTCGGCTGAAATTGCTAAACTGGAGAATCGTTTGGATTTGTTTCATAGCATTTCTAAACGTTTGGCTTAATTCGCTAAAAAGGCGAAGCGTTTGGATTTGTTTCGTAACGTTTGTAGTTTTTTAGCTAAAATCGCTAAAAAGGGGAAATGTTTGTATTTGTTTCGTAATATTTGTAAACGTTTGACTTAAATCCCTAAAAAGGTAACGTTTGGATTTGTCTAGTAATGTTTGTAAACGTTTGGCTTAAATCGCTAAAAAGGTAAAACGCTTGGATTTGATTCGTAACGTTTGTAAACGTTTGGCTTAAATCGCTACAAAAATGAAACTCTTGAATTTGTTTCGTAACGTTTGTAAAAGTTTGACTTAAGTTGCTAAAAAGGTTAAAAGCTTCGATTTGTTTCGTAACGTTCGTAAACGTTTGGCTTAAATTGCTAAAAAGGGGAAACATTTGGATTTGTTTCCTAACCTTTGTAAACGTTTGGCTTAAATCGCTAAAAATGTGAAATGTTTTGATTTGTTGCATAGCGTTTGTAAATGTTTGGCTTAAATCTCTACAAAAGGGAAACATTTGGATTTGTTTCGTAACGTTTGTAAACGTTTGGCTTAAATTTCTAGAAAGGTGAAAAGCTTGGATTTGTCTCGTAACGTTTGTAAACGTTTGGCTTAAGTTGCTAAAAAGGTAAAACATTTGGATTTGTTTTATAATAATTGTAAACGTTTGATTAAATCGCTAAAAAGGTAAAATTTTTGGATTTATTTCGTAACGTTTTAAACGTATGTCTTAAATAGCTAAAATAGGGAAGCGTTTAGATTTGTTTCCTAATGTTTGTAAACGTTTGGCTTAAATTGCTAAAAAGGTGAAATGTTTGGTTTTGTTTCGAAACATAATTAAAGGTTCGGCTTTAATCGTTTAATAGGTGAATTGTTTGGATTTGTTTCGTATTTGTAAATGTTTGGCTTAAATTGCTAAAAAGGTGAAACGCTTGGATTTTTTTCGTAACATTTGTAATCGTTTGGCTTAAATTACTAAAATGGTGAAACGCTTGGATTTGTTTGGTAACGTTTATAAACATTTGGCTTGAATTATTAAAAAGGTGAAACGCTTGGATTTTGTTTCGGAACGTTTGTAAACATTTGGCTTAAATTGCAAAAAAGGTGAAACAGTTGGATTTGTATCTTCACGTTTATAAATGTTTGGCTTAAATTGCTAAAAACGTGAAAATTTTTGTTTTGTTTCGCAACGTTTGCAAAGGTTTGGCTTAAGTCGCTAAAAATGTGAAACGTTTGGATTTGTTTCGTAACGTTTTAGACGTTTGGTTTTGTTTCGTAATGTTTGTAAACGTTTGGCTTAAATCGCTAAAAATGTGAAACGTTTGGATTTGTTTCGTAACGTTCGTAAACGTTTGGCTTAAATAGCTAAAAATGCGAAACATTTGGATTCGTTTCGTAACGTTTGTAAACGTTTGGCTAAATTCGCTAAGAAGGTGAAGCGTTTGGATTTGTTTCATAACGTTTGTAAACGTTTGATTTAAATCGCTAAAAATCTGAAACATTTGTAAAAGTTTGGATTAAATCTCTAAAAAGATGAAACGTTTGGATTTGTTTCCAAACCTTTGTAAACTATTGGCTTAAATCGCTAGAAAGGTTAAATGTTTGGATTTGTTATGTAACGTTTGTCAACGTTTTGGTTAAATCGCTAAAAAGGTGAAACGTTTGGATTTGTTTCGTAACGTTTGTATATGTTTCACTTAAATTGCTAAAAAGGTGAAACATTTGGTTTTATTTTGTAACGTTTGTAAATGTGTGGCTTAAATTGCTAAAAAGGTCAAACATTTGGATTTTTTTGCTATCCTTTGTAAACGTTTGACTTAAATCGCTAAAAAGGTAAAATGTTTTGATTTGTTTCATAACGTTTGTAAACATTTGGCCTAAATAGCTAAAAAGGAGAAACATTTAATTTTGTTTCATATCATTTGTAAACATTTAGCTTAAATTGCTAAAAAGGTGAAACACTTGGATTTCTTTCGGAACGTTTGTAAACATTTTGCTTAAACTGCAAAAAGGTGAAACGCTTGCATTTGTTTCGTAATGTTTGTAAATATTTGGCTTAAATTTCTAATAAGGGGAAATGTTTGGATTTGTTTCGTAAGGTTTGTAAACGTTTGGCTTAAATCGCTAAAAAGGTAAACCATTTGGATTTGTTTCGTAACGTTTGTAAACGTTTGGCTTAAATCACTAAAAAAGTGAAACGTTTGGATTTTCTTCGTAACGTTTGTAAACGTTTTGCATAAATTGCTAAAAAGGTGAAACGCTTGGATTTGTTTCGTAATGTTTGTAAATGTTTGGCTTAAATTGCTAAAAAGGGAAAATGTTTGGATTTGTTTTGTAACGTTTGTAAACGTTTGGCTTAAATCGCTAGAAAGGTAAAACGTTCTAATTTGTTTCGTAATGTTTGTAAACGTTTGTCTTAAATCGCTATAAAGGTAAAATGTTTGGATTTGTTTTGTAGCGTTTGTAAACGTTTGGCTTAAATCGATAGAAAGGCGAAACGTTTGGCTTTGTTTCGTAACATTTGTAAACATTAGGCTTAAATCACTAAAAATGGTAAACGTTGTTTTTGTTCTGTAACGTTTATACACCTTTGGCTTAAATCACTAAAATGTGTAACGTTTGGATTTGTTTTGTAACGTTCGTACACGTTTGGCATAATCTATTAAAAGGTGAAAGGTTTGGATTTGTTTTGTAATTTTTGCAAACGTTTTGCATAAATCGCTAAAAATGTGAAAAAATTTGTTTTGTTTAGTAACATTTGTAAATGTTTGGTTTAAATTGCTAAAAAGGTGATATGCTTGGATTTGTTTCGTAACGTTTGTAAACGTTTGACTTAAATTACTAAAAAGGTGAAACTCTTGGATTTGTTTTGTAACTTTTGTAAATATTTGGCTTAAGTCGCTAAACAGGTCAAACTCTTGGATTTTTTCGTAACGTTTGTAAACGTTTGGCTCTAATCGCTAAAAATGTGAATCTTTTGGTTTTGTTTCGTAACGTTCGTAAACGTTTGGTTTAAATCGCTAAAATAGGAAAACTTTTGGATTTGTTTCGTAATTTTTGTAACCGTTTGGATTTGTATCGTAAAGTTTGTAAACGTTTGGTTTTGTTTTGTAACGTTTATAAATGTTTGGCTTAAATTGCTAAACTGAGAAAATATTTGGATTTGTTTCGTAATGTTTGTAAATTTTTGGCTTCAACCGCTAAAAAGGTGAAACATTTGGATTTGTTTCGTAACGTTCGTAAAGGTTTTGGCTTAAATTGCTAATAATGTGAAACGTTTGTTTTTTGTTCCGTATTGTTTGTAAACGTTTGGATTTATTTCGTAAGGTTTTAAAGATTTGGCTTAAATCGCTAAAAAGGTTAAATATTTGGTTTGGTTTCGTAACGTTTGTAAACGTTTGGCTTAAATCACTAAAAAACTGAAACATTTTGATTTGTTTCGAAACGTTTGTAAACGTTTGGCATAAATTGATAAAAAGGTGAAACTCTCTTATTTGTTTCGTAACTTTTTTAAACGTTTGGCTTAAATCGATAAAAAGGTGAAACACTTGGATTAGTTTCGTAACGTTTGTAAACGTTTTGCTTACATTGCTAAAAAGGTGAAACGTTTTGATTTGTTTTGTAACGTTTGTAACGTTTGGCTTAAATTGCTAAAAAGGGGAAACATTTGGATTTGTTTCATAACATTTGTAAATGTATTGCTTAATCGCTAAAAAGGTGAAACGTTTTGCTTAAATCGCTAAAAAGTTGAAACGATTTGATTTGTTTCGTAACATTTATAAACCTTTGGCTTAAATCGCTAAAAAGGTGAAACGTTCGGATTTAAATTGCTAAAAAGGTGAAAAGTTTGGATTTGTTTCGTAACGTTTGTAAACGTTTGGCATTAATCGCTAAAAAGGTGAAACGTTAGGATTTGTTTTGTAACGTTTGTAAACGTTTAGCTTAAATCGCTAAAAATGTGAAACATTTGGCTTTGTTTCGTAACGTTTGTAAAAGTTCGGCTTAAATCGCTAAAAAAAGGGAAACATTTGGATTTGTTTCGTAACGTCCGTAAACGTTCGGCTTAAATTGCTATAAAGGTGAAACTTTTGGATTTCTTTCTTAATGTTTGTAAACGTTTGGCTGAAATTGCTAAAAATGTGAAACGTTTGGATTTGTTTCGTAATTTTTTAAACGTTTGGTTTTGTTTCGTAACGATTGTAAACATTCGGCCTAAATCGCCAAAAAGGTGAAACGTTTGGATTTGTTTCGTAACTTTTGTAAATGTTTGGCTTAAATGGATAAAAGGTAAAACGTTTGGATTTATTTCGTAACATTTGTAAACATTTGACTTCAATCGCTAAAAAAGTGAAACGTTTGGATTTGTTTCGCAACGTTTGTAAACGTTTGGTTTAAATCGCTAAAAAGGTGAATCGTTTCGATTTGTTCCGTATGGTTTTAGACGTTTGGCTTAAATCGGAAATATTTGGATTTGTTTCGTAATATTTGTAAACGTTTGACGTAAATCGCTAAAAAGGTGAAACGTTTGGATTTGTTTCGTAACGTTTGTAAACGTTTGGCTTATATTCCTAAAAAGGTGAAACGCTTCGATTTGTTTCGTAACGTTTGTAAACGTTTGGCTTAAATTGCTAAAAAGGAGAAACGTTTGGATTTGTTTCGTAATGTTTGACTTCAATCGCAAAAAAGAGAAACGTTTTGATTTTTTTCGTAACGTTTGTAAGCGTTTTGCTAAAATTGCAAAAATGGGGAAACATTTAGATTTGTTTTGTAACGTTTGGATTAAATCGCTAAAAAGGTGAAACATTTGGATTTGTTTCGTAACGTTTGTAAACATTTGGCTTAAATCGCTAAATGGGGAAACATTTATTTGTTTCGTAACGTTTGTAAACATTTGGATTTGTTTTGTAACGTTTGTAAACGTTTGGTTTTGTTTCATAACGTTTGGCTGAAATCGCTAAAATGAAGAAAAACGTTTGGATTTCATTCTTAACGTTTGTAAACATTTGGCTTCAATTGCTAAAAAGGTGAAATGTTTGGATTTGTTTCCTAACATTTGTCAACGTTAAACTTAAATTGCTAAAAATGTGAAAAGTGTGTTTTTGTTATGTAATGTGTGTAAACGTTTGGATTTGTTTCGTAACGTTTATAAACGTTTGTAAACGTTTGGCTTAAATCGCTAAAAAGGTGGAAGGTTTGGATTTGTTCAATAACGTTTGTAAATGTTTGGCTTAAATCGCTAAAATGGGGAAACGTTTGTATTTGTTTCATAACGTTTGTAAACATTTCGATTTGTTTCATAACGTTTGTAAACGTTTGGATTTGTTTAGTAACCTTTGTAAACGTTTGGTTTTGTTTCATAAAGTTTATAAATATTTGGTTAAATCTCTAAACATGGAAAACATTTGGAATTGTTTAGTAACGTTTGTAAATGTTTAGAAACAATCGCTAAAAAGTGGAAACGTTTGGATTTGTTTCGTAACATTTGTAAAGGTTTGGCTTAAATTGCTAATAACGTGAAACGTTTGTATTTGTTTCTTAACGTTTGTAAACGTTTGGCTTAAATTGCTAAGAAGGTGAAACTCTTGGATTTGTTTCGTAACTTTTCTAAACGTTTGGCTTAAATCGCTAAAAATTCGAACGCTTGGATTATTTTCGTAACGTTTGTAAACGTTTGGCTTTAATCGCTAAAAATGTGAATCGTTTGGTTTTGTTCCGTAACTTTTGTAAACGTTTGGCTTAAATCGCTAAAAATGTAAAATGTTTGGATTTGTTTCATAACGTTTTAAACGTTTGGTTTGTTTCATAACGTTTGTAAACGTTTGGCTTTAATCGTTAAAAAGGGGAAACGTTTGGATTTGTTTCGGAACGTTTGTAAACGTTTGGCTTAAATCGCTAAAATGGGGAAACGTTTGGATTTCTTTCGTAGCGTTTGTAAACATTTGACTTAAATGGCTAAAAAGATGAAACGTTTGGATTTTTTTCGTAACATTTGGCTGAAATTGCTAAATTGGGGAAATGTTTGGATTTGTTTCGTAGCGTTTGTGAACGTTTGGCTTAAATCACTAAAAATGTGAAACGTTTGGATTTGTTTCGTAACGGTTGTAAACGTTTTGCTTAAATTGCTAAAAAGGTTAAACACTTGGATTTGTTTTGTAAAGTTTGTAAACATTTGGTTTAAATCGCTAAAAAAGTGAAACGTTTGGAATAATTTCGTAACGTTTGTTGACATCTGGCTTAAATCGCTAAAATGAGGAAACGTTTGGATTTGTTTCGTAACGTTTGTAAACGTTTTGCTTAAATCACTAAAAAGGTGAAACGTTTGGATTTGTTTCGTAACGTTTGTAAACGTTTGGCTTAAATTGCTAAAAAGGTGAAACGTTTGGAATTTTTTTGTAACGTTTGTGAACTATTGGCTTCAATCACTAAAAATTTGTAAACGTTTGGCTAATATCACTAAAAAGGGGAAACGTTTAGTTTTGTTTTGTAATGTTTGTAAACGTTCGGCTTGAATCGCTAAAAAGGTGAAACGTTTAGAGTTGTTTCGCAACGTTTGTAAACATTTTTCTTAAATTGCTAGAAAGGTGAAACGCTTGGATTTGTTTCGTAATGTTTGTAAATGTTTGGCTTAAATTGCTTAAAAGGGGAAACCCTTGGATTTGTTTCGTAGCATTTGTAAACATTAGGCTTAAATTGCTAAACAAGGTAAAACGCTTGGATTAGTTTCGTAATGTTTGTAAACGTTTGGTTTAAATTGCTAAAATGGCGAAACACTTTGATTTGTTTCGTAACGTTTGTAAACGTTTGGCTTAAATTGCTAGAAAGGTGAAATGCTTGGATTTTTTTTGTAACGTTTGTAAACGTTTGGCTTAAATTGCTAAAAAGGTGAAACGCTTGGATTTGTTTCGTAACATTTGTAAATGTTTGCCTTATATTGCTAAAAAGGTGAAACGTTTGGATTTGTTTCGGAACGTTCATAAGGGTTTGGCTTAAATCGCTAAAAATGTGAAACGTTTGGATTTGTTTCGTAACGTTTTGTTTTGTTTCGTAGCGTTTGTAAACGTTTGGCTTAAATCGCTAATAATGTGAAACGTTTGGATTTGTGTTATGACGTTTTAAACGTTTGGTTTTGTTTCGTTACGTTTGTAAACGTTTGGCTTGAATCGCTAAAAAGGGGAAACGTTTGTATTTGTTTCGTAATGTTTGTAAACGTTTGGCTTAAATTTTCTAAAAAGGCGAAACATTTGGATTTGTTTCGTAATGTTGGAAAACGTTTGGCTTAAATCGCTAAAAAGGTGAAACTTTTTTATTTGTTTCGTAACTTTTATGAACGTTTGGCTTAAATCGCTAGAAAGATGAAACGTTTGGATTTATTTGGTAATGTTTGTAAACGTTTGGCTTAAATCGCTAAAAAGGTGAAACATTTCGATTGGTTTCGTAACATTTGTAAACGTTTGGCTTAAATCGCTTAAAAGGTGAAACGTTTGGATTTGTTTCGTAGCGATTGTAAACATTTGGCTTAAACTGCTAACAAGGTTTTAAATTGCTAAAAAGGTGAAACGCTTGGATTTGTTTCGTAACGTTTGTGAACGTTGGGCTTAAACTGCTAAAAGGGTGAAATGCTTGGATTTGTTTCATAACGTTTGTAAACGTTTGGCTTAAATTTCTAAAAGGGTGAAACATTTGGATTTGTTTCATAAACTTTGTAAATGTTTGACTTAAATCGCTAAAAAGTTCAAACCTTTGTATTTTTTTCGTAACGTTTGGCTTCAATTGCTAAAAAGCTGAAACGCTTGGATTTGTTTTGTAACATTTGTAAACGCTTGGCTTAAATTGTTAAAAAGGTGAAACGCTTGGATTTGATTCGTAAATTTTGTAAACATTTGGCTTACATTGCTAAAAAAAGGAAAACATTTGGATTTGTTTCGTAGCGTTTGTAAACGTATTGCTTAAATCGCTAAAAAGGTGAAACATTTGGTTTTGTTTGGTACAGTTTGTAAACGTTCTGCTTAAATTGCTATAAAGGTGAAATGCTTGGATTTGTTTCGTAATGTTTGGCTTAAATTGCTAAAATGGTGAAACGCTTGGATTTGTTTCGTAACGTTTGTAAACGTTTGGCTTAAATTGCTAAAAAGGTGAAACCTTTGGATTTGTTTTGTTACGTTTGTATACGTTTGGCTTTAATTGCTAAAAAGGTGAAACGCTTGGTTTTGGTTTCGTAATGTTTGTAAACGTTTGGCATAAATTGCTAAAAAATTAAACTTTTGAATTTGTTTCGTAACGTTTGTAAACGTTTGGCTTCAATCGCCAAGAAGGGGAAACGTTTGGATTTGTTTCGTATCGTTTGTAAACATTTGGCATAAATCGCTAAAAAGGGGAAACGTTTGGATGTGTTTCGTAACTTTTTAAACGTTTGGCTTAAATCGCTAAAATGGGGAAACGTTTGTATTTGTTACGTAATGTTTGTAAACGTTCGGCTTAAATCACCAAAAAGGTGAAACGTTTGGATTTGTTTCGTTACGTTTTCAAACATTTGGCTTATATTGCTAAAAAGGTTAAACGCATGGATTTGTTTTGTAAAGTTTGTAAACGTTTGGCTTAAATTACTAAAAAGGTGAAATGCTTGGATTTATTTCGGAACGTTTGTAAACGTTTGGCTTGAATTGCTAAAAAGGTGAAACGCTTGAATTTGTTTCGTAAAGTTTTTGAACGTTTGGCTTATATTGCTGAAAAGATGAAAGGCCTGGTTTTTTTTCGTAACGTTTGTAATGGTTTGGCTTAAATTGCTAAAAAAGTGAAACGTTTGGATTTGTTTCGTAACGTTTTAAACGTTTAGTTTTGTTTCATAATGTTTAAAAACGTATAGCTTAAATCGCTAAAAAGGGGAAACGTTTGGAATTGTTTCGTAATATTTGTAAACGTTTGGCTTAAATTGCTAAAAAGGCGAAACGTTTGGATTTGTTTCAAAATTTTTGTAAACGTTTGGCTAAAATAGCTAAAAACGCGAAACGTTTGGATTTGTTTCGTAAAGTTTGTAAACGTTTGGCTTAAATCGCTAAAAAGGGGAAACGTTTGGATTTGTTTCGTAACATTTGTAAACGTTTGGCTTAAATCGCTAAAAAGGTGAAACGTTTGGATTTGTTTCGTAACGTTTGGCTTATATCGCTAAAAAGGCGAAACGTTTGGTTTTGTTTCGTAACGGTTGTAAACGTTTGGATTAAATCGTTAAAAAGGTGAAACGCTTGGATTTGTTTCGTAACGTTTGTAAACGTTAGGCTTAAATCGCTAAAAAGGTAAAACTTTTGGATTTGTTTCGTTACGTTTGTAAACGTTCGGCTTAAATCGCTAAACTGGAGAATCGTTTGGATTTGTTTCATAGCATTTCTAAACGTTTGGCTTAATTCGATAAAAAGGCGAAGCGTTTGGATTTGTTTCGTAACGTTTGTAATTTTTTTGGCTAAAATCGCTAAAAAGGGGAAATGTTTGTATTTGTTTCGTAATATTTATAAACGTTTGGCTTAATTTGCTAAAAAGGTAAAACATTTGGATTTGTTTTATAACAATTGTACACGTTTGATTAAATCGCTGAAAAGGTAAAATTTTTGGATTTATTTCGTAACGTTTTAAACGTATGTCTTAAATAGCTAAAATGGGGAAACGTTTGGATTCGTTTCATAACGTTTGTAAACGTTTGGCTTAAATTGCTAAAAAGGTGAATCGTTTGGTTTTGTTTCGTAACATAATTAAAGGTTCGGCTTTAATCGTTCAAAAGGTGAAATGTCTGGGTTTGTTTCGTAATGTTTGTAAACGTTTGGCTTAAATTGCTAAAAAGGTGAAACGCTTGGAGTTTTTTCGTAACATTTGTAAACGTTTGGCTTAAATTGCTAAAAAGGTGAAACGCTTGTATTTGTTTGGTAACGTTTGTAAACATTTGGCTTGAATTATTTAAAAGGTGGAACGCTTGGATTTTGTTTCGGAACGTTTGTAAACATTTGGCTTAAATTGCTAAAAAGGTGAAACAGTTGGATTTGTATCTTAACGTTTGTAAACGTTTGGTTTAAATTGCTAAAAAAGTGAAAAGTTTGGTTTTTTTTCGTAACGTTTGTAAAGGTTTGGTTTAAATCGCTAAAAATGTGAAACGTTTGGATTTGTTTCGTAACGTTTTAGACGTTTGGTTTTGTTTCGTAATGTTTGTAAACGTTTGGCTTAAATCGCTAAAAATGTGAAACGTTTATAAATTTTTCGTAACGTTTGTAAATGTTTGGCTTATATATCTAAAAATGTGAAACATTTGGATTCGTTTTGAAACGTTTGTAAACGTTTGGCTAAATTCGCTAAAAAGGTGAAACGTTTGGATTTGTTTCATAACGTTTGTAAACGTTTGACTTAAATCGCTAAAAATCTGAAACGTTTGTAATAGTTTGGATTAAATCTCTAAAAAGATGAAACGTTTGGATTTGTTTCCAAACCTTTGTAAACTTTTGGCTTAAATCGCTAGGAAGGTGAAATGTTTGGATTTGTTATGTAACGTTTGTAAACGTTTTGCTTAAATCGCTACAAAGGTGAAACGTTTGGATTTGTTTCGTAACGTTTGTATATGTTTCGCTTAAATTGCTAAAAAGGTTAAACGTTTGGTTTTATTTCGTAACGTTTGTAAATGTGTGGCTTAAATTGCTAAAAAGGTCAAACATTTGGACTTTTTTGCTATCCTTTGTAAACGTTTGACTTAAATCGCTAAAAAGGTAAAATGTTTTGATTTGTTTCGTAACTTTTGTAAACGTTTGGCCTAAATAGCTAAAAAGGTGAAACATTTAATTTTGTTTCATATCATTTGTAAACGTTTAGCTTAAATTGCTAAAAGGGTGAAACATTTGGATTTGTTTCATAACCTTTGTAAATGTTTGACTTAAATCGCTAAAACGGTGAAACCTTTGTATTTTTTTCGCAACGTTTGACTTAAATTGCTAAAAAGTTAACACGCTTGGATTTGTTTTGTAACATTTGTAAACGTTTTGGCTTAAATTGTTAAAACGGTGAAACGCTTGGATTTGATTCGTAACTTTTGTAAACGTTTGGCTTACATTGCTAAAAAAAGGGAAACGTTTGAATTTTTTTCGTAGCGTTTGTAAACATATTGCTTAAGTCGCTAAAAAGGTGAAACATTTGGTTTTGTTTTGTAAAATTTGTAAACGTTTTTCTTAAATTGCTATAAAGGTGAAATGTTTGGATTTGTTTCGTAACGTTTCGCTTAAATTGCTAAAATGGTGAAACACTTGGATTTGTTTCGTAGCGTTTGTAAACGTTTAGCTTAAATTGCTAAAAAGGTGAAATCTTTGGATTTGTTTCGTTACATTTGTATAAGTTTGGCTTTAATTGCTAAAAAGGTGAAACACTTGGTTTTGGTTTCGTAATGTTTGTAAACGTTTGGCATAAATTGCTAAAAAAATTAATCTTTTGGATTTGTTTCGTAACGTTTGTAAACGTTTGGCTTCCATCGCCAAGAAGGGGAAACATTTAGATTTGTTTCGTATCGTTTGTATACGTTTGGCATAAATCGCTAAAAAGGGGAAACGTTTGGATGTGTTTCGTAACTTTTTAAACGTTTGGCTTAAATAGCTAAAATGGGGAAATGTTTGGATTTGTTACGTAATGTTTGTAAACGTTCGGCTTAAATCGCTAAAAAGGTGAAACGTTTGGATTTGTTTCGTAACGTTTGTAAACATATGGCTTATACTGCTAAAAAGGTTAAACGCATGGATTTGTTTTGTAAAGTTTGTAAACGTTTGGCTTAAGTTACTAAAAAGGTGAAATGCTTGGATTTCTTTCGGAACTTTTGTAAACGTTTGGCTTGAATTGCTATAAAGGTGAAACGCTTGAATTCGTTTCGTAAAGTTTGTGAAAGTTAGGCTTATATTGCTGAAAAGATGAAACGCTTGGTTTTGTTTGTTTTGGCATAAATCGCTAAAAAGGGGAAACGTTTGGATGTTTTTCGTAACTTTTTAAACGTTTGGCTTAAACAGCTAAAATGGGGAAATGTTTGGATTTGTTACGTAATGTTTGTAAACGTTCGGCTTAAATCGCTAAAAAGGTGAAACGTTTGGATTTGTTTCGTAACGTTTGTAAACATATGGCTTATATTGCTAAAAAGGTTAAACGCATGAATTTGTTTTGTAACGTTTGTAAACGTTTGGCTTAAGTTACTAAAAAGGTGAAATGCTTGGATTTCTTTCGGAACTTTTGTAAACGTTTGGCTTGAATTGCTAAAAAGGTGAAACGCTTGAATTTGTTTCGTAAAGTTTGTGAACGTTTTGCTTATATTGCTGAAAAGATGAAACGCTTGGTTTTGTTTGTAATGTTTGTAATGGTTTGGCTTAAATTGCTAAAAAAGTGGAACGTTTGGATTTGTTTCGTAACGTTTTAAACGTTTAGTTTTGTTTCATAACGTTTAAAAACGTATAGCTTAAATCGCTAAAAAGGGGAAACGTTTGGATTTGTTTCGTAACATTTGTAAACGTTTGGCTTAAATTGCTAAAAAGGAGAAACGTTTGGATTTGTTTCGGAATGTTTGTAAACGTTTGGGTTAAATTGCTAAAAAAGTGAAACACTGGTTTTGTTTCGTCACGTTTGTAAAGGTTAGGCTTAAATCGCTAAAAACCTCAAACTTTTAAATTTTGTTCGTAAAGTTTTAAACGTTTGGTTTTGTTTCGTAACCTTTGTAAACGTTTGGCATAAATCGCTAAAAAGGTGAAACATTTGCATTTGTTTCAAAAAGTTTGTAAACATTTGGATTAAGTCGCTAAAAAGGTGAAACATTTGGATTTGTTTTGTAACGTTTGTAAACGTTTGGCTTAATTGCTAAAAGATGAAATGCTTGGATTTGTTTCGTAACGTTCGTAAACGTTTGGCTTAAATTTCTAAAAAGGTGAAACGCTTGGATTTGTTTCGTAGCGTTTGTAAACGTTAGGGTTAAATTCCTAAAAAGGTGAAACATTTGGATTTGTTTCTGTTTCATAACCTTTGTAAACGTTTAACTTAAATCACTAAAAAGGGGAAACGTTTGGATTTGTTTCGTAACGTTTGTAAACGTTGGGCTTAAATCGCTGAAAATGAGAAACGTTTGGATTTGTTTCGTAAAGTTTGTAAACGTTTGGCTTGAATCGCTAAAAAGGTGAAACGTTTGGATTTGTTTCGTAACGTTTGGCTTAAATCGCTAAAAAGGCGAAACGTTTGGTTTTGTTTCGTAATGTTTGTAAACGTTTGGCTTAAATCGTTAAAAAGTGAAACGTTTGGATTCGTTTCGTAACGTTTGTAAATGTTAGGATTAAATCGCTAAAAAGGTTAAACTTTTGGATTTGTTTCCTTACTTTTGTAAACGTTCGGCTGAAATCGCTAAACTGGAGAATCGTTTGGATTTGTTTCGTAGCATTTCTAAACGTTTGGTTTAATTCGTTAAAAAGGTGAAGCGTTTGGATTTGTTTCGTAACGTTTGTAATTTTTTGGCTAAAATCGCTAAAAAGGGGAAATGTTTGTATTTGTGTCGTAATATTTGTAAACGTTTGACTTAAATCGCTAAAAAGGGGAAACGTTTGGATTTGTCTCGCAATGTTTGTAAACGTTTGGCTTAAATCGCTAAAAAGGTAAAACACTTGGATTTGATTCGTAACGTTTGTAAACGTTTGGCTTAATTCGCTAAAAAAATGAAACTCTTGAATTTGTTTCGTAACGTTTGTAAAAGTTTGGCTTAAGTTGCTAAAAAGGTTAAAAGCTTCGATTTGTTTTGTAACGTTCATAAACATTTGGCTTAAATCGCTAAAAAGGGGAAACATTTGGATTTGTATCCTAACCTTTGTAAACGTTTGGCTTAAATCGCTAAAAATGTAAAATGTTTGGATTTGTTGCGTAACGTTTGTAAATGTTTGGCTTAAATCGCTACAAAAGGGAAACATTTGGATTTGTTTCGTAACGTTTGTAAACGTTTGGCTTAATTGAAAAGCTTGGATTTGTTTCATAACGTTTGTAAACGTTTGGCTTAAGTTGCTAAAAAGGTAAAACATTTGGATTTGTTTTATAACAATTGTAAACGTTTGATTAAATCGCTAAAAAGGTAAAATTTTTGGATTTATTTCGTAACGTTTTAAACATATGTCTTAAATATCTAAAATGGGGAAACGTTTAGATTTGTTTCGTAACGTTTGTAAACGTTTGGCTTAAATTGCTAAAAAAGTGAAATGTTTGGTTTTGTTTCGTAACATAATTAAAGGTTCGGCTATAATTGTTTAAAAGGTCAAATGTTTGGATTTGTTTTGTAATGTTTGTAAACGTTTGGCTTAAATTGCTAAAAAGGTGAAACACTTGGATTTGTTTCGCAACATTTGTAAACGTTTGGCTTAAATTGCTAAAAAGGTGAAAAGCTTGGATTTGTTTGGTAACGTTTGTAAACATTTGGCTTGAATTATTAAAAAGGTGAAACGCTTGGATTTCGTTTCGGAACGTTTGTAAACATTTGGCTTAAATTGCTAAAAAGGTGAAACAGTTGGATTTGTATCTTAACGTTTGTAAACGTTTGGCTAAATTGCTAAAAAAGTGAAAAGTTTGGTTTTTTTCCGTAACGTTTGTAAAGGTTTGGCTTAAATCGCTAAAAATATGAAACGTTTGGATTTGTTTCGTAACGTTTTAGACGTTTGGTTTTGTTTCGTAATGTTTGTAAACGTTTGGCTTAAATCACTAAAAATGTGAAACATTTGGATTTGTTTCGTAACGTTTGTAAACGTTTGGCTTAAATAGCAAAAAATGCGAAACATTTGGATTCGTTTCGTAACGTTTAGCTAAATTCGCTAAAAAGGTGAAACGTTTGGATTTGTTTCATAATGTTTGTAAACGTGTGCCTTAAATGGCTAAAAATCTGAAACGTTTGTAAAAGTTGGATTAAATCTCTAAAAAGATGAAACGTTTGGATTTGTTTCCAAACCTTTGTAAACTTTTGGCTTAAATCGCTAGAAAGGTGAAATGTTTGGATTTGTTATGTAACGTTTGTAAACATTTTGGTTAAATCGCTAAAAAGGTGAAACGTTTGGATATGTTTCATAACGTTTGTATACGTTTCGCTTATATTGCTAAAAAGGTGAAACGTTTGGTATTATTTTGTAACGTTTGTAAATGTGTGGCTTAAATTGCTAAAAAGGTCAAACATTTGGATTTTGTTGCTATCCTTTGTAAACGTTTGACTTAAATCGCTAAAAAGGTAAAATGTTTTGAGTTGTTTCGTAACGTTTGTAAACGTTTGGCCTAAATAGCTAAAAAGGTGAAACATTTAATTTTGCTTCATATCATTTGTAAACGTTTAGCTTAAATTGCTAAAAACGTGAAACGCTTCGATTTGTTTCGGAACGTTTGTAAACGTTTTGCTTAAACTACGAAAAAGGTGAAACGCTTGCATTTGTTTCGTAATGTTTGTAAATGTTTGGCTTAAATTGCTAAAAAGGGCAAATATTTGGATTTGTTTCGTAAGGTTTGTAAACGTTTGGCTCAAATCGCTAAAAAGGTAAAACATTTGGATTTGTCTCGTAACGTTTGTAAACGTTTGGCTTAAATCGCTAAAAAAGGGAAACGTTTGGATTTTCTTCGTAACGTTTGTAAACGTTTTGCATAAATTGCTAAAAAGGTGAAACGCTTGGATTTGTTTCGTAATGTTTGTAAATGTTTGGCTTAAATTGCTAAAAAGGGGAAATGTTTGGATTTGTTTTGTAATGTTTGTAAACGTTTGGCTTAAATCGCTAGAAAGGTGAAACGTTTTGATTTATTTCGTGACGTTTGTAAACGTTTGGCTTAAATCGCTATAAAGGTAAAATGTTTGGATTTGTTTTGTATTGTTTGTAAACGTTTGGCTTAAATCGCTAGAAAGGGGAAATGTTTGGCTTTGTTTCATAACATTTGTAAACGTTAGGCTTAAATCACTAAAAATGGTAAACGTTGTTTTTGTTCTGTAACGTTTATACACCTTTGGCTTAAATCGCTAAAAATGTGTAACGTTTGGATTTGTTTTGTAACGTTTGTACACGTTTGGCATAATCGATAAAAAGGTGAAACGTTTCGATTTGTTTTGTACTTTTTGCAAACGTTTTGCATAAATCGCTAAAAATGTGAAAAATTTGGTTTTATTTAGTAACGTTTGTAAATGTTTGGTTTAAACTGCTAAAAAGGTGATACGCTTGGATTTGTTTCGTAACGTTTGTAAACGTTTGACTTAAATTGCTAAAAAGGTGAAACTCTTGGATTTGTTTTATAACTTTTGTAAACGTTTGGCTTAAGTCGCTAAACAGGTCAAACGCTTGGATTTTTTCGTAACGTTTGTAAACGTTTGGCTCTAATCGCTAAAAATGTGAATCGTTTGGTTTTGTTTCGTAACGTTCGTAAACGTTTGGTTTAAATCGCTAAAATGGGGAAACATTTGGATTTGTTTCGTAATGTTTGTAACCGTTTGGATTTGTAACGTAAAGTTTATAAACATTTGGTTTTGTTTGTAATGTTTATAAATGTTTGGCTTAAATCGCTAAACTGGGAAATTATTTGGATTTGTTTCGTAATGTTTGTAAATGTTTGGCTTCAATCGCTAAAAGGGTGAAACGTTTGGATTTGTTTCGTAACGTTCGTAAAGGTTTCGTCTTAAATTGCTAATAATGTGAAACGTTTATTTTTGTTCCGTATTGTTTGTAAACATTTGGATTTGTTTCGTAACATTTGTAAACGTATTGCTTAAATCGCTAAAAAGGTGAAACGTTTGGCTTAAATCGCTAAAAAGTTGAAATGATTTGATTTGTTTCATAACATTTATAAACATTTGGCTTAAATTGCTAAAAAGGTGAAACGTTTGGATTTAAATTCCTAAAAAGGTGAAAAGTTTGGATTTGTTTCGTAACGTTTGTAAACGTTTGGCTTTAATCGCAAAAAAGGTGAAACGTTAGGATTTGTTTTGTAACGTTTGTAAACGTATAGCTTAAATCGCTAAAAATGTGAAACATTTGGTTTTGTTTCGTAACGTTTGTAAATGTTTTGTTTAAATTACTAAAAAAGTGAAACGCTTGGATTTGTGTCGTATCGTTTGTAAATGTTTGGCTTAAATAGCTAAAAAGGTGAAACGTTTTAAAAGGGTGAAACGTTTGGTTTTGGTTCGTAACGTTTGTAAAAGTTTGGCTTAAATAGCTAAAAAGGTGGAACGTTTGGTTTTGTTTCGTAACCTTTGTAAAAGTTCGGCTTAAATCGCTAAAAAAAGGGAAACGTTTGGATTTGTTTCGTAACGTTTGTAAACGTTTGGTTTAAATTGCAATAAAGGTGAAATGTTTGGATTTCTTTCTTAATGTTTGTAAACGTTTGGCTGAAATCGCTAAAAATGTTAAACGTTTAGATTTGTTTCGTAATGTTTTGAACGTTTGGTTTTGTTTCGTAACGATTGTAAACGTTTGGCCTAAATCGCTAAAAAGGCGAAACGTTTGGATTTGTTTCATAACATTTGTAAATGTTTGGCTTAAATGGCTAAAAGGTGAAACGTTTGGATTTATTTCGTAACATTTGTAAACATTTGACTTCAATCGCTAAAAAAGTGAAACGTTTGGATTTGTTTCGTAACGTTTGTAAACGTTTGGTTTAAATCGCTAAAAAGGTGAAACGTTTTGATTTGTTTCTTATGGTTTTAGACGTTTGGCTTAAATCGGAAATATTTTGATTTGTTTCGTAATATTTGTAAACGTTTGACGTAAATCGCTAAAAAGGTGAAACGTTTGGATTTGTTTCGTAACGTTTGTAAACGTTTGGCTTATATTCCTAAAAAGGTGAAACGCTTCGATTTGTTTCGTAACGTTTGTAAACGTTTGGCTTAAATTGCTAAAAAGGAGAAACGTTTGGATTTGTTTCGTAATGTTTGACTTCAATCGCAAGAAAAGGGAAACGTTTTCATTTTTTTCGTAACGTTTGTAAACATTTTGCTAAAATTGCTAAAATGGGGAAACATTTAGATTTGTTTCGTAACGTTTGGCTTAAATCGCTAAAAAGGTGAAACATTTGGATTTGTTTCGTAACGTTTGTAAACATTTGGCTTAAATCGCTAAATGGGGAAACGTTTATTTGTTTCGTAACGTTTGTAAACATTTGGATTTGTTTTGTAACGTTTGTAAACGTTTGGTTTTGTTTCATAACGTTTGGCTGAAATCGCTAAAATGAAGAAAAACGTTTGGATTTCATTCTTAACGTTTGTAAACATTTGGCTTCAATCGCTAAAAAGGTGAAACGTTTGGATTTGTTTCCTAACATTTGTAAACGTTAAACTTAAATTGCTAAAAATATGAAAAGTGTGTTTTTGTTACGTAATGTTTGTAAACGTTTGGATTTGTTTCGTAACGTTTGTAGACGTTTGTAAACGTTTGGATTTGTTTCGTAACGTTTGTAAACGTTTGTAAACGTTTGGTTTAAACTGCTGAAAAGGTGGAAGGTTTGGATTTGTTCTGTAACGTCTGTAAATGTTTGGCTTAAATCGCTAAAATGGGGAAACGTTTGGGTTTGTTTCATAACGTTTGTAAACGTTTGAATTTGTTTCGTGACCTTTGTAAACGTTTGGTTTTGTTTCCTAACGTTTATAAATATTTGGTTAAATCTCTAAACTTGGAAAACATTTGGAATTGTTTAGTAACCTTTGTAAACGTTTGGATACAATCGCTAAAAAGTGGAAACGTTTGGATTTGTTTCGTAACGTTTGTAAAGGTTTGGCTTAAATTGGTAATAATGTGAAACGTTTGTATTTGTTTCGTAACGTTTGTAAACGTTTGGCTTAAATTGCTAAGAAGGTGAAACTCTTGGATTTGTTTCGTAACTTTTCTAAACGTTTGGCTTAAATCGCTAAAAAGTCGAACGCTTGGATTATTTTCGTAACGTTTGTAAACGTTTGGCTTTAATCGCTAAAGAATTGAATCGTTTGGTTTTGTTCCGTAACTTTTGTAAACGTTTGGCTTAAATCGCTAAAAATGTAAAACGTATGGATTTGTTTCGTAACGTTTTAAACGTTTGGTTTGTTTCTTAACGTTTGTAAACGTTTGGCTTTAATCGTTAAAAAGGTGAAATGTTTGGATTTGTTTCGGAACGTTTGTAAACGTTTGGCTTAAATCGCTAAAATGGGGAAACGTTTGGATTTGTTTCGTAGCGTTTGTAAACGTTTGACTTCAAGTGCTAAAAAGATGGAACGTTTGGATTTTTTTCGTAACGTTTGGCTGAAATTGGTAAAATGGGGAATCGTTTGGATTTGTTTTGTAACGTTTGTAAAGCTTTGGCTTAAATCGGTAAAAATGTGAAACGTTTGGATTTGTTTCGTAACGGTTGTAAACATTTTGCTTAAATTGCTAAAAAGGTGAAACAATTGGATTTGTTTTGTAAACGTTTGGCTTAAATCGCTAAAAAAGTGAAACGTTTGGAATTGTTTCATAACGTTTGTAGACATTTGGCTTAAATCGCTAAAATGAGGAAACGTTTGAAATTTGTTTCGTAACGTTTATAAACGTTTTGCTTAAATCGCTAAAAAGGTGAAACGTTTGGATTTGTTTCGTAACGTTTGTAAACGTTTGGCTTAAAATTATAAAAAGGTGAAACGTTTAGATTTGTTTTGTAACATTTGTGAACTTTTGGCTTCAATCACTAAAAATTTGTAAACGTTTGGCTAATATCATTATAAGGGGAAACGTTTGGTTTTGTTTTGTAATGTTTGTAAACGTTCGGCTTAAATCGCTAAAAAGGTGAAACGTTTCGAGTTGTTTCGCAACGTTTGTAAACATTTTTCTTAAATTGCTAGAAAGGTGAAACACATGGATTTGTTTCGTAATGTTTGTAAATGTTTCGCTTAAATTGCTAAAAAAGGGAAACCCTTGGATTCGTTTCGTAACATTTGTAAACATTAGGCTTAAATTGCTAAAAAGGTAAAACGCTTGGATAAGTTTCATAATGTTTGAAAACGTTTGGTTTAAATTGCTAAAATGGTGAAACACTTTGATTCGTTTGATAACGTTTGTAAACGTTTGTGTTAGATTGCTAGAAAGGTGAAATGCTTGGATTTTTTAGGTAACGTTTGTAAACGTTTGGCTTAAATTGCTAAAAAGGTAAAACGCTTGGATTTGTTTCGTAACATTTGTAAACGTTTGCCTTATATTGCTAAAAAGGTCAAACGTTTGGATTTGTTTCGGAACGTTCGTAAGGTTTTGGCTTAAATCGCTAAAAATGTGAAACGTTTGGATTTGTTTCGTAACGTTTTGTTTTGTTTCGTAGCGTTTGTAAACGTTTGGCTTAAATCGCTAAAAATGTGAAACATTTGGATTTGTGTTATAACGTTTTAAACGTTTGGTTTTGTTTCGTAACGTTTGTAAATGTTTGGCTTAAATCGCTAAAAAGGGGAAACGTTTGTATTTGTTGCATAACGTTTGTAAATGTTTGGCTTAAATCGCTAAAAAGGCGAAACATTTGGATTTGTTTCGTAACGTTTGTAAACGTTTGGCTTAAATCGCTAAAAAGGTGAAACTATTGGATTTGTTTCGTAACTTTTATAAATGTTTGGCTTAAATCGCTAAAAAAATGAAACGTTTGGATTTATTTGGTAACGTTTGTAAACGTTTGGCTTAAATCGCTAAAACGGTGAAACATTTCGATTGGTTTCGTAACAATTGTAAACGTTTGGCTTAAATTGCTAAAAAGGTGAAACGTTTGGATTTGTTTCGTAACGATTGTAAACATTTGGCTTAATCTGCTAACAAGGTTTTAAATTTCTAAAAAGGTGAAACGCTTGGATTTGTTTCGTAACATTTGTGAACGTTGGGCTTAAATTGCTAAAAGAGTGAAACGCTTGGATTTGTTTCGTAACGTTTGTAAACGTTTGGCTTAAATTGCTTAAAGGGTGAAACATTTGGATTTGTTTCATAAACGTTGTAAATGTTTGACTTAATTCGCTAAAAAGGTGAAACCTTTGTATTTTTTTCGTAATGTTTAGCTTCTATTGCTAAAAAGGTGAAACGCTTGGATTTGCTTTGTAATGTTTGTAAAAGTTTGGCTTAAATTGTTAAAAAGGTGAAACGCTTGGATTTGATTCGTAACATTTGTAAACGTTTGGCTTACATTGCTAAAAAAAGGGAAACGTTTGGATTTGTTTCGTAGCGTTTGTAAACGTATTGTTTAAATCGCTAAAAAGGTGAAACATTTGGTTTTGTTTGGTACAGTTTGTAAACGTTTTGCTTAAATTGCTATAAAGATGAAATGTTTGGATTTGTTTCGTAACGTTTTGCTTAAATTGCTAAAATGATGAAACGCTTGGATATGTTTCGTAACGTTTCTAAATGTTTGGCTTAAATTGCTAAAAAGGTGAAACCTTTGGATTTGTTTCGTTACGTTTGTATACGTTTGGCTTTAATTGCTAAAAAGGTGACACGCTTGGTTTTGGTTTCGTAATGTTTGTAAACGTTTGGCATAAATTGCTAAAAAAATTAAACTTTTGGATTTGTTTCGTAACGTTTGTAAACATTTGGCTTCAATCGCCAAGAAGGGGAAACGTTTGGATTTGTTTCGTATCGTTTGTAAACGTTTGGCATAAATCGCTAAAAAGGGGAAACGTTTGGATGTGTTTCGTAACTTTTTAAACGTTTGGCTTAAATCGCTAAAATGGGGAAACGTTTGGATTTGTTACGTAATGTTTGTAAACGTTAGGCTTAAATCGCTAAAAAGGTGAAACGTTTGGATTTGTTTCGTAACGTTTGTAAACATTTGGCTTATATTGCTTAAAAGGTTAAACACATGGATTTATTTCGGAACGTTTGTAAACATTTGGCTTGAATTGCTAAAAAGGTGAAACGCTTGAATTTGTTTCGTAAAGTTTTTGAACGTTTGGCTTATATTGCTGAAAAGATGAAACGCTTGGTTTTGTTTGTAACGTTTGTAATGGTTTGGCTTAAATTGCTAAAAAAGTGAAACGTTTGGATTTGTTTCGTAACGTTTTAAACGTTTAGTTTTGTTTCATAACGTTTAAAAACGTATAGCTTAAATCGCGAAAAAGGGGAAACATTTGGATTTGTTTCGTAACATTTGTAAACGTTTGGCTTAAATTGCTAAAAAGGCGAAATGTTAGGATTTTTTTCAAAATGGTTGTAAACGTTTGGCTTAAATAGCTAAAAAGGTGAAACGTTTGGTTTTGTTTCATAATGTTTATAAAGGTTTGGCATAAATCGCTAAAAAGGCGAAACATTTGGTTTTGTTTCGTAACGTTTGTAAACGTTTGGCTTAAATCGTTAAAAAGTTGAAACGTTTGGATTTGTTTCGTAACGTTTGTAAACGTTTGGCTTATATCGCTAAAAAGGTAAAACTTTTGGATTTGTTTCGATACGTTTGTAAACGTTCGGCTTAAATTGCTAAACTGGAGAATCGTTTGGATTTGTTTCGTAGCATTTCTAAACGTTTGGCTTAATTCGGTAAAAAGGCGAAGCGTTTGGATTTGTTTCGTAACGTTTGTCATTTTTTGGCTAAAATCGCTAAAAAGGGGAAATGTTTGTATTTGTTTCGTAATATTTGTAAACGTTTGACTTAAATCGCTAAAAAGGTGAAACGTTTCGATTTGTTTCGCAATGTTTGTAAACGTTTGGCTTAAATCGCTAAAAAGGTAAAACGCTTGGATTTGTTTTGTAACATTTGTAAACGTTTGGCTTAAATCGCTAAAAAAATGAAACTCTTGAATTTGTTTCGTAACATTTGTAAAAGTTTGGCTTAAGTTGCTAAAAAGGTTAAACGCTTCGATTTGTTTCGTAACGTTCGTAAATGTTTGGCTCAAATTGCTAAAATGGGGAAACATTTGGATTTGTTTCCTAACCTTTGTAAACGTTTGGCTTAAATCGCTAAAAATGTGAAATGTTTGGATTTATTGCGTAACGTTTGTAAATGTTTGGCTTAAATCGCTAAAAATGTGAAACGTTTGGATTTGTTTCGTAACGTTTGTAAACGTTTGGCTTAAATGGCTAAAAATGCGAAACATTTGGATTCGTTTCGTAACGTTTGTAAACGTTTGGCTAAATTCGCGAAAAAGGTGAAACGTTTGGATTTTTTCATAACGTTTTTAAACGTTTGGCTTAAATCGCTAAAAATCTGAAAAGTTTGTAAAAGTTTGGATTAAAACTCTAAAAAGATGAAACGTTTGGATTTGTTTCCATACCTTTGTAAACTTTTGGCATAAATCGCTAAAAAGGTGAAATGTTTGGATTTGTTATGTAACGTTTGTAAACGTTTTGCTTAAATCGCTAAAATGGTGAAACGTTTGGATTTGTTTCGTAACATTTGTATGCGTTTGGCTTGAATTGCTAAAAAGGTGAAACGTTTGGTTTTATTTCGTAACGTTTGTAAATGTGTGGCTTAAATTGCTAAAAAGGTCAATTATTTGGATTTTTTTGCTATCCTTTGTAAACGTTTGACTTAAATTGCTAAAAAGGTAAAATGTTTTGATTTGTTTCGTAACGTTTGTAAACGTTTGACCTAAATAGCTAAAAGGTGAAACATTTAATTTTGTTTCATATCATTTGTAAACGTTTAGCTTAAATTGGTAAAAAGGTGAAACGCTTGGATTTGTTTCGGAACGTTTGTAAATGTTTTGCTTAAATTGCGAAAAAGGTGAAACGCTTTCATTTGTTTCGTAATGTTTGTAAATGTTTGGCTTAAATTGATAAAGAATGTGACATGCTTGGATTTGTTTCGTAACGTTTATAAACATTTGGCTTAAATTGCTAAAAAGGAGAAACGTTTAGATTTGTTTCGTAACGTTTGTAAACGTTTGGCTTAAATCGCTAATAAGGTGAAACATTTGGATTTGTTTCGTAACGTTTGTAAATGTTTGGCTTAAATCGCTAAAAAAGTGAAATGTTTGGATTTTCTTCGTAACGTTTGTAAACGTTTTGCATAAATTGCTAAAAAGGTGAAATGCTTGGATTTATTTTGCAACGTTTCTAAACGTTTGGCTTAAATTGCTAAAAAGGAGAAACATTTTGATTTGTTTCCTAACCTTCGTAAACGTTTGGCTTAAATCGCTAAAAAGGTGAAATGTTTGGATTTGTTTCGTAACGTTTGTAAACCTTTGGCTTAAATCGCTACAAAGGTGAAACGTTTAGATTTGTTTCGTAACGTTTGTAAACGTTTGGCTTAAATATATATAATGGTGAATTGCTTGGATTTGTTTTGTAACGTTTGTAAACGTTTGGCTTAAATTTCTAAAAAGGTGAAATGCTTGGTTTTGTTTCGAAACGTTTGTAAACGTTTGGCTTAAATCGCTAAAAATGAGAAACGTTTGGATTTGTTTCTTATGTTTTAAACAATTTTTTTTGGTTCTTAACATCTGTAAACGTTTGGCTTAAATCGCTAATAAGGTGAAACGTTTGGATTTGTTTCGTAACGTTTGTAAACGTTTGGCTTAAATCACTAAAAAGGAGAAAGATTTGGATTTGTTTCGTAACGTTTGGCTTAAATCGCTAAAAAAGGGCAACGTTTGGTTTTGTTTCGTAACGTTTGTAAATGTTTGGCTTAAATTGTTAAAAAGGGAAACGTTTGGATTATTTTTGTAACGTTTGTAAACGTTTGGCTTAAATCGCTAAAAAGGTGAAACGTTTGGATTTGTTTCGTAACGTTTGTAAACGTTTGGCTTATGTCGCTAAAAAGGTGAAATTTTTGGATTTGTTTCGTTAGGTTTTTAAACGTTTGGCTTAAATCGCTAAAATGGGGAAACATTTGGATTTGTTTCCTAGCATTTGTAAACGTTTGGCTTAAATCGCTAAAAGGGGAAGCGTTTGGATTTGTTTCGTAACGTTTGTAAATGTTTGGCTACAACTGCAAAAAAGGGGAAACGTTTGGATTTATTTCGTAACATTTTTAAACGGTTGTCTTAAATCTCTTAAAAGATGAAACATTTGGATTTGTTTCACAACGTTTGTAAACGTTTGGCTTAAATCACTAAAAAGGTGAAACGCTTGGATTTGTTTCGTAACGTTTGTAAACGTTTAGCTTAAGTTGCTAAAAAGGTGAAACGCTTGGATTTGTTTCGTATGGTTTGTAAAAGTTTGGCTTAAATTGCTAAAAAGGTAAAATATTTGGATTCGTTTCGTAACCTTTGTGAACGTTTGATTAAACCTCTAAAAAGGTGAAACGTTCAGATTTGTTTCGTTACGTTTGTAAACGTTTGGCTTAAATGGCTAAAAAGGTGAAATGTTTGATTTTGTTTCGTAACGTTTTTATACGTTCGGCTTAAATCGCTAAAAAGATGAAATGTTTGGATTTGTTTCGTAAAGTTTGTCAACGTTTAGCTTAAATTGCTAAAAAGGTGAAACGCTTGGATTTGTTTTGGAACGTTTGTAAACGTTTAGCTTAAATTGCTAAAAACGTTAAACGCTTGGATTTGTTTCATAACGTTTGTAGACGTTTGGCTTATATTGCTAAAAAGGTGAAACCCTTGGTTTTGTTTCGTAACATTTGTATAGGTTTAGCTTAAATAGCTAAAAATGTGAAATGTTTGGATTTTTTTCGTAACGTTTTAAATGTTTGGTTTTGTTTCGTAACGTTTGTAAACGTTTGGCTTAAATCGCTAAAAAGGGGAAACGTTTGGATTTGTTTCGTAACGTCTGTAAACGTTTGGCTTAAATTGCTAAAAAGGAAAAATGTTTGGATTTGTTTCGAAACGTTTGAAAAAGTTTGGCTTAAATAGCTAAAGGTGAAATGTTTGGATTTGTTTCGTAATGTTTGTAAATGTTTGGCATAAATCGCCGAAAAGGTGAAACGTTTGGATTGGTTTCGTAACGTTTATAAACGTTTGACTGAAATTGCTAAAAAGGTGAAACGTTTAGATTAGTTTCCCAACCTTTTTTAACGTTTGGCTTAAATCGCTAAAAAGGTGAAACATTTGGATTTGTTTCGCAATGTTTGTAAACGTTTTGCTTAAATTGCTAAAATGGTGAAATTCTTGGATTTGTTTCGTAACGTTTGTAAACGTTTGGCATCAATTGCTAATAAGGTGTAACGCTTGTATTTGTTTCGTAAAGTTAGTAAACGTTTCGCCTAAATTGCGAAAAAGGTGAAACATTTGGATTTGTTTCCTAACCTTTGCAAATGTTTGGCTTAAATCGCAAAAAAGGTGAAACGTTTGGATTTGTTTCGTAACGTTTGTAAACGTTTGGAATAAATCGCTAAAATGGTGAAATGCTTGGATTTGTTTCGTAACCTTTTTAAATGTTTGGCTTAAAGTGCTAAAAAGTTGAAACGCTTGGATTTGTTTTTTAATTTTTGTAAACGTTTGGCTTAATTTGCTAAAAATGTGAAACGTTTGGATTTGTTTCGTAATGTTTTAAAGATTTGGTTTTTTTTCGTAACGTTTGTAAACGTTTGGCTTAAATCGCTAAAGAGGTGAAACGTTTGGATTTGTTTCGTAACACTTGTAAATGTTTGGCTTAAATCGCTAAAAAGGTGAAACGTTAGGATTTGTTTCGTAACGTTTGTAAACGTTTGGCTTAAATCGCTAAGAAGGGGAAACGTTTGGATTTGTTTCGTAACGTTTGTAAACGTTTGGCATATATCGCTAAAAAGGTGAAAGTTTTGGATTTTTTTCGTTACGTTTGTAAACGTTTGGCTTATATCGCTAAAATGGGGAAACATTTGGATTTGTTTCGTAGCATTTGTAAACATTTGGCTTAAATCGCTAAAAAGGGGAAGCATTTGGATTTGTTTCGTACCGTTTGTTAGTGTTTGGCAAAATTGCTAAAAAGGGAAAACATTCGATTTGTTTCGTAACATTTGTAAACGTTTGACTTAAATCGCTTAAAAGGTGAAACGTTTGGATTTGTTTCGCAATGTTTGTAAACGTTTGGCTTAAATCGCTAAAAAGGTGAAACGCTTGGATTTGTTTCGTAACGTTTGTAAACATTTGGCCTAAATCGCTAAACAGGTGAAACGCTTGGATTTGTTTCGTAACGTTTGTAAACGTTTGGCTTAAGTTGCTAAAAAGGTGAAACGCTTCGATTTGTTTCGTAAGGTTTGTAAATATTTGGCTTAAATTGCTAAAAAGGTAAAAAATTTGGATTCGTTTCTTAACCTTTGTCAACATTTGATTAAACCCCTAAAAAGGTAAAACGTTTGGATTTATTTCGTAACGTTTGTAAACGTTTGTCTTCAATCGCTAAGAAGGTGAAACGTTTGGATTTGTTTTGTAAAGTTTGTAAACGTTTGGCATCAATCGCTAAAAAGATGAAACGTTTGGATTTGTTTCGTACCGTTTGTGAACGTTTGGCATAAATCGCTAAGAAGGTGAAATGTTTGGATGTGTTTCATAACGTTTTAAATGTCTGTCTTATATAGCTAAAATGGGGAAACGCTCAGATCTGTTTCGTAACGTTTGTAAACGTTTGGCTTAAATTGCTACAACACTGAAATGTTTGATTTTGTTTCGTAACGTTTTTAAAAGTTCGGCTTAAATCGCTAAAAAGGTGAAATGTTTGGATTTGTTTCGTAAACTTAGTAAACGTTTTGCTTAAATTGCTAAAAAGGTGAAACGCTTGGATTTGTTTCGTAACATTTGCTAACGTTTGGCTTAAATTGCTAAAAAGGTGCAACGATTGGCTTTGTTTCAGAAAGTTTGTAAACGTTTAGCTTAAATTGCTAAAATGGTTAAACGCTTGGATTTGTTTCATAACGTTTGTAGACATTTGGCTTAAATTTATAAAAAGGTGAAACACTTGGTTTTGTTTCGTAACGTTTGTAAAGGTTTGGCTTAAATCGCTAAAAAGGGGAAACATTTGGATTTGTTTCGTAACGTTTGTAAACGTTTGGCTTAATTTGCTAAAAAGGGGAAACGTTTGGATTTGTTTCGAAACGTTTGTAAACGTTTGGCTTATATAGCTAAGCTTATATAGCTAATAAGGTGAAATGTTTGGATTTGTTTCATAACGTTTGTAAATATTTGGCTTCAATCGCTAAAAAGGCGAAACGTTTGGATTTTTTCGTAGCGTTTGTAATCGTTTGGCTTAAATCCCTAAAAGGTGAAACACTTGGATTTTTTTTGTAACGTTTGTAAATGTTTGTTTTAATTGCTAGAAAGTTGAAACATTTGGATTTCTTTTACAACCTTTGTAAACGTTTGGCTTAAATCGCTAAAAAGGTGAAACGTTTAGATTTGTTTTGAAACATTTATAAACGTTTAGCTTAAATCGCTAAAAAATTGAAACGTTTGGATTTGTTTCGTAACGTTTGTAAACGTTTGGCTTCAATCACTAAACAAGGGAAATGTTTGGATTTGTTTCATAATGTTTGTAAATGTTTGGCATAGATAGCTAAAAAGGTCAAAAGTTTGGATTTGTTTCATAACGTTTTAAATGCTTGGCTTAAATCGCTAAAATGGGGAAACATTTGGATTTGTTTCGTAACATTTGTAAACGTTTGGCTTAAATTGCTAAAAAGCTGAAATGTTTTGTTGTTTTTTCGTAACGTTTGTAAACGTTCGGCTTAAATTGCTAAAAAGGTAAAAGGTTTGGATTTGTTTCGTAACTTCTGTAAACATTTGGCTTAAATTGCTAAAAAGGTGAAACACTTGGATTTGTTTGGTCACGTTTGTAAACATTTCGCTTAAATAATTAAAAAGGTGAAACGCTTGTATTTGTTTCGGAATGTTTGTAAATGTTTGGCTTAATTTGCTAAAAGGCAAAACACTTGGATTTGTTTCGTAACGTTTGCAAACGTTTGGCCTAAATTGCTAAAAAGATCAAAACGTCTGGTTTCGTTTCGTAACGTTTGTAGATGTTTGGCTTAAACCGCTAAAACAACGAATCGTTTGGATTTCTTTCGTAGCGTTTGTAAACGTTTGGCTTAATTCGCTAAAAATGTGAAACGTTTGGATTTGTTTCGTAACGTTTGTAAACGTTTGGATTAAATCGCTAAAAAGGTGAAACTTTTGGATTTGATTCCTAACCTTTGTAAACGTTAAGCTTAAATTGCTAAAAAGGTGAAATGTTTGGATTTGTTTCGTAACGTTTGTAAACCTTTGGCTTAAATCGCTATAAAGGTGAAACGTTTGGATTTGTTTCGTAACGTTTGTAAACGTTTGGCTTAAATTTCTATAATGGTGAATTGCTTGGATTTGTTTTGTAACGTTTGTAAACGTTTGGCTTAAATTTTTAAAAAGGTGAAATGCTTGGTTTTGTTTCGAAACGTTTGTAATCGTTTGGCTTAAATCGCTAAAAATGAGAAACGTTTGGATTTATTTCTTATGTTTTAAACGATTTTATTTGGCTCTTAACGTTTGTAAACGTTTGGCTTAAATCGCTAAAAAGGTGAAACGTTTGGATTTGTTTCGTAACGTTTGTAAACGTTTGGCTTAAATCGCTAAAAAGGTGAAAGAGTTAGATTTTTTTCGTAACGTTTGGCTTAAAAAGTGAAAAGTTTGGTTTTTTTCGTAACGTTTGTAAGGGTTTGGCTTAAATCGCTAAAAATGTGAAACGTTTGGATTTGTTTCGTAACGTTTTATACGTTTGGTTTTGTTTCATAATGTTTGTAAACGTTTGGCTTAAATCGCTAAAAATGTGAAACGTTTGGATTTGTTTCGTAACGTTTGTAAACGTTTGGCTTAAATGGCTAAAAATGCGAAACATTTGGATTCGTTTCGTAACATTTGTAAACTTTTGGCTAAATTCGCTAAAAAGGTGAAACGTTTGGATTTGTTTCATAACGTTTGTAAACGTCTGGCTTAAATCGCTAAAAATCTGAAAAGTTTGTAAAAGTTTGGATTAAAACTCTAAAAAGATGAAACGTTTGGATTTGTTTCCATACCTTTGTAAACTTTTGGCATAAATCGCTAAAAAGGTGAAATGTTTGGATTTGTTATGTAACGTTTGTAAACGTTTTGCTTAAATCGCTAAAATGGTGAAACGTTTGGATTTGTTTCGTAACATTTGTATGCGTTTGGCTTGAATTGCTAAAAAGGTGAAACGTTTGGTTTTATTTCGTAACGTTTGTAAATGTGTGGCTTAAATTGCTAAAAAGGTCAATTATTTGGATTTTTTTGTTATCCTTTGTAAACGTTTGGCTTAAATTGCTAAAAAGGAGAAACATTTTGATTTGTTTCCTAACCTTCGTAAACGATTGGCTTAAATCGCTAAAAAGGTGAAATGTTTGGATTTGTTTCGTAACGTTTGTAAACCTTTGGCTTAAATCGCTACAAAGGTGAAACATTTGGATTTGTTTCGTAACGTTTGTAAACGTTTGGCTTAAATATCTATAATGGTGAATTGCTTGGATTTGTTTTATAACGTTTGTAAACGTTTGGCTTAAATTTCTAAAAAGGTGAAATGCTTGGTTTTGTTTCGAAACGTTTGTAAACGTTTGGCTTAAATCGCTAAAAATGAGAAACGTTTGGATTTGTTTCTTATGTTTTAAACGATTTTTTTTGGTTCTTAACGTTTGTAAACGTTTGGCTTAAATCGCTAATAAGGTGAAACGTTTGGATTTGTTTCGTGACGTTTGTAAACGTTTGTCTTCAATCACTAAAAAGGTGAAAGATTTGGATTTGTTTCGTAACGTTTGGCTTAAATCGCTAAAAAAGGGCAACGTTTGGTTTTGTTTCGTAACGTTTGTAAATGTTTGGCTTAAATTGTTAAAAAGGGAAACGTTTGGATTATTTTTGTAACGTTTGTAAACGTTTGGCTTAAATCGCTAAAAAAGTGAAACGTTTGGATTTGTTTCGTAACGTTTGTAAACGTTTGGCTTATGTCGCTAAAAAGGTGAAATTTTTGGATTTGTTTCGTTAGGTTTTTAAACGTTTGGCTTAAATCGCTAAAATGGGGAAACATTTGGATTTGTTTCCTAGCATTTGTAAACGTTTGGCTTAAATCGCTAAAAGGGGAAGCGTTTGGATTTGTTTCGTAACGTTTGTAAATGTTTGGCTACAATTGCAAAAAAGGGGAAATGTTTGGATTTATTTCGTAACATTTGTAAACTTTGTCTTAAATCGCTTAAAAGATGAAACATTTGGATTTGTTTCACAACGTTTGTAAACGTTTGGCTTAAATCATTAAAAAGGTGAAACGCTTGGATTTGTTTCGTAACGTTTGTAAACGTTTGGCTTAAATGGCTAAAAATGCAAACATTTGGATTCGTTTCGTAACGTTTGTAAACGTTTGGCTAAATTCGCTAAAAAGGTGAAACGTTTGGATTTGTTTCATAACGTTTTTAAACGTTTGGCTTAAATCGCTAAAAATCTGAAAAGTTTGTAAAAGTTTGGATTAAAACTCTAAAAAGATGAAACGTTTGGATTTGTTTCCATACCTTTGTAAACTTTTGGCATAAATCGCTAAAAAGGTGAAATGTTTGGATTTTTTATGTAACGTTTGTAAATGTTTTGCTTAAATCGCTAAAATGGTGAAACGTTTGGATTTGTTTCGTAACATTTGTATGCGTTTGGCTTGAATTGCTAAAAAGGTGAAACGTTTGGTTTTATTTCGTAACGTTTGTAAATGTGTGGCTTAAATTGCTAAAAAGGTCAATTATTTGGATTTTTTTGCTATCCTTTGTAAACGTTTGACTTAAATTGCTAAAAAGGTAAAATGTTTTGATTTGTTTCGTAACGTTTGTAAACGTTTGACCTAAATAGCTAAAAGGTGAAACATTTAATTTTGTTTCATATCATTTGTAAACGTTTAGCTTAAATTGCTAAAAAGGTGAAACGCTTGGATTTGTTTCGGAACGTTTGTAAATGTTTTGCTTAAATTGCGAAAAAGGTGAAACGCTTTCATTTGTTTCGTAATGTTTGTAAATGTTTGGCTTAAATTGATAAAGAATGTGACATGCTTGGATTTGTTTCGTAACGTTTGTAAACCTTTGGCTTAAATTGCTAAAAAGGAGAAACGTTTAGATTTGTTTCGTAACGTTTGTAAACATTTGGCTTAAATCGCTAATAAGGTGAAACATTTGGATTTGTTTCGTAACGTTTGTAAACGTTTGGCTTAAATCGCTAAAAAAGTGAAATGTTTGGATTTTCTTCGTAACGTTTGTAAACGTTTTGCATAAATTGCTAAAAAGGTGAAATGCTTGGATTTATTTTGCAACGTTACTAAACGTTTGGCTTAAATTGCTAAAAAGGAGAAACATTTTGATTTGTTTCCTAACCTTCGTAAACGTTTGGCTTAAATCGCTAAAAAGGTGAAATGTTTGGATTTGTTTCGTAACGTTTGTAAACCTTTGGCTTAAATCGCTACAAAGGTGAAACGTTTGGATTTGTTTCGTAACGTTTGTAAACGTTTGGCTTAAATATCTATAATGGTGAATTGCTTCGATTTGTTTTATAACGTTTGTAAACGTTTGGCTTAAATTTCTAAAAAGGTGAAATGCTTGGTTTTGTTTCGAAACGTTTGTAAACGTTTGGCTTAAATCGCTAAAAATGAGAAACGTTTGGATTTGTTTCTTATGTTTTAAACGATTTTTTTTGGTTCTTAACGTTTGTAAACGTTTGGCTTAAATCGCTAATAAGGTGAAACGTTTGGATTTGTTTCGTAACGTTTGTAAACGTTTGGCTTCAATCACTAAAAAGGTGAAAGATTTGGATTTGTTTCGTAACGTTTGGCTTAAATCGCTAAAAAAGGGCAACGTTTGGTTTTGTTTCGTAACGTTTGTAAATGTTTGGCTTAAGTCGCTAAAAAAGTGAAACGTTTGGATTTGTTTCGTAACGTTTGTAAACGTTTGGCTTATGTCGCTAAAAAGGTGAAATTTTTGGATTTGTTTCGTTAGGTTTTTAAACGTTTGGCTTAAATCGCTAAAATGGGGAAACATTTGGATTTGTTTCCTAGCATTTGTAAACGTTTTGCTTAAATCGCTAAAAGGGGAAGCGTTTGGATTTGTTTCGTAACGTTTGTAAATGTTTGGCTACAATTGCAAAAAAGGGGAAACGTTTGGATTTATTTCGTAACATTTGTAAACGTTTCTCTTAAATCGCTTAAAAGATGAAACATTTGGATTTGTTTCACAACGTTTGTAAACGTTTGGCTTAAATCATTAACAAGGTGAAACGCTTGGATTTGTTTCGTAACGTTTGTAAACGTTTGGCTTAAGTTGCTAAAAAGGTGAAACGCTTGGATTTGTTTCGTATGGTTTGTAGAAGTTTGGCTTAAATTGCTAAAAAGGTAAAATATTTGGATTCGTTTCGTAACCTTTGTAAACGTTTGATTAAACCTCTAAAAAGGTGAAACGTTCAGATTTGTTTCGTTACGTTTGTAAACGTTTGGCTTAAATGGCTAAAAAGGTGAAATGTTTGATTTTGTTTCGTAACGTTTTTATACGTTCGGCTTAAATCGCTAAAAAGATGAAATGTTTGGATTTGTTTCGTAAAGTTTGTCAACGTTTAGCTTAAATTGCTAAAAAGGTGAAACGCTTGGATTTGTTTCGGAACGTTTGTAAACGTTTAGCTTAAATTGCTAAAAACATTAAACGCTTGGATTTGTTTCATAACGTTTGTAGACGTTTGGCTTACATTGCTAAAAAGGTGAAACCCTTGGTTTTGTTTCGTAACATTTGTAAAGGTTTAGCTTAAATAGCTAAAAATGTGAAATGTTTGGATTTTTTTCATAACGTTTTAAATGTTTGGTTTTGTTTCCTAACCTTTGTAAACGTTTGGCTTAAATCGCTAAAAATGTGAAATGTTTGGATTTATTGCGTAACGTTTGTAAATGTTTGGCTTAAATCGCTAAAAATGTGAAACGTTTGGATTTGTTTCGTAACTTTTGTAAACGTTTGGCTTAAATGGCTAAAAATGCGAAACATTTGGATTCGTTTCGTAACGTTTGTAAACGTTTGGCTAAATTCGCTAAAAAGGTGAAACGTTTGGATTTGTTTCATAACGTTTTTAAACGTTTGGCTTAAATCGCTAAAAATCTGAAAAGTTTGTAAAAGTTTGGATTAAAACTCTAAAAAGATGAAACGTTTGGATTTGTTTCCATACCTTTGTAAACTTTTGGCATAAATCGCTAAAAAGGTGAAATGTTTGGATTTGTTATGTAACGTTTGTAAACGTTTTGCTTAAATCGCTAAAATGGTGAAACGTTTGGATTTGTTTCGTAACATTTGTATGCGTTTGGCTTGAATTGCTAAAAAGGTGAAACGTTTGGTTTTATTTCGTAACGTTTGTAAATGTGTGGCTTAAATTGCTAAAAAGGTCAATTATTTGGATTTTTTTGCTATCCTTTGTAAATGTTTGACTTATATTGCTAAAAAGGTAAAATGTTTTGATTTGTTTCGTAACGTTTGTAAACGTTTGACCTAAATAGCTAAAAGGTGAAACATTTAATTTTGTTTCATATCATTTGTAAACGTTTAGCTTAAATTGCTAAAAAGGTGAAACGCTTGGATTTGTTTCGGAACGTTTGTAAATGTTTTGCTTAAATTGCGAAAAAGGTGAAATTCGTAATGTTTGTAAATGTTTGGCTTAAATTGATAAAGAATGTGACATGCTTGGATTTGTTTCGTAACGTTTGTAAACCTTTGGCTTAAATTGCTAAAAAGGAGAAACGTTTAGATTTGTTTCGTAACGTTTGTAAACGTTTGGCTTAAATCGCTAATAAGGTGAAACATTTGGATTTGTTTCGTAACGTTTGTAAACGTTTGGCTTAAATCGCTAAAAAAGTGAAATGTTTGGATTTTCTTCGTAACGTTTGTAAACGTTTTGCATAAATTGCTAAAAAGGTGAAATGCTTGGATTTATTTTGCAACGTTTCTAAACGTTTGGCTTAAATTGCTAAAAAGGAGAAACATTTTGATTTGTTTCCTAACCTTCGTAAACGTTTGGCTTAAATCGCTAAAAAGGTGAAATGTTTGGATTTGTTTCGTAACGTTTGTAAACCTTTGGCTTAAATCGCTACAAAGGTGAAACGTTTGGATTTGTTTCGTAACGTTTGTAAACATTTGGCTTAAATATCTATAATGGTGAATTGCTTGGATTTGTTTTATAACGTTTGTAAACGTTTGGCTTAAATTTCTAAAAAGGTGAAATGCTTGGTTTTGTTTCGAAACGTTTGTAAACGTTTGGCTTAAATTGCTAAAAATGAGAAACGTTTGGATTTGTTTCTTATGTTTTAAACGATTTTTTTTGTTCTTAACGTTTGTAAATGTTTGGCTTAAATCGCTAATAAGGGGAAACGTTTGGATTTGTTTCGTAACGTTTGTAAACGTTTGGCTTCAATCACTAAAAAGGTGAAAGATTTGGATTTGTTTCGTAACGTTTGGCTTAAATCGCTAAAAAAGGGCAACGTTTGGTTTTGTTTCGTAACGTTTGTAAATGTTTGGCTTAAATTGTTAAAAAGGGAAACGTTTGGATTATTTTTGTAACGTTTGTAAACGTTTGGCTTAAATCGCTAAAAAAGGTAAACGTTTGGATTTGTTTCGTAACGTTTGTAAACGTTTGGCTTATGTCGCTAAAAAGGTGAAATTTTTGGATTTGTTTCGTTAGGTTTTTAAACGTTTGGCTTAAATCGCTAAAATGGGGAAACATTTGGATTTGTTTCCTAGCATTTGTAAACGTTTGGCTTAAATCGCTAAAAGGGGAAGCGTTTGGATTTGTTTCGTAACGTTTGTAAATGTTTGGCTACAATTGCAAAAAAGGGGAAACGTTTGGATTTATTTCGTAACATTTGTAAACGTTTGTCTTAAATCGCTTAAAAGATGAAACATTTGGATTTGTTTCACAACGTTTGTAAACGTTTGGCTTAAATCATTAAAAAGGTGAAACGCTTGGATTTGTTTCGTAACGTTTGTAAACGTTTAACTTAAGTTGCTAAAAAGGTGAAAAGCTTGGATTTGTTTCGTATGGTTTGTAAAAGTTTGGCTTAAATTGCTAAAAAGGTAAAATATTTGGATTCGTTTCGTAACCTTTGTAAACGTTTGATTAAACCTCTAAAAAGGTGAAACGTTCAGATTTGTTTCGTTACGTTTGTAAACGTTTGGCTTAAATGGCTAAAAAGGTAAAATGTTTGATTTTGTTTCGTAACGTTTTTATACGTTCGGCTTAAATCGCTAAAAAGATGAAATGTTTGGATTTGTTTCGTAAAGTTTGTCAACGTTTAGCTTAAATTGCTAAAAAGGTGAAACGCTTGGATTTGTTTCGGAACGTTTGTAAACGTTTAGCTTAAATTGCTAAAAACATTAAACGCTTGGATTTGTTTCATAACGTTTGTAGACGTTTGGCTTATATTGCTAAAAAGGTGAAACCCTTGGTTTTGTTTCGTAACATTTGTAAAGGTTTAGCTTAAATAGCTAAAAATGTGAAATGTTTGGATTTTTTTCATAACGTTTTAAATGTTTGGTTTTGTTTCGTAACGTTTGTAAACGTTTGGCTTAAATCGCTAATAAGGAGAAACGTTTGGATTTGTTTCGTAACATTTGTAAACGTTTGGCTTAAATTGCAAAAAAGGCGAAATGTTTGGATTTGTTTCGAAACGTTTGTAAAAGTTTGGCTTAAATAGCTAAAAAGGTGAAATGTTTGGATTTGTTTCGTAATGTTTGTAAATGTTTGGCATAAATCGCCGAAAAGGTGATACGTTTGGATTGGTTTCGTAACGTTTATAAACGTTTGACTGAAATTGCTAAAAAGGGGAAACGTTTAGATTAGTTTCCCAACGTTTGTAAACGTTTGGCTTAAATCGCTATAAAGGTGAAACATTTGGATTTGTTTCGCAATGTTTGTAAACGTTTTGCTTAAATTGCTAAAATGGTGAAATTCTTGGATTTGTTTCGTAACGTTTGTAAACGTTTGGCTTCAATTGCTAATAAGGTGTAACGCTTGTATTTGTTTCGTAAAGTTAGTAAACGTTTCGCTTAAATTGCTAAAAAGGTGAAACATTTGGATTTGTTTCCTAACCTTTGCAAATGTTTGGCTTAAATCGCAAAAAAGGTGAAACGTTTGAATTTGTTTCGTAACGTTTGTAAACGTTTGGAATAAATCGCTAAAATGGTGAAATGCTTGGATTTGTTTCGTAACCTTTGTAAATGTTTGGCTTAAAGTGCTAAAAAGTTGAAACGCTTGGATTTGTTTTGTAATTTTTGTAAACGTTTGGCTTAAATTGCTAAAAATGTGAAATGTTTGGATTTGTTTCGTAATGTTTTAAAGATTTGGTTTTGTTTTGTAACGTTTGTAAATGTTTGGCTTAAATCGCTAAAGAGTTGAAGCGTTTGGATTTGTTTCGTAACACTTGTAAATGTTTGGCTTAAATCGCTAAAAAGGTGAAACGTTAGGATTTGTTTCGTAACGTTTGTAAACGTTTGGCTTAAATCGCTAAAAAGGGGAAACGTTTGGATTTGTTTCGTAACGTTTGTAAACGTTTGGCATATATCGCTAAAAAGGTGAAAGTTTTGGATTTTTTTCGTTACGTTTGTAAACTTTGGCTTAAATCGCTAAAATGGGGAAACATTTGGATTTGTTTCGTAGCATTTGTAAACGTTTGGCTTAAATCGCTAAAAAGGGGAAGAATTTGGATTTGTTTCGTACCGTTTGTTAGTGTTTGGCAAAATTGCTAAAAAGGGAAAACACTCGATTTGTTTCGTAATATTTGTAAACTTTTGACTTAAATCACTTAAAAGGTGAAACGTTTGGATTTGTTTCGCAATGTTTGTAAACGTTTGGTTTAAATCGCTAAAAAGGTGAAACGCTTGGATTTGTTTCGTAACGTTTGTAAACGTTTGGCTTAAATCGCTAAACAGGTGAAACGCTTGGATTTGTTTCGTAACGTTTGTAAACGTTTGTCTTAAGTTGCTAAAAAGGTGAAACGCTTCGATTTGTTTCGTAAGGTTTGTAAACATTTGGCTTAAATTGCTAAAAAGGTAAAAAATTTGGATTCGTTTCTTAACCTTTGTAAACATTTGATTAAACCCCTAAAAAGGTAAAACGTTTGGATTTATTTCGTAACGTTTGTAAACGTTTGGCATCAATCGCTAAAAAGATGAAACGTTTGGATTTGTTTCGTACCGTTTGTGAACGTTTGGCATAAATCGCTAAGAAGGTGAAATGTTTGGATGTGTTTCATAACGTTTTAAATGTCTGTCTTATATAGCTAAAATGGGGAAACGCTCAGATCTGTTTCGTAATGTTTGTAAACGTTTGGCTTAAATTGCTACAACACTGAAATGTTTGATTTTGTTTCGTAATTTAAAAGTTCGGCTTAAATCGCTAAAAAGGTGAAATGTTTGGATTTGTTTCGTAAAGTTAGTAACGTTTTGCTTAAATTGCTAAAAAGGTGAAACGCTTGGATTTGTTCGTAACATTTGCAAACGTTTGGCTTAAATTGCCAAAAAGGTGAAACGATTGGCTTTGTTTCAGAAAGTTTGTAAACGTTTAGCTTAAATTGCTAAAATGGTTAAACGCTTGGACTTGTTTCATAACGTTTGTAGACATTTGGCTTAAATTTATAAAAAGGTGAAACGCTTGGTTTTGTTTCGTAACGTTTGTAAAGGTTTGGCTTAAATCGCTAAAAAGGGGTAACATTTGGATTTGTTTCGGAACGTTTGTAAACGTTTGGCTTAATTTGCTAAAAAGGGGAAACGTTTGGATTTGTTTCGAAACGTTTGTAAACGTTTGGCTTCAATCACTAAACAAGGGAAACGTTTGGATTTGTTTCGTAATGTTTGTAAATGTTTGGCATAGATAGCTAAAAAGGTGAAAAGTTTGGATTTGTTTCATAACGTTTTAAATGTTTGGCTTAAATCGCTAAAATGGGGAAACGTTTGGATTTGTTTCGTAACATTTGTAAACGTTTGGCTTAAATTGCTAAAAAGCTGAAATGTTTTGTTGTTTTTTCATAACGTTTGTAAACGTTCGGCTTAAATCGCTAAAAAGGTTAAAGGTTTCGATTTGTTTCGTAACTTTTGTAAACATTTGGCTTAAATTGCTAAAAAGGTGAAACACTTGGATTTGTTTGGTCACGTTTGTAAACATTTGGCTTAAATAATTAAAAAGGTGAAACGCTTGGATTTGTTTCGCAATGTTTGTAAATGTTTGGCTTAAATTGCTAAAAAGGTAAAACACTTGGATTTGTTTCGTAACGTTTGCAAACGTTTGGCTTAAATTTCTAAAAAGATCAAAACGTCTGGTTTTGTTTCGTAACGTTTGTAGACGTTTGGCTTAAACCGCTAAAACAACGAATCGTTTGGATTTCTTTCGTAGCGTTTGTAAACGTTTGGCTTAATTCGCTAAAAATGTGAAACGTTTGGATTTGTTTCGTAACGTTTGTAAACGTTTGGATTAAATCGCTAAAAAGGTGAAACTTTTGGATTTGATTCCTAACCTTTGTGAACGTTTAGCTTAAATTGCTAAAAAGGTGAAATGTTTGGATTTGTTTCGTAGCGTTTGTAAACGTTTGGCTTAGATCGCTAAAAATGTGAAATGTTTGGATTTGTTTCGTACCGTTTGGAAACGTTTGGATTAAATCGCTAAAAAGGTGAAACTTTTGGATTTTATTCCTAACCCTTGTAAACGTTTAGCTTAAATTGCTAAAAAGGTGAAATGTTTGGATTTGTTTCGTAACGTTTATAAACGTTTGGATTAAATCGCCAAAAAGGTGAAACGTTTAGATTTGTTTCATCACCTTTGTATACGTTAGGCTTAAATCGCTAAAAAGGTGAAAGTTTGGATTTGTTTGGTAACATTTGTAAACGTTTGGCTTAAATTGCTAAAAAGGTGAAACAGTTGCATTTGTTTGGTAACGTTTGTAAACATTTGGCTAAAATTATTAAAAAGGTGAAACGCTTGGATTTGTTTCGGAACATTTGTAAACGTTTGGCTTAAATTGCTAAAAAGGTAAAACAATTGGACTTGTTTCGTAACGTTTGTAAACGTTTGGTGTAAATTGCTAAAAAGGTGAAAAGTTTGGTTTTGTTTAGTAACGTTTGTAAACGTTTGGCTTAATTCGCTAAAAAGGTGAAACGTTTGGATTTGTTTCGTAATGTTTGTAAACGTTTAGCTAATTTCACTAAAAAGGCGACATGTTTGGATTTGCTTCGTAACGTTTGTAAGCGTTTGGCTTAAATTGCTAAAAATGTGAGATGTCTGAATTTGTATCGTAACGTTTGTAAACGTGTGGATTGAATCGCTAAAAAGATGAAACATTTTGATTTGTTTCCTAACCTTTGTAAACGTTTGGCTTAAATCGCTAGAAAGGTGAAATGTTTGGAATTGTTTCGTAACGTTTGTACACGTTTTTCTTAAATCTCTAAAGGTGAAACATTTGGATTTGTTTCATAACTTTTGTATACGTTTGGCTTAAATTACTAAAAAGGTGAAACGTTTGGTTTTGTTTCGTAACGTTTGTAAACGTGTGGCTTAAATTGCTAAAAAGGTGAAACATTTGGATTTTTTTGCTAACCTTTGTAAACGTTTGACTTAAATCGCTGAAAAGGTAAAATGTTTGGATTTGTTTCGTAAAGTTTGTAATCGTTTGGCTTAAATCGCTAAAAAGGTGAAACATTCGATTTTGTTTCGTATCATTTGTAAACGTTTGGCTTAAATTGCTAAAAAGGTGAACCACTTGGATTTGTTTCGGAACGTTTGTAAACGTTTGGCTTAAATTGTGAAAAAGGTGAAACGCTTGCATTTGTTTCGTAACGTTTGTAAACGTTTGGCTTAAATTGATAAAAATGTGAAACGCTTGGATTTGTTTCATAATCTTTGTAAACGTTTGGCTTAAATTGCTAAAAAGGCAAAATGTATGGATATGTTTCATAACGTTTGTAAACGTTTGTCTAAAATCGCCAAAAAGGTTAAATGTTTGCATTTGTTTCGTAATGTTTGGAAACGTTTGACTAAATCGCTAAAAAGGTAAAACATTTGGATTTGTTTTGAAATGTTTGTAAACGCTCGGATTAGATCGCTGAAAAAGGGAAACGTTTGGATTTGTTTTGTAACGTTTGTAAACGTTTGGCATAAATTGCTCAAAAGTTGAAACGCTTGGATTTATTTCATAACATTTGTAAATGTTTGGCTTAAATTGCTAAAAACGGGAAACATTTGGATTTGTTTCCAAACCTTTGTAAACGTTTGGCTTAAATCGCTAAAATGGAGAAATGTTTGGATTTATTTTTTAATGTTCATAAACGTTTGGCATAAATCGCTAAAAAGGTGAAACATTTGGATTTGTTTCGTAACGTTTGTAAACGTTTGGCATAAATTTTTATGAAGGTGAAACGCTTGGATTTGTTTTGTAACGTTTGTAAACGTTTGGCTTAAATTGATAAAAAGGTGAAGCACTTTTTTTTTGTTTTGAAACGTTTGTAAACTTTTGGCATAAATCGCTGAAAATAGGAAACCTTTGGATGTGTTTCTTAATGTTTTACACGTTTGTTTTTGTTTCGTAACGTTTGTCAACGTTTGGCTTAAATTGTTAAAAAGGTGAAACGTTTGGATTTGTTTCGTAATGTTTGTAAACGTTTGGCTTATATTGTTAAAAAGATGAAACGTTTGGATTTGTTTCGGAACGTTTGGCTTAAATCGCTAAAAAGACAAAACGTTTGGTTTTGTTTCGTAATGTTTGTAAACGTTTGGCTTATATCGTTAAAAAGGTGAAACATTTGGATTTGTTTCGCAACGTTTGTAAACATTAGGCTTAAAACGCTAAAAAGGTAAAACTTTTTGATTTGTTTCGTTACGGTTGTAAACGTTTGGCTTAAATCGCTAAACTGGAGAATAATTTGGATTTGTTTCGTAGAATTTGTAAACTTTTGGCTTAAATCGCTAAAAAGGCAAAGCGTTTGGATTTATTTCGTAATATTTGTAAATTTTTGGCTAAAATCGCTAAAAAGGGGAAATGTTTGGATTTGTTTCGTAACATTTGTAAACGTTTGACTTAAATCGCTAAAAAGGGGAAATGTTTGGATTTGTTTCGCAATGTTTGTAAACGTTTGGCTTAAATCGTAAAAAAGGTAAAACATTTGGAATTGTTTCGTAACGTTTGTAAACGATTGGCTTAAATTGCTAAAAAATGAAACGCTTGAATTTGTTTCGTAACGTTTGTAAAGGTTTGGCTTAAGTTGCTAAAAAGGTTAAACGCTTTGATTTGTTTCGTAACATTTGTAAACGTTTGGATTAAATTGCTAAAAAGGGGAAACATTTGGATTTTTTTCCAAACCTTTGTAAACGTTTGGCTTAAATCGTTAAAATTGTGAAATGTTTGGATTTGTTTCGTAACGTTTGTAAATGTTTGGCTTAAATTGCTACAAAAGGGAAACGTTTAGATTTGTTTCGTAACGTTTGTAAACGTTTGGCATAAATTAATAAAAAGGTGAAAAGCTTGGATTTGTTTCGTAATGTTTGTAAACGTTTGGCTTTAGTTGCTAAAAAGGTAAAACATTTGGATTTGTTTTATAACCTTTGTAAAGGTTTGATTAAATCGCTAAAAAGGTGAAAAGTTTAGATTTATTTCGTAACGTTTGTAAACGTTTGGCTTAAATAGCTAAAAAAGGAAAACGTTTGGATTTGTTTCCTAACGTTTGTAAACGTTTGGCTTCAATCGCTAAAAAGGTGAAACGTTGGTATTTGTTTCATAACGTTTATAAACGTTCGGCATAAATCGCTAAAAAGGTAAAATGTTTGGATTTGTTTCGTAACGTTTTAAACGTTTGTCTTATATAGCTAAAATGAGGAAACGTTCGGATTTGTTTCGTAACGTTTGTAAACGTTTGGCTTAAATTGCTAAAAAAGGGAAATGTTTGGCTTTGTTTCATAACATTTTTTAAGGTTCGGCTTAAATTGTTTAAAAGGTGAAATGATTTATTTGTTTCGTAATGTTTGTAAATGTTTGCCTAAAATTGCTAAAAAGGTGAAACGCTTGGATTTGTTTCGTAACATTTGTAAACGTTTGGCCTAAATTGCTAAAAAGGGGAAACGTTTCGATTTGTTAGGTAACATTTGTAAACATTTGCCTTAAAATATTAAAAAGGTGAAACGCTTGGATTTATATCGGAACGTTTGTAAACATTTGGCTAAAATTGCTAAAAAGGTGAAAAGTTTGGTTTAGTTTCGTAACGTTTGTAAATGTTTGGCTTAAATCGCTAAAAATGTGAAACGTTTGGATTTGTTTTGTTACGTTTTAGACGTTTGGTTTTGTTTGCTAATGTTTGTAAACATTTGGCTTAAATCGCTAAAAATGTGAAACGTTTGGATTTGTTTCCTAACGTTTGTAAACGTTTGGCTTAAATGGCTAAAAATGCGAAAAATTTGGATTCGTTTCGTAACGTTTGTAAACGTTTGGATAAATTCGCTAAAAAGGTGAAACGTTTGGATTTGTTTCGTAACGTTTGTAAACGTTTTGTTTCAATCGCTAAAAAGGTGAAATATTTGGATTTGTTTCGTAACGTTTGTAAACGTGTGGCTCCAATTTTTATGAAGGTGAAACGCTTGGATTTGTTTTGTAACGTTTGTAAACGTTTGGCTTAAATTGCTAAAAAGGTGAAACGCTTGGTTTTGTTTTGAAACGTCTGGCATAAATCGCTAAAAATGGGAAACGTTTGGATTTGTTTTTTAATGTTTTACAAGTTTGTTTTCGTTCGTAACGTTTGTAAACGTTTGGCATAAATCGCTAAAAAGGTGAAACGTTTGGATTTGTTTCGTAACGTTTGGCTTAAATCGCTAAAAAGGAGAAACGTTTGGTTTTGTTTCGTAACATTTGTAAACGTTTGGTATAAATCGTTAAAAAGGTGAAACGTTTGGATTTGTTTTGTAAAGTTTTTAAACGTTAGGCTTAAATCGCTTAAAAGGTAAAACTTTTGGATTTGTTTTGTTACGTTTGTAAACGTTTGGCTTATATTGCTAAACTGGAGAATCGTTTGGATTGGTTTCGTAGTATTTGTAAACGTTTGGCTTAAATTGCTAAAAAGGCGAAGCGTTTGGATTTGTTTCGTAACGTTTGTAAACTTTTGGCTAAAATCGCTAAAAAGGGGAAATGTTTGGATTTGTTTCGTAACATTTAAAAACGTTTGACTTAAATCGCTAAAAAGGTGAAACGTTTGGATTTGTTTCGCAATGTTTGTAAACGTTTGGCTTAAATTGCTAAAAAGGTAAAACGCTTGGATTTGTTTCGTAACGTTTGTAAATGTTTGGCTAAATTCGCTAAAAAATGAAACGCTTGAATTTGTTTTGTAACGTTTGTAAAAGTTTGGTTTAAGTTGCTAAAAAGGTTAAACGCTTCGATTTGTTTCGTAACGTTTGTAAACGTTTGGCTTAATTTGCTAAAAAGGGGAAACATTCGGATTTGTTTCCTAACCTTTGTAAATGTTTGGCTTAAATCGCTAAAAATGTGAAATGTTTGGATTTGTTTCGTAAAGTTTGTAAATGTTTGGCTTAAATCCCTACAAAAGGGAAACATTTGGATTTGTTTCGTAACGTTTGTAAACGTTTGTAAACGTTTGGCTTAAGTTGCTAAAAAGGTAAAACATTTGGATTTGTTTCTTAACCTTTGTAAACGTTTGATTAAATCGCTAAAAAGGTGAAACGTTTGGATTTGTTTCGTAACGTTTGTAAATGTTTGGCTTTAATCGCTAAAAAGGTGAAATGTTTAGATTTGTTTCATAACGTTTGTAAACGTTTGGCATAAATCGCTAAAAAGGTGAAATGTTTAGATTTGTTTCGTAACGTTTTAAATATTTGTCTTAAATAGCTAAAATGGGGAAACATTTAGATTTTTTTCGTAATGTTTGTTAATGTTTTGTTAGTAGTATATGCCCTAGGGCCATTTGATCGTGTATATTTGTAGAACTAATCCCAATGGCAAAGATATATATGTTCTATTTGAACTAAGTGTCTCATCAACTAAGTGTTCATGTATTACGTATTGTCCTTATCACATTGTGGTAGAATCTATTCTTAAGGTGTTAAGAATATGAGTGACAGATTCTATTATACAAGTGATCTAAATAACCGTTCGCGATCGATGGGGTCCTGCGAATAAGGGCATTGCATTATCCCAGAAAGATCGTCACCTCTGTTTATTCTCCTGATTAGTAAAGAGTTACTAAATTATAGGAAGTAGTGAGTCTCATACTACTTGATGGGGATCAGAATAAACATGTGGACACTCAAGGTGTTGAGTGAGTTGAACAAGTGACGCTAGATGACTTATACATGGTAATTCATTAAAGTCAATTTAATATCATCTAGTTCATAATTGTACATATGTCCTTTGACTTGCGGTGACACTATCTTGTATATAGGTGATTAGAGTTTGATACTCCTTAACCCTAGATCTTTCATGAGCTAGGGCCGCGGGATGTGTTGGCTCTAGTTAGTTGTATATGGAGATATGGGTTTAACCTAGAAAGGATTCATCACTCTGGATGAACGGAGACAAGATTCTATGCTATCTCAAATTGTTCTTGATGGATGATAAAACCTGCGCAGGTGTATATGACTTACATAGAAAGTTGTTTCTAGTGGAAGTCATATTTATCAAGAATTAGAACTAGGAGATGAGGTCATATAATCAAGACATACAGTGTTTGACTTAACCGTGACACTAGTCGAGATTGGAATCTTAGATGAAGGGAATTTTGAGTGTACGGTATTATGAACAATGGTTCATAAAGAATGCATTGAAACATTCATCTCTATTTGGGGGTCGTGATATGTTGCTAGACGTCACTCTCGATCTACGAGAATTAATAATTAAATGGGATTTAATTATTTAATATAAGAAAGGCGTTTCTTATGACTCTCGTTGCCATATAGATGTGAACCTAGTTAGTCACACACAGTAGAGTGTGCAACCGATTGAGTTTACGAAAGATCGATTTCATATAGATACTAGCATATCTCGGAAATTAATCTAAGATGAAAAACAAGTACAAATTAGGGACTAATTTGTAAGAGTTATAAATTAGTAGGAACCTAATTGTATTATGTCCATATTAATTAGGGACTAATTTATAAGATTTATAAATTAGTAGGAACCTAATTATATTTTAACCAAGTTTTATGATTAAAAGGTTTAAGTAATTAATTAGTGTAATTACTGATACTTAAATGACTAATCATTAGCTAATGGAATGATGATGTCATGGTGATGATGTAATGAGATAAGCCTATGTCATATATGTGATGTCATATGATGACATCACCTATATGATGTCACCTATGTGATGTCACCACATGAAAGGTGTCATGTGGTGGCAACACCTTTGCTTGGTGTGTGACACCGAGCATGCAAGGTGTTGCATTCTTAAGACATGCTCTAGCCTATAAATAGAGCATGTCCTTGCTCATTTCAACATAACACACAACACACATCTCACTACAAAGTTGTAGAGAGAGAAAGCACTTGAAGGAGTTCAAGTAGTCATCAATCACGGGAAAAACTTGGCGACGTTTTTCATACATCCGAGCAAGGTAGTGATCGCGGCGAGAGTTTGAGCTTAGGGCTGCTCGGCAAGAGGAACTCTTGCAGGATTACTTCAAGGCGAGGATTCAATCGGACGCATACTCGTGTGGACGAGCTTGAGGTCGCCGTACTTTCGGGACTACAAGAATCGTTGGAGAATCGACATAGGTATTCTTCTTACGATTCTTAGATGCGTGCTTTAATTACTAAATGATACGACGATCCATTTGTTGTTGATATGATCAACTTTAGGATCCGGATTGTTAGAATTTCGATTTTGAATTGAAATATACGATCCAGACCCGCGCCTCCCGCTGCGCCAACAGTGGTATTAGAGCCACCGTATCATCGAGTATGAACGCTTTACGATTGAATAAATGTATAAATAATCATGGACTTAGGAATTATTATTGGGCATGTAATTTATAATTCCGAGGGATTTTTTTTTTTTGATGAACAAACGCTATTGTGATATTAATTACATTTGAATAAATTCTGTCTAGGAGATTGGTACTTAAGTGGTCCCCTCGTGACCCTCCAATCTATCCTGGGAATTTTTCTAATGTCATAATTTAACACAATACGTTATTCGCTTGTGCATTATGTTGTCATCAACGGGATGTGCGGAAAAAGGCGAAACCCGAAAAAAAAAAACCCGAAAAAAAATAATATTTTTTTCATAAAAACCAAAAATGCTGAAAAACGGGTTTTACACTCGGGAAAAAGTTTTCGGCCCGAAAAAAAAAATATTTTTTTTTTTCCGTAAAAAACCGAAATGCTGAAAAAGGGGTTTTACACCCGGGGAAAAGTTTCCGACTCGAAAAAAAAAAAAAAAACCGTAAAAAAAAAAAAAAAATTTCGAGCATCAGCAATCGGTTGAGGCTTTCGGAGGTTCGAGGATGAATCCTCGATACCTAAAGAAAGCAGATATTACATAGTGAATGATTAGAGAATCATTTCCGAGATATGTAATAGTTTGCTCATTCTTTTGTGGCTAAAGAATGAGACCTAGGAAGTCCATGATCATACATGTGTGATTGCATGATTAATTTTAGCTTTAATATGTATGAGATGCATGCTAAAATGTATTGTGTGTTTAGTGAGACCTGAATAACTTAAAACCCTAAGAAATCTTCCTAAAAGTTAAAAGATTAAGTTTATATTGATTAATCATTAAATTGTTTATCAATGGCTCTCCATTGGAGCAATAAACTAACACGCTTTGAGTTATCATCTTGTCGGCTATGGATACATAGGGGTGAGATGATATCGTCAAGAGATGTTGTTGAGTTTATTGTTAAGCATGAGATGTTACGGGTATAGTCGATATAATATACGGCGAGAAAGGAAATTAGGCGTACCTGAGTCGTATATTATTCAAATCGATACATCTTAGTTGATTCAATGGGTTAAACTTAACTAATGTGGAAACCTAAGAATAGCATTAAGTACTTGAGGGTGAAAGCATTAGGAGCCGGAAATGATTGAACCTCATATGAGATATGATGAACAAGTAATTGTTCACTTATATATCATTTTGATCCCAAGAATAGCATTAAGTACTTGAGGGAAAGATAAATGAATATAAGAATTCAATCACCCACTTGAAATCTTTTCCAACAAAGATTCACGTTTCCTATTTTGGAAGTGTAGGATTCGAAAAAGATAGTGGGAGGCCATTTTGATAAAGACCAAATCATTATGGTTAAATATACAAAATAACACGAATACTAATTAGAGATCTTTGTTATCTAAGGGATAATAAGATTAAATAGAATCCTTTTAAGTGACATTCACGATAGTAATCGGCTAGTGGTTTAAAACCATTTTTTTTGATTGATTAAGATATTTAGATGCCTCCAAGGCTATTGCGAAAAAGAAATGCACATTGGTTAACAAAGAAAAGTGTTTTCGTTTGTTAAGATGTAGGACAGTATAAGTCATAGCCGAAAATATTTGGAATATTTAAAAGGCGGTTTGGTCAATAAAAGAAATTGTTTCTTTTGTCAAAACAAAAGACATTGAAATGGAAATTGTATTAAGTATTGTGAATACTTAAAGGGCAATGACGAGAGGAACGACAATTCCATCAAGAATGTGTCTATCTCATGTTCCAATGTCAATTGCTCATTTAAAAGTTTAGGTATTGGATACCGATGCTAATTCTCATATTTGTTTATATTTTACGGATTTAGTAAAAGTGAGAAAGAAAGGAAAAAGATGAAGTAATCTTAAATCTCGGGAATGACGCAAGCGTTGCGACAAGAGCTATAGGATCAACTTCAATTTTCTTAAATAAACATAAGTTGTACTTAAACAAGTTTTTTGTACTTACCCAATATATATAGAAATATCATATCCGAATTTGTATGACAAATTTGGTAGTTGATTTTCTATTTACAAAGGATGTTTGTAGTATTATGTTTGATAATACGGAATTGGGTATGGATATGTACAAAATGTTCTTTATGACTTGAATAAAGATGTTTAATGCACAAGATGTTTTGGAAATTAATACCATAAGTAATCAAACTTCTAAACAACTTTGGCATTTATAATTAGGACATATTGCAAAAGATAGACATAACAAGTTAGATAGGATGGGAATCTTGAGCAATCAAGATTTTGCATCTCTTCCGATTTGTGACTCGTATCTTAAAGGCAACATGGCCTGATTATTCTTTGTGGGACAAAGAGGTAGAGCTAAAGCCGTTTAAGAGATCATACATAGTGATGTATATGGTACGTTTAAAGAAACGGACCAAGGTAGATACTTATACTTCATTTTCTACATCGATGATTTATCACGATATAGTTAAGTTTGTCTTATGAAGAACAAACATGAAGATTTTGAAATGTTCAAATGACTTCAAGAATGAAGTAGAAAACCAAATTGGAAAAGGTATTAATACTTTACGATGTGATCGAAAAGGGAAGAATACTTGAGTACAGAATTTGGTATGTTCCTAAAAGGAATGTGGTATTATTTTTCAACTTACTCCTTGAGAACACCATGGTTGAATGGTGCGTCTGTCAAGAAGGACGTATCGTACATTGTGGGAAATGATACGATCAAGAATGAGCTATATACTGACTTATCCATCTCGTTATAGGGTCAAGCACTTCTTACCGGAAATAAAATTCTAAATTAAATTCCAACTAAATCCGCTCCATACATACCTTATGAGATATGGTATGGAATAAAGTCTTAAGGATGTTAAGATTTGAGGGTGTTCGGAACATATCATGTAACTGATATCCGATAAATTTGGAATCAAAATCAATCATGGAAAGGTTATGTTGGATATCCTAAAGACAGTTTAGGATATTGTTTCTATATTCGAACCGAACAAACAATCGTTGTTTATCGGTGGTAGTCTTTCTTAATAAAGCGTTTATTCAAGAGGGACACTTGTTAGTAGTATGTGCCCTAGGGCCATTTGATCGTGTATATTTGTAGAACTAATCCCAATGGCAAAGATATATATGTTCTATTTGAACTAAGTGTCTCATCAACTAAGTGTTCATTTATTACGTATTGTCCTTATCACATTGTGATAGAATCTATTCTTAAGGTGTTAAGAATATGAGAGACAAATTCTATTATACAAGTGATCTAAATAACCGTTCACGATCAATGGGATCCTACGAATAAGGGCATCGCATTATCCCGGAAAGATCGTCACCTCTGTTTATTCTCCTGATTAGTAAAGAGTTACTAATTATAGGAAGTAGTGAGTCTCATACTACTTGATGGGGATCAGAATAAACATGTGGACACTCAAGGTGTTGAGTGAGTCGAACAAGTGACGCTAGATGACTTATACATGGTAATTCATTAAAGTCAATTTAATGTCATCTAGTTCATAATTGTACATATGTCCTTTGACTTGCGGTGACACTATCTTGTATATAGGTGATTAGAGTTTGATACTCCTTAACTCTAGATCTTTCATGAGCTAGAGCCGCGGGATGTGTTGGCTCTAGTTAGTTGTATATGGAGATAGGGGTTTAACCTAGAAAGGATTCATCACTCTGGATGAACGGAGACAAGATTCTATGCTATCTCAAATTGTTCTTGATGGATGATAAAACCTGCGCAGGTGTATATGACTTACATAGAAAGTTGTTTCTAGTGGAAGTCATATTTATCAAGAATTAGAACTGGGAGATGAGGTCATATAATCAAGACATACAGTGTTTGACTTAACCGTGACACTAGTCGAGATTGGAATCTAAAATGAAGGGAATTTTGAGTGTACGGTAATTATGAACAATGGTTCATAAAGAATGCATCGAAACATTCATCTCTATTTGGGGGTCGTGATATGTTGCTAGACGTCACTCTCGATCTACGAGAATTAATAATTAAATGGGATTTAATTATTTAATATAAGAAAGGCGTTTCTTATGACTCTCGTTGCCATATAGATGTGAACCTAGTTAGTCACACACAATAGAGTGTGCAACCGATTGAGTTTACGAAAGATCGATTTCATATAGATACTAGCATATCTCGGAAATTAATCTAAGATGAAAAACAAGTACAAATTAGGGACTAATTTGTAAGAGTTATAAATTAGTAGGAACCTAATTGTATTATGTCCATATTAATTAGGGACTAATTTATAAGATTTATAAATTAGTAGGAACCTAATTATATTTTAACCAAGTTTTATGATTAAAAGGTTTAAGTAATTAATTAGTGTAATTAATGATACTTAAATGACTAATCATTAGCTAATGGAATGATGATGTCATGGTGAAGTAATGAGATAAGGAAATAAGCTTATATGTGATGTCATATGATGACATCACCTATATGATGTCACGTATGTGATGTCACCACATGAAAGGTGTCATGTGGTGGCAACACCTTTGCTTGGTGTGTGACACCTAGCATGCAAGGTGTTGCATTCTTAAGGCATGCTCTAGCCTATAAATAGAGCATGTCCTTACTCATTTAAGAATAACACACAACACACATCTCACTACAAAGTTGTAGAGAGAGAAAGCACTTGAAGGAGTTCAAGTAGTCATCAATCACGGGAAAAACTTGGCGACGTTTTTCATACATCCGAGCAAGGTAGTGATCGCGGCGAGAGTTTGAGCTTAGGGCTGCTCGGCAAGAGGAACTCTTGCAGGATTACTTCAAGGCGAGGATTCAATCGGACGCATACTCGTGTGGACGAGCTTGAGGTCGCCGTACTTTCGGGACTACAAGAATCGTTGGAGAATCGACATAGGTATTCTTCTTACGATTCTTAGATGCGTGCTTTTATTACTAAATGATACGACGATCCATTTGTTGTTGATATGATCAACTTTAGGGTCCGAATTGCTGGAATTTCGATTTTGAATTGAAATATACGATCCGGACCCGCGCCTCCCGCTGCGCCAACAGTGGTATCGGAGCCACCGTATCATCGAGTATTAACGCTTTACGATTGAATAAATGCATAAATAATCATGGACTTAGGAATTATTATTGGGCATGTAATTTATAATTCTGAGTGATTTTGTTTTTCCAAAAACGAACAAACGCTATTGTGATATTAATTACATTTGATTAAATTCTGTCTAAGAGATTGGTACTTAAGTGGTCCGCTCGTGACCCTCCAATCTATCCTGGGAATTTTTCTAATGTAATCATTTAACACAATACGTGATTCGCTTGTGCATTATGTTGTCATCAACGGAATATGCGGAAAAAGCGAAACCCGAAAAAAAAAACCCGAAAAAAAAAATAATATTTTTTTTCATAAAAACCGAAATGCTGAAAAAGGGGTTTTACACCCGGGAAAAAGTTTCCGACTCGAAAAAAAAAAAAAAAAATTTTTTTCGAGCATCAGCAATCGGTTGAAGCTTTCGGAGGTTCGAGGATGAATCCTCGATACCTAAAGAAAGCAGATATTACATAGTGAATGATTAGAGAATCATTTCCGAGATATGTAATAGTTTGCTCATTCTTTTGTGGCTAAAGAATGAGACCAAGGAAGTCCATGATCATACATGTGTGATTGCATGATTAATTTTAGCTTTAATATGTATGAGATGCATGCTAAAATGTATTGTGTGTTTAGTGAGACCTGAATAACTTAAAACCCTAAGAAATCTTCCTAAAAGTTAAAAGATTAAGTTTATATTGATTAATCATTAAATTGTTTATCAATGGCTCTCCATTGGAGCAATAAACTAACACGCTTTGAGTTATCATCTTGTCGGCTACGGATACATAGGGGTGAGATGATATCGTCAAGAGATGTTGTTGAGTTTATTGTTAAGCATGAGATGTTACGGGTGTAGTCGATATAATATACGGCGAGAAAGGCAATTAGGCGTACCTGAGTCGTATATTATTCAAATCGATACATCTTAGTTGATTCAATGGGTTAAACTTAACTAATGTGGAAACCTAAGAATAGCATTAAGTACTTGAGGGTGAAAGCATTAGGAGCCGGAAATGATTGAACCTCATATGAGATATGATAAACAAGTAATTGTTCACTTATATATCATTTTGATCCCAAGAATAGCATTAAGTACTTGAGGGAAAGATAAATGAATATAAGAATTCAATCACCCACTTGAAATCTTTTCCAACAAAGATTCACGTTTCCTATTTTGGAAGTGTAGGATTCGAAAATATAGTGGGAGGCCATTTTGATAAAGACCAAATCATTATGGTTAAATATACAAAATAACACGAATACTAATTAGAGATCTTTGCTATCTAAGGGATAATAAGATTAAATAGAATCCTTTTAAGTGACATTCACGATAGTAATCGGCTAGTGGTTTAAAACCATTTTTTGATTGATTAAGATATTTAGATGCCTCCAAGGCTTTTGCGAAAAAGAAATGCACATTGGTTAACAAAGAAAAGTGTTTTCGTTTGTTAAGATGTAGGACAGTATAAGTCATAGCCGGAAATATTTGGAATATTTAAAAGGCGGTTCGGTCAGTAAAAGAAAGTGTTTCTTTTGTCAAACCGAAAGACATTGAAATGGAAATTACATTAAGTATTGTGAATACTTAAACGGTAATGACGAGAGGAACGACAATTCCATCAAGAATGTGTCTATCGCATGTTCCAATGTCAATTGCTCATTTAAAAGTTTAGGTATTGGATACCGATGCTAATTCTCATATTTGTTTATCTTTTACGAATTTAGTAAAAGTGAGAAAGAAAGGAAAAAGATGAAGTAATCTTAAATCTCGGGAATGACGCAAGCGTTGCGACAAGAGCTATAGGATCAACTTCAATTTTTTTAAATAAACATAAGTTGTAATTAAACAAGTTTTTTGCACTTACCCAATATATATAGAAATATCATATCCGAATTTGTATGACAAATTTGGTAGTTGATTTTCTATTTACAAAGGATGTTTGTAGTATTATGTTTGATAATACGGAGTTGGGTATGGATATGTACAAAATGTTCTTTATGACTTGAATAAAGATGTTTAATGCACAAGATGTTTTGGAAATTAATACCATAAGTAATCAAACTTCTAAACAACTTTGGCATTTATAATTAGGACATATTGCAAAAGATAGACATAACAAGTTAGATAGGATGGGAATCTTGAGCAATCAAGATTTTGCATCTCTTCCGATTTGTGACTCGTATCTTAAAGGCAACATGGCCTGATTATTCTTTGTGGGACAAAGAGGTAGAGCTAAAGCCGTTTAAGAGATCATACATAGTGATGTATATGGTACGTTTAAAGAAACGGACCAAGGTAGATACTTATACTTCATTTTCTACATCGATGATTTATCACGATATAGTTAAGTTTGTCTTATGAAGAACAAACATGAAGATTTTGAAATGTTCAAATGACTTCAAGAATGAAGTAGAAAACCAAATTGGAAAAGGTATTAATACTTTACGATGTGATCGAAAAGGGAAGAATACTTGAGTACAGAATTTGGTATGTTCCTAAAAGGAATGTGGTATTATTTTTCAACTTACTCCTTGAGAACACCATGGTTGAATGGTGCGTCTGTCAAGAAGGACGAATCGTACATTGTGGGAAATGATACAATCAAGAATGAGCTATATACTGACTTATCCATCTCGTTATAGGGTCAAGCACTTCTAACCGCAAATAAAATTCTAAATAAAATTCCAACTAAATCCGCCCATACATACCTTATGAGATATGGTATGGAATAAAATCTTAAGGATGTTAAGATTTGAGGGTGTTCGGAACATATCATGTAACTGATATCCGATAAATTTGGAATCAAAATCAATCATGGAAAGGTTATGTTGGATATCCTAAAGATAGTTTAGGATATTGTTTCTATATTCGAACCGAACAAACAATTGTTGTTTATCGGTGGTAGTCTTTCTTAATAAAGCGTTTATTCAAGAGGGACACTAAGAAAGGAATATAGAATTAGATGAGGAGTCATCTAGTTTCCAACAAAATAATGAATCAATGAAGATTGATCAAACCCACTAAAAGCCGGAGTTAGTAAAAGATGTATCTACATTAACAACTCGAAGATTAAGTAGAGTATCTCGTTCACTGGAGAGAGATGGTTTTCCCACATGATAAACAAGAGTTGTTTAGTCATGGAGTAAAAGATCAAATGTTGATCCCTCTACTTATGAGGAAACTATATGTGATATAGATTCTTCAAAATTGGTTTGAAGGAATAAAATCTGAAATGGATTCCATATAAAGAAACCAAATTTTAGGAGCTAGTCGATCCATCCAAAGGTATTATACCAATAAGGTTTAAATGGATCTTCAAGTGTAAAATTGGTACTAATGGAAAGGTGGAGACCTTTAAAGCTAAGCTTGTTGCAAAAGAGTTTTGCTAGAGGCAAGAAGTTGTATTGTGAATACACTTTATTGCGGGTAGCCATGCTTAAATTCATCAAGATTTTTCTTACCAAGGCTACACATTTAGATTTTGTGGTTAGACATATGAATGTAAGAACCACATTCCTTAATGGTTAAATTAAGGAGTATATCTATATGGAACAAGTCGAGGATTTTGAATCTGAAGAAGGTTCCAAGACGTGTAAGCTAAAATGATCCCTGGTGAATGAAAAGAAAGCTTCGAGTTTCATCGTCTTGATAAATCCGTAAAAAGTTACGAATTTATTAAAAACGATGATAAACCCAATGTTTACAAGAAGGTTAGTGGGAGCATACTCACTTTCATGATCTTGCATGTAGATAACTTATTACTAATAAATAATAATATCGAAATGTTAACTTTTGTAAAACTTTGGTTTATCTAATACGTACTCCATCAAAGACCTCGGAGAGGTAGCCTAAATTCTCAGTATTAGACTCTATAGATATAGATCTAAGAGAATAATTGGTTTCTCCTAAAGGCTCTTCTTAGAAAAGATATTGAAGTAGTTCAATATGGAAGTTCTAAGAAGGATTGATACTAGTTAGGCATAAAATTCTTCTTTCAAAGGGAATGTCTTCCGAAACTTCTGAAGAAAGAAAGAATCTAGCAAAGATACCATAAGCTTCAGCAATTGGTAGTCTGAGGTATGTGTTGCCACATACAAAGCTAGAAATTGTCTATGCGGTTAGTGGGACTAATCGGTTTTAATCCAATCTATGTTGAGAACATTGGATGGTTGTTAAAGGTATCTTTAAGTACTTTTATAGAACTAAAGATATGGTATTAACAAATGGAGAACGAGATTTTTAAGTAGACCGTTTTACAGATTCTGATTAATAATCAGATATGGATAATAGAGAGTCTATCTCCAGATTCATATTTATCTATAATGAAGGAGTAGTGAGCTAGCAGTGTTCTAAGCAAGAATCAACTCCATACTCCATTATAGAAGCCGAGTATATTATGACATGAGATGTCGTAATAGAAGGTGTTTGGATAAATTAGTTTATAACTGAACTAAGTACGGTTTTCTTCCATTAAGTCGAAAGTTCCTCTTTTCTGCGACCACAATGGTGCTACTGCCCTAGCAAAAGAAACCGGGTCTCACAATTTATCCGAACATAAGGAAAGGCATTATCATATTATCTAAAGAAATTGTTGGAAAGAGAAAATTGTTTCTCTAAAAGATAGCATTAGCCAATAACACGGCTAACCCACTAACAAAGCCCATGACTTGGAGTCAGTAAGGTTTACATGACTTAGAGTCATTAAGGTTTACATGACTTAGAGTCATTAATATTTACATCTTGTGAAGATGGGGCTTAGATATAGTTGTCAATGGCACTAGTGCAAGTGGGAGATTGTTAGTAGTATGTGCCTTAGGGCCATTTGATCGTGTATATTTGTAGAACTAATCCCAATGGCAAAGATATATATGTTCTATTTGAAATAAGTGTCTCATCAACTAAGTGTTCATTTATTACGTATTGTCCTTATCACATTGTGATAGAATCTATTCTTAAGGTGTTAAGAATATGAGTGACAAATTCTATTATACAAGTGATCTAAATAACCGTTCACGATCAATGGGATCCTACGAATAAGGGCATCGCATTATCCCGGAAAGATCGTCACCTCTGTTTATTCTCCTGATTAGTAAAGAGTTACTAATTATAGGAAGTAGTGAGTCTCATACTACTTGATGGGGATCAGAATAAACATGTGGACACTCAAGGTGTTGAGTGAGTCGAACAAGTGACGCTAGATGACTTATACATGGTAATTCATTAAAGTCAATTTAATGTCATCTAGTTCATAATTGTACATATGTCCTTTGACTTGCGGTGACACTATCTTGTATATAGGTGATTAGAGTTTGATACTCCTTAACTCTAGATCTTTCATGAGCTAGAGCCGCGGGATGTGTTGGCTCTAGTTAGTTGTATATGGAGATAGGGGTTGAACCTAGAAAGGATTCATCACTCTGGATGAACGGAGACAAGATTCTATGCTATCTCAAATTGTTCTTGATGGATTATAAAACCTGCGCAGGTGTATATGACTTACATAGAAAGTTGTTTCTAGTGGAAGTCATATTTATCAAGAATTAGAACTGGGAGATGAGGTCATATAATCAAGACATACAGTGTTTGACTTAACCGTGACACTAGTCGAGATTGGAATCTAAGATGAAGGGAATTTTGAGTGTACGGTAATTATGAACAATGGTTCATAAAGAATGCATCGAAACATTCATCTCTATTTGGGGGTCGTGATATGTTGCTAGACGTCACTCTCGATCTACGAGAATTAATAATTAAATGGGATTTAATTATTTAATATAAGAAAGGCGTTTCTTATGACTCTCGTTGCCATATAGATGTGAACCTAGTAAGTCACACACAATAGAGTGTGCAATCGATTGAGTTTACGAAAGATCGATTTCATATAGATACTAGCATATCTCGGAAATTAATCTAAGATGAAAAACAAGTACAAATTAGGGACTAATTTGTAAGAGTTATAAATTAGTAGGAACCTAATTGTATTATGTCCATATTAATTAGGGACTAATTTATAAGATTTATAAATTAGTAGGAACCTAATTATATTTTAACCAAGTTTTATGATTAAAAGGTTTAAGTAATTAATTAGTGTAATTAATGATACTTAAATGACTAATCATTAGCTAATGGAATGATGATGTCATGGTGAAGTAATGAGATAAGGAAATAAGCTTATATGTGATGTCATATGATGACATCACCTATATGATGTCACGTATGTGATGTCACCACATGAAAGGTGTCATGTGGTGGCAACACCTTTGCTTGGTGTGTGACACCTAGCATGCAAGGTGTTGCATTCTTAAGGCATGCTCTAGCCTATAAATAGAGCATGTCCTTACTCATTTAAGAATAACACACAACACACATCTCACTACAAAGTTGTAGAGAGAGAAAGCACTTGAAGGAGTTCAAGTAGTCATCAATCACGGGAAAAACTTGGCGACGTTTTTCATACATCCGAGCAAGGTAGTGATCGCGGCGAGAGTTTGAGCTTAGGGCTGCTCGGCAAGAGGAACTCTTGCAGGATTACTTCAAGGCGAGGATTCAATCGGACGCATACTCGTGTGGACGAGCTTGAGGTCGCCGTACTTTCGGGACTACAAGAATCGTTGGAGAATCGACATAGGTATTCTTCTTACGATTCTTAGATGCGTGCTTTTATTACTAAATGATACGACGATCCATTTGTTGTTGATATGATCAACTTTAGGGTCCGAATTGCTGGAATTTCGATTTTGAATTGAAATATACGATCCGGACCCGCGCCTCCCGCTGCGCCAACAGTGGTATCGGAGCCACCGTATCATCGAGTATTAACGCTTTACGATTGAATAAATGCATAAATAATCATGGACTTAGGAATTATTATTGGGCATGTAATTTATAATTCTGAGTGATTTTGTTTTTCCAAAAACGAACAAACGCTATTGTGATATTAATTACATTTGATTAAATTCTGTCTAGGAGATTGGTACTTAAGTGGTCCGCTCGTGACCCTCCAATCTATCCTGGGAATTTTTCTAATGTAATCATTTAACACAATACGTGATTCGCTTGTGCATTATGTTGTCATCAACGGAATATGCGGAAAAAGCGAAACCCGAAAAAAAAAACCCGAAAAAAAAAATAATATTTTTTTTCATAAAAACCGAAATGCTGAAAAAGGGGTTTTACACCCGGGAAAAAGTTTCCGACTCGAAAAAAAAAAAAAAAAAAAATTTTTTCGAGCATCAGCAATCGGTTGAAGCTTTCGGAGGTTCGAGGATGAATCCTCGATACCTAAAGAAAGCAGATATTACATAGTGAATGATTAGAGAATCATTTCCGAGATATGTAATAGTTTGCTCATTCTTTTGTGGCTAAAGAATGAGACCAAGGAAGTCCATGATCATACATGTGTGATTGCATGATTAATTTTAGCTTTAATATGTATGAGATGCATGCTAAAATGTATTGTGTGTTTAGTGAGACCTGAATAACTTAAAACCCTAAGAAATCTTCCTAAAAGTTAAAAGATTAAGTTTATATTGATTAATCATTAAATTGTTTATCAATGGCTCTCCATTGGAGCAATAAACTAACACGCTTTGAGTTATCATCTTGTCGGCTATGGATACATAGGGGTGAGATGATATCGTCAAGAGATGTTGTTGAGTTTATTGTTAAGCATGAGATGTTACGGGTGTAGTCGATATAATATACGGCGAGAAAGGCAATTAGGCGTACCTGAGTCGTATATTATTCAAATCGATACATCTTAGTTGATTCAATGGGTTAAACTTAACTAATGTGGAAACCTAAGAATAGCATTAAGTACTTGAGGGTGAAAGCATTAGGAGCCGGAAATGATTGAACCTCATATGAGATATGATAAACAAGTAATTGTTCACTTATATATCATTTTGATCCCAAGAATAGCATTAAGTACTTGAGGGAAAGATAAATGAATATAAGAATTCAATCACCCACTTGAAATCTTTTCCAACAAAGATTCACGTTTCCTATTTTGGAAGTGTAGGATTCGAAAATATAGTGGGAGGCCATTTTGATAAAGACCAAATCATTATGGTTAAATATACAAAATAACACGAATACTAATTAGAGATCTTTGCTATCTAAGGGATAATAAGATTAAATAGAATCCTTTTAAGTGACATTCACGATAGTAATCGGCTAGTGGTTTAAAACCATTTTTTGATTGATTAAGATATTTAGATGCCTCCAAGGCTTTTGCGAAAAAGAAATGCACATTGGTTAACAAAGAAAAGTGTTTTCGTTTGTTAAGATGTAGGACAGTATAAGTCATAGCCGGAAATATTTGGAATATTTAAAAGGCGGTTCGGTCAGTAAAAGAAAGTGTTTCTTTTGTCAAACCGAAAGACATTGAAATGGAAATTACATTAAGTATTGTGAATACTTAAACGGTAATGACGAGAGGAACGACAATTCCATCAAGAATGTGTCTATCGCATGTTCCAATGTCAATTGCTCATTTAAAAGTTTAGGTATTGGATACCGATGCTAATTCTCATATTTGTTTATCTTTTACGAATTTAGTAAAAGTGAGAAAGAAAGGAAAAAGATGAAGTAATCTTAAATCTCGGGAATGACGCAAGCGTTGCGACAAGAGCTATAGGATCAACTTCAATTTTTTTAAATAAACATAAGTTGTAATTAAACAAGTTTTTTGCACTTACCCAATATATATAGAAATATCATATCCGAATTTGTATGACAAATTTGGTAGTTGATTTTCTATTTACAAAGGATGTTTGTAGTATTATGTTTGATAATACGGAGTTGGGTATGGATATGTACAAAATGTTCTTTATGACTTGAATAAAGATGTTTAATGCACAAGATGTTTTGGAAATTAATACCATAAGTAATCAAACTTCTAAACAACTTTGGCATTTATAATTAGGACATATTGCAAAAGATAGACATAACAAGTTAGATAGGATGGGAATCTTGAGCAATCAAGATTTTGCATCTCTTCCGATTTGTGACTCGTATCTTAAAGGCAACATGGCCTGATTATTCTTTGTGGGACAAAGAGGTAGAGCTAAAGCCGTTTAAGAGATCATACATAGTGATGTATATGGTACGTTTAAAGAAACGGACCAAGGTAGATACTTATACTTCATTTTCTACATCGATGATTTATCACGATATAGTTAAGTTTGTCTTATGAAGAACAAACATGAAGATTTTGAAATGTTCAAATGACTTCAAGAATGAAGTAGAAAACCAAATTGGAAAAGGTATTAATACTTTACGATGTGATCGAAAAGGGAAGAATACTTGAGTACAGAATTTGGTATGTTCCTAAAAGGAATGTGGTATTATTTTTCAACTTACTCCTTGAGAACACCATGGTTGAATGGTGCGTCTGTCAAGAAGGACGAATCGTACATTGTGGGAAATGATACAATCAAGAATGAGCTATATACTGACTTATCCATCTCGTTATAGGGTCAAGCACTTCTAACCGCAAATAAAATTCTAAATAAAATTCCAACTAAATCCGCCCATACATACCTTATGAGATATGGTATGGAATAAAATCTTAAGGATGTTAAGATTTGAGGGTGTTCGGAACATATCATGTAACTGATATCCGATAAATTTGGAATCAAAATCAATCATGGAAAGGTTATGTTGGATATCCTAAAGATAGTTTAGGATATTGTTTCTATATTCGAACCGAACAAACAATTGTTGTTTATCGGTGGTAGTCTTTCTTAATAAAGCGTTTATTCAAGAGGGACACTAAGAAAGGAATATAGAATTAGATGAGGAGTCATCTAGTTTCCAACAAAATAATGAATCAATGAAGATTGATCAAACCCACTAAAAGCCGGAGTTAGTAAAAGATGTATCTACATTAACAACTCGAAGATTAAGTAGAGTATCTCGTTCACTGGAGAGAGATGGTTTTCCCACATGATAAACAAGAGTTGTTTAGTCATGGAGTAAAAGATCAAATGTTGATCCCTCTACTTATGAGGAAACTATATGTGATATAGATTCTTCAAAATTGGTTTGAAGGAATAAAATCTGAAATGGATTCCATATAAAGAAACCAAATTTTAGGAGCTAGTCGATCCATCCAAAGGTATTATACCAATAAGGTTTAAATGGATCTTCAAGTGTAAAATTGGTACTAATGGAAAGGTGGAGACCTTTAAAGCTAAGCTTGTTGCAAAAGAGTTTTGCTAGAGGCAAGAAGTTGTATTGTGAATACACTTTATTGCGGGTAGCCATGCTTAAATTCATCAAGATTTTTCTTACCAAGGCTACACATTTAGATTTTGTGGTTAGACATATGAATGTAAGAACCACATTCCTTAATGGTTAAATTAAGGAGTATATCTATATGGAACAAGTCGAGGATTTTGAATCTGAAGAAGGTTCCAAGACGTGTAAGCTAAAATGATCCCTGGTGAATGAAAAGAAAGCTTCGAGTTTCATCGTCTTGATAAATCCGTAAAAAGTTACGAATTTATTAAAAACGATGATAAACCCAATGTTTACAAGAAGGTTAGTGGGAGCATACTCACTTTCATGATCTTGCATGTAGATAACTTATTACTAATAAATAATAATATCGAAATGTTAACTTTTGTAAAACTTTGGTTTATCTAATACGTACTCCATCAAAGACCTCGGAGAGGTAGCCTAAATTCTCAGTATTAGACTCTATAGATATAGATCTAAGAGAATAATTGGTTTCTCCTAAAGGCTCTTCTTAGAAAAGATATTGAAGTAGTTCAATATGGAAGTTCTAAGAAGGATTGATACTAGTTAGGCATAAAATTCTTCTTTCAAAGGGAATGTCTTCCGAAACTTCTGAAGAAAGAAAGAATCTAGCAAAGATACCATAAGCTTCAGCAATTGGTAGTCTGAGGTATGTGTTGCCACATACAAAGCTAGAAATTGTCTATGCGGTTAGTGGGACTAATCGGTTTTAATCCAATCTATGTTGAGAACATTGGATGGTTGTTAAAGGTATCTTTAAGTACTTTTATAGAACTAAAGATATGGTATTAACAAATGGAGAACGAGATTTTTAAGTAGACCGTTTTACAGATTCTGATTAATAATCAGATATGGATAATAGAGAGTCTATCTCCAGATTCATATTTATCTATAATGAAGGAGTAGTGAGCTAGCAGTGTTCTAAGCAAGAATCAACTCCATACTCCATTATAGAAGCCGAGTATATTATGACATGAGATGTCGTAATAGAAGGTGTTTGGATAAATTAGTTTATAACTGAACTAAGTACGGTTTTCTTCCATTAAGTCGAAAGTTCCTCTTTTCTGCGACCACAATGGTGCTACTGCCCTAGCAAAAGAAACCGGGTCTCACAATTTATCCGAACATAAGGAAAGGCATTATCATATTATCTAAAGAAATTGTTGGAAAGAGAAAATTGTTTCTCTAAAAGATAGCATTAGCAAATAACACGGCTAACCCACTAACAAAGCCCATGACTTGGAGTCAGTAAGGTTTACATGACTTAGAGTCATTAAGGTTTACATGACTTAGAGTCATTAATATTTACATCTTGTGAAGATGGGGCTTAGATATAGTTGTCAATGGCACTAGTGCAAGTGGGAGATTGTTAGTAGTATGTGCCTTAGGGCCATTTGATCGTGTATATTTGTAGAACTAATCCCAATGGCAAAGATATATATGTTCTATTTGAAATAAGTGTCTCATCAACTAAGTGTTCATTTATTACGTATTGTCCTTATCACATTGTGATAGAATCTATTCTTAAGGTGTTAAGAATATGAGTGACAAATTCTATTATACAAGTGATCTAAATAACCGTTCACGATCAATGGGATCCTACGAATAAGGGCATCGCATTATCCCGGAAAGATCGTCACCTCTGTTTATTCTCCTGATTAGTAAAGAGTTACTAATTATAGGAAGTAGTGAGTCTCATACTACTTGATGGGGATCAGAATAAACATGTGGACACTCAAGGTGTTGAGTGAGTCGAACAAGTGACGCTAGATGACTTATACATGGTAATTCATTAAAGTCAATTTAATGTCATCTAGTTCATAATTGTACATATGTCCTTTGACTTGCGGTGACACTATCTTGTATATAGGTGATTAGAGTTTGATACTCCTTAACTCTAGATCTTTCATGAGCTAGAGCCGCGGGATGTGTTGGCTCTAGTTAGTTGTATATGGAGATAGGGGTTGAACCTAGAAAGGATTCATCACTCTGGATGAACGGAGACAAGATTCTATGCTATCTCAAATTGTTCTTGATGGATGATAAAACCTGCGCAGGTGTATATGACTTACATAGAAAGTTGTTTCTAGTGGAAGTCATATTTATCAAGAATTAGAACTGGGAGATGAGGTCATATAATCAAGACATACAGTGTTTGACTTAACCGTGACACTAGTCGAGATTGGAATCTAAGATGAAGGGAATTTTGAGTGTACGGTAATTATGAACAATGGTTCATAAAGAATGCATCGAAACATTCATCTCTATTTGGGGGTCGTGATATGTTGCTAGACGTCACTCTCGATCTACGAGAATTAATAATTAAATGGGATTTAATTATTTAATATAAGAAAGGCGTTTCTTATGACTCTCGTTGCCATATAGATGTGAACCTAGTTAGTCACACACAATAGAGTGTGCAATCGATTGAGTTTACGAAAGATCGATTTCATATAGATACTAGCATATCTCGGAAATTAATCTAAGATGAAAAACAAGTACAAATTAGGGACTAATTTGTAAGAGTTATAAATTAGTAGGAACCTAATTGTATTATGTCCATATTAATTAGGGACTAATTTATAAGATTTATAAATTAGTAGGAACCTAATTATATTTTAACCAAGTTTTATGATTATAAGGTTTAAGTAATTAATTAGTGTAATTAATGATACTTAAATGACTAATCATTAGCTAATGGAATGATGATGTCATGGTGAAGTAATGAGATAAGGAAATAAGCTTATATGTGATGTCATATGATGACATCACCTATATGATGTCACCTATGTGATGTCACCACATGAAAGGTGTCATGTGGTGGCAACACCTTTGTTTGGTGTGTGACACCTAGCATGCAAGGTGTTGCATTCTTAAGGCATGCTCTAGCCTATAAATAGAGCATGTCCTTACTCATTTAAGAATAACACACAACACACATCTCACTACAAAGTTGTAGAGAGAGAAAGCACTTGAAGGAGTTCAAGTAGTCATCAATCACGGGAAAAACTTGGCGACGTTTTTCATACATCCGAGCAAGGTAGTGATCGCGGCGAGAGTTTGAGCTTAGGGCTGCTCGGCAAGAGGAACTCTTGCAGAATTACTTCAAGGCGAGGATTCAATCGGACGCATACTCGTGTGGACGAGCTTGAGGTCGCCGTACTTTCGGGACTACAAGAATCGTTGGAGAATCGACATAGGTATTCTTCTTACGATTCTTAGATGCGTGCTTTTATTACTAAATGATACGACGATCCATTTGTTGTTGATATGATCAACTTTAGGGTCCGAATTGCTGGAATTTCGATTTTGAATTGAAATATACGATCCGGACCCGCGCCTCCCGCTGCGCCAACAGGACACTAAGAAAGGAATATAGAATTAGATGAGGAGTCATCTAGTTACCAACAAAATAATGAATCAATGAAGATTGATCAAACCCACTAAAAGCCGGAGTTAGTAAAAGATGTATCTACATTAACAACTCGAAGATTAAGTAGAGTATCTCGTCCACTGGAGAGAGATGGTTTTCCCACATGATAAACAAGAGTTGTTTAGTCATGGAGTAAAAGATCAAATGTTGATCCCTCTACTTATGAGGAAACTATATGTGATATAGATTCTTCAAAATTGGTTTGAAGGAATAAAATCTGAAATGGATTCCATATAAAGAAACCAAATTTTAGGAGCTAGTCGATCCATCCAAAGGTATTATACCAATAAGGTTTAAATGGGTCTTCAAGTGTAAAATTGGTATTAATGGAAAGGTGGAGACCTTTAAAGCTAAGCTTGTTGCAAAAGAGTTTTGCTAGAGGCAAGAAGTTGTATTGTGAATACACTTTATTGCGGATAGCCATGCTTAAGTTCATCAAGATTTTTCTTACCAAGACTACACATTTAGATTTTGTGGTTAGACATATGAATGTAAGAACCACATTCCTTAATGGTTAAATTAAGGAGTATATCTATATGGAACAAGTCGAGGATTTTGAATCCGAAGAAGGTTCCAAGACGTGTAAGCTAAAATGATCCCTAGTGGATGAAAAGAAAGCTTCGAGTTTCATCGTCTTGATAAATCCGTAAGAAGTTACGAATTTATTAAAAATGATGATAAACCCAATGTTTACAAGAAGGTTAGTGGGAGCAGACTCACTTTCATGATCTTGCATGTAGATAACTTATTACTAATAAATAATAATATCGGAATGTTAACTTTTGTAAAACTTTGGTTTATCTAATACGTACTCCATCAAAGACCTCGGAGAGGTAGCCTAAATTCTCAGTATTAGACTCTATAGAGATAGATCTAAGAGAATAATTGGTTTCTCCTAAAGGCTCTTCTTAGAAAAGATATTGAAGTAGTTCAATATGGAAGTTCTAAGAAGGATTGATACTAGTTAGGCATAAAATTCTTCTTTCAAAGGGAATGTCTTCCGAAACTTCTGAAGAAAGAAAGAATCTAGCAAAGATACCATAAGCTTCAGCAATTGGTAGTCTGAGGTATGTGTTGCCACATACAAAGCTAGAAAATGTCTATGCGGTTAGTGGGACTAATCGGTTTTAATCCAATCTATGTTGAGAACATTGGATGGTTATTAAAGGTATCTTTAAGTACTTTTATAGAACTAAAGATATGGTATTAACAAATGGAGAACGAGATTTTTAAGTAGACCGTTTTACAGATTCTGATTAATAATCAGATATGGATAATAGAGAGTCTATCTCCAGATTCATATTTATCTATAATGAAGGAATAGTGAGCTAGCAGTGTTCTAAGCAAGAGTCAACTCCATACTCCATTATAGAAGCCGAGTATATTATGACATGAGATGTCGTAATAGAAGGTGTTTGGATAAATTAGTTTATAACTGAACTAAGTACGGTTTTCTTCCATTAAGTCGAAAAGTTCTTCTTTTCTGCGACCACAATGGTGCTACTGCCCTAGCAAAAGAAACCGGGTCTCACAACTTATCCGAACATAAAGAAAGGCGTTATCATATTATCTAAAAAAATTGTTGGAAAGAGAAAATTGTTTCTCTAAAAGATAGCATTAGCCAATAAGACGGCTAACCCACTGACAAAGCCCATGACTTGGAGTCATTAAGGTTTACATGACTTAGAGCCATTAAGGTTTACATGACTTATAGTCATTAATATTTACATCTTGTGAAGATGGGACTTAGATATAGTTGTCAATGGCACTAGTGCAAGTGGGAGATTGTTAGTAGTATATGCCCTAGGGCCATTTGATCGTGTATATTTGTATAACTAATCCCAATGGCAAAGATATATATGTTCTATTTGAACTAAGTGTCTCATCAACTAAGTGTTCATGTATTACGTATTGTCCTTATCACATTGTGGTAGAATCTATTCTTAAGGTGTTAAGAATATGAGTGACAGATTCTATTATACAAGTGATCTAAATAACCGTTCGCGATCGATGGGGTCCTGCGAATAAGGGCATTGCATTATCCCAGAAAGATCGTCACCTCTGTTTATTCTCCTGATTAGTAAAGAGTTACTAAATTATAGGAAGTAGTGAGTCTCATACTACTTGATGGGGATCAGAATAAACATGTGGACACTCAAGGTGTTGAGTGAGTTGAATAAGTGACGCTAGATGACTTATACATGGTAATTCATTAAAGTCAATTTAATATCATCTAGTTCATAATTGTACATATGTCCTTTGACTTGCGGTGACACTATCTTGTATATAGGTGATTAGAGTTTGATACTCCTTAACCCTAGATCTTTCATGAGCTAGGGCCGCGGGATGTGTTGGCTCTAGTTAGTTGTATATGGAGATAGGGGTTGAACCTAGAAAGGATTCATCACTCTGGATGAACGGAGACAAGATTCTATGCTATCTCAAATTGTTCTTGATGGATGATAAAACCTGCGCAGGTGTATATGACTTACATAGAAAGTTGTTTCTAGTTGAAGTCATATTTATCAAGAATTAGAACTGGGAGATGAGGTCATATAATCAAGACATACAGTGTTTGACTTAACCGTGACACTAGTCGAGATTGGAATCTTAGATGAAGGGAATTTTGAGTGTACGGTATTATGAACAATGGTTCATAAAGAATGCATTGAAACATTCATCTCTATTTGGGGGTCGTGATATGTTGCTAGACGTCACTCTCGATCTACGAGAATTAATAATTAAATGGGATTTAATTATTTAATATAAGAAAGGCGTTTCTTATGACTCTCGTTGCCATATAGATGTGAACCTAGTTAGTCACACACAATAGAGTGTGCAACCGATTGAGTTTACGAAAGATCGATTTCATATAGATACTAGCATATCTCGGAAATTAATCTAAGATGAAAAACAAGTACAAATTAGGGACTAATTTGTAAGAGTTATAAATTAGTAGGAACCTAATTGTATTATGTCCATATTAATTAGGGACTAATTTATAAGATTTATAAATTAGTAGGAACCTAATTATATTTTAACCAAGTTTTATGATTAAAAGGTTTAAGTAATTAATTAGTGTAATTAATGATACTTAAATGACTAATCATTAGCTAATGGAATGATGATGTCATGGTGATGATGTAATGAGATAAGCCTATGTCATATATGTGATGTCATATGATGACATCACCTATATGATGTCACCTATGTGATGTCACCACATGAAAGGTGTCATGTGGTGGCAACACCTTTGCTTGGTGTGTGACACCTAGCATGCAAGGTGTTGCATTCTTAAGACATGCTCTAGCCTATAAATAGAGCATGTCCTTGCTCATTTCAACATAACACACAACACACATCTCACTACAAAGTTGTAGAGAGAGAAAGCACTTGAAGGAGTTCAAGTAGTCATCAATCACGGGAAAAACTTGGCGACGTTTTTCATACATCCGAGCAAGGTAGTGATCGCGGCGAGAGTTTGAGCTTAGGGCTGCTCGGCAAGAGGAACTCTTGCAGGATTACTTCAAGGCGAGGATTCAATCGGACGCATACTCGTGTGGACGAGCTTGAGGTCGCCGTACTTTCGGGACTACAAGAATCGTTGGAGAATCGACATAGGTATTCTTCTTACGATTCTTAGATGCGTGCTTTAATTACTAAATGATACGACGATCCATTTGTTGTTGATATGATCAACTTTAGGATCCGGATTGTTAGAATTTCAATTTTGAATTGAAATATACGATCCAGACCCGCGCCTCCCGCTGCGCCAACATGTTTGGCTTAAATTGCTAAAAAAAATGAAAAGTCTGGTTTTGTTTCATAACATTTTTACAGGTTTGGCTTAAATCTTTTAAAAGGTGAAATGTTTGTATTTGTTTCGTAATGTTTGTAAACGTTTGGCTTAAATTGAAAAGAGGTGAAACGTTTGGATTTATTTCGTAATATTTTTATACGTTTGGCTTAAATTGCTAAAAAGGTAAAACGCTTGGATTTGTTTGGTAACGTTTGTAAACATTTGGCTTAAATTATTAAAATGGTGAAACGCTTGGATCTGTTTCGGAACGTTTGTAAACATTTGGCATAAATTGCTAAAAGGGTGAAACGGCTGGATTTGTTTCTTAACGTTTGTAAACGTTTGGCTTGAATTGCTAAAACGGTGAAAAGTTTGGTTTTGTTTCGTAACGTTTGTAAAGGTTTGGCTTAAATCTTTAAAAATGTGAAATGTTTGGGTTTGTTTCGTAACGTTTTAGACGTTTGGTTTTGTTTCGTAATGTTTGTAAACGTTTGGCTTAAATCGCTAAAAATATGAAATGTTTGGATTTGTTTCGTAACGTTTGTAAACGTTTTACTTAAATGGCTAAAAATGCAAAACATTTGGATTCGTTTCGTAACGTTTGCAAACGTTTGTCAAAATTTGCTAAAAAGGTGAAACGTTTGGATTTGTTTCGTAACGTTTGTAAACGTTTGGCTTATATCGCTAAAAATCTGAAACGTTTGCAAACGTTTGATTAATTCTCTAAAAAGATGAAACGTTTAGATTTGCTTCCTAACCTTTGTAAATGTTTGGCTTAAATCGCTACAAAGGTGAAATGTTTGGATTTGTTTCGTAACGTTTGTAAACGTTTTGCTTAAATCGCTAAAAAGGTGAAACGTTTGGATTTGTTTCGTAAAGTTTGTAAACGTTTGGCTTTCAATCGCAAAAAAGGGGAAATGTTTGGATTTGTTTCATAACGTTTGTAAACGTTTGGCATAAACCGCTAAAAAGGTGAAATGTTTGGATTTGTTTCGTTACGTTTTAAATGTTGGTCTTAAATAGTTAAAATGGGGAAACGTTCAGATTTTTTTCGTAACGTTTTTAAATGTTTGGCTTAAATTACTAAAAAAGTGAAATGTTTGGATTTGTTTCATAATCGTTGTAAACGTTTGACTTAAATCGCTAATAAGGTAAAATGTTTTTATTTTTTTCGTAACGTTTTTACACGTTTGGCCTAAATAGCTAAAAAGGTAAAACATTTGATTTTGTTTTGTATCATTTGTAAACGTTTAGCTTAAATTGCTGAAAAGGTGAAACGCTTGGATTTGTTTCGTAACGTTTGTAAACGTTTTGCTTAAATTGATAAAAATGTGACACGCTTAGATTTGTTTAGTAACGTTTGTAAACGTTTGGCTTAAATGGCTAAAAAGGAGAAAGGTTTGGATTTGTTTCGTAACGTTTGTAAATGTTTGGCTTAAATCGCAAAAAAGATGAAACATTTGGATTTGTTTCGTAACCTTTGTAAACGTTTGGCTTCAATCGCTAAAAAGGTGAAACTTTTGGATTTTCTTCGTAATGTTTCTAAACGTTTGGCATAAATTGCTAAAAAGGTGAAACGCTTGGATTTATTTGTAACGTTCCTAAACGTTTGGCTTGAATTGCAAAAAAGCGGAAACATTTTGATTTGTTTCCTAACCTTCGTAAACGTTTGGCTTAAATCGCTAAAAAGGTGAAATGTTTGGATTTGCTTCATAACGTTAATAAACGTTTGGCTTAAATCGCTAAAAAGGTGAAACGTTTGGATTTGTTTCATGACGTTTGTAAAGGTTTGGCTTAAATATCTAAAAAGGTGAAACGCTTGGATTTGTTTTGTAACGTTTGTAAACGTTTGGCTTTAATGGCTAAAAAGGGGAAACACTTGGTTTTGTTTCGAAACGTTTGTAAACGTTTGGCTTAAATCTCTAAAAATGAGAAACATTTTGATTTGTTTCTTAATGTTTTAAACGTTTGGTTTTGTTTCTTAACGTTTGTAAACGTTTGGCTTAAATCGCTAAAAAGGTGAAACGTTTGGATTTGTTTCGTAACTTTTGTAAGCATTTGGCTTAAATCGCTAAAAAGGTGAAAGATTTGGATTTGTTTCGTAACGTTTGGCTTAAATCGCTAAAAAGGGGAAATGTTTGGCTTAAATTGTTCAAAATCTGAAACGTTTGGATTTTTTTCGTATTGTTCGTAAACGTTTGACTTAAATTGCTAAAAATGGAAAACGTTTGGATTTGTTTCGCAACATTTGTAAACGTTTGGCTTAAATCGCTAAAAATATGAAATATTTGGATTTGTTTCATTACGTTTGTAAACGTTTGGCTTAAATTGCTAAAATGGGGAAACGTTTGGATTTTTTTTGTAGCATTTGTAAATGTTTGACTTAAATCGCTAAAAAGGGGAAGCGTTTGGATTTGTTTCGTAAGATTTGTAAACGTTTGACTTAAATCGCTTAAAAGGGGAAACGTTTGGATTTGTTTTGCAATGTTTGTAAACGTTTGGCTTAAATCGCTAAAAAGGGGAAAAGCTTGGATTTGTTTCGTAATGTTTTTAAATGTTTGGCATAAATCGCTAAAAAGGTGAAACGCTTGGATTTGTTTCGTAAAATTTGTAAACATTTGGCTTATGTTGCTAAATAGGTGAAACGCTTTGATTTGTTTCGTATGGTTTGTAAACGTTTAACTTAAATTGGTAAAAAGGTAAAAAATTTGGATTCGTTTCATAACCTTTGTAAACGTTTGATTAAACCGCTAAAAATGTGAAACGTTTGTAAACGTTTGTCTTCAATCGCTAAAAAGGTGAAAGGTTTGGATTTGTTTCGTAACGTTTGTAAGCATTTGGCTTCAACAGCTAAAAAGGTGAAACGTTTGGATTTGTTTCGTAACGTTTGTAAACGTTTGGCATAAATCGCTAAAAAGGTGAAATGTTTGGATTTGTTTCGTAACATTTTAAACGTTTGTCTTAAATAGCTAGAATGGGGAAACCTTCAAATTTGTTTCGTAACGTTTGTTAACGTTTGGCTTAAATTTCTAAAAAGGTGAAATGTTTGATTTTTTCTGTAATGTTTTTATACGTTCGGCTTAAATCGCTAAAAAGGTGAAATGTTTGGATTTGTTTCGTAAAGTTTGTAAACGTTTGGTTTAAATTGCTATAAAGGTGAAACACTTGGATTTGTTTCGTAACATTTGCAAACGTTTAGCTTAAATTGCTAAAAAGCTGAAACACTTGGATTTTTTCGGAACGTTTGTAAACGTTTAGCTTAAATTGCTAAAAAGGTTAAACACTTGGATTTGTTTCATAACGTTTGTAGACGTTCGGCTTAAATTGATAAAAAGGTGAAATGCTTGGTTTTGTTTCGTAATGTTTGTAAAGGTTTAGCTTATATAGCTAAAAATGTGAAACGTTTGGATCTTTTTCGTAACGTTTTAAATGTTTGGTTTAGTTTCGTAACGTTTGTAAACGTTTGGCTTAAATCGCTAAAAAGGGGAAACGTTTGTATTTGTTTTGTAACGTTTGTAAACATTTGGCTTAAATTGCAAAAAAGGAGAAACGCTTGGATTTTTTTCGAAACGTTTGTAAATGTTTGGCTTAAATAGCTAAAAAGGTGAAATGCTTCGATTTATTTCTTAATGTTTGTAAACGTTTGGCTTAAATCGCTAAAAAGGTGAAACGTTTTGATTTATTTTGTAACGTTTGTAAACGTTTGCCTTAAATCGCTAAAAAGGTGAAACGTTTGGATTTGTTTCGTAATGTGTGTAAACGTTTGGCTTAAATCGCTAAAAAGGTGAAACGTTAAGATTTGTTTTGCAATGTTTGTAAACGTTTGGCCTAAATCGCTAAAATGGTGAAATTCTTGGATATGTTTCGTAACGTTTGTAAACGTTTGGCTTCAATTTCTAATAAGGTGAAACACTTGTATTTGTTTCATAAAGTTTTTAAACGTTTGGCTTTAATTGCTTGAAAGGTGAAACATTTGGATTTGTTTCCTAACCTTTGCAAATGTTTGGCCTAAATCACAAAAAAGGTGAAACGTTTGGATTTTTTTTGTAACGTGTGTAAACGTTTGGCTTAAATCGCTAAAATGGTGAAATGCTTGGATTTGTTTCGTAACCTTTGTAAACGTTAGGCTTAAATTGCTAAAAAGGTGAAACGCTTGGATTTGTTTTGTAATTTTTTTAAAAGTTTGGCTTAAATTGCTAAAAATGTGAAATGTTTAGATTTTTTTCGTAACTTTTTGAACATTTGGTTTTGTTTCGTAACGTTTGTAAACGTTTGGCTTAAATCGCTAAAAAGGTGAAACGTGTACATTTATTTCGTAACTTTTGTAAATGTTTGGCTTAAATCGCTAAAAAGGTGAAACGTTTGGATTTGTTTCGTAACGTTTGTAAACCTTTGGCTTAAATCGCTAAAAAGATGAAACGTTATCATTTGTTTCGTAACGTTTGTAAACATTTGGCTTAAATCGCTAAAAAGGAGAAATGTTTGGATTTGTTTCGTAATGTTTGCAAACGTTTGGCTTCAATCGCTAAAAAGGTGAAACATTTGAATTTGTTTAGTAACGTTTGTAAACGTTTGATTTTGTTTCATAACATTTATAAACGTTTGGCTTATGTCGCTAAAAATGTGAAACGTTTGGTTTTGTTTGGTAATGTTTGCAAACGTTTGCCTTAAATCGCTAAAAGGTGAAACGTTTGCTTTTGTTTCGTAACGTTTGTAAACGTTTGGCTTAAATTGCTAAAAAGGTTGAAACGCTTGAATTTTTTTCGTAACGTTTGTAAACATTTGGCTTAAAATGCTAAAAACGTGAAACGCTTGATTTTGTTTCGTAACATTGTAAACGTTTGGCTTAAATTGCTAAATATGGGAAACGTTTTGATTTGTTTCGTAACGTTTGTAAACGTTTGGCTTCATTCGCAAAAAATGTGAAACATTTGGATTTATTTCGTAACGTTTTTAAAGGTTTGGCTTAAATCGCTAAAAAGGTGAAACGTCTTGATTTGTTTCGTAATGTTTTGCAAACGTTTGGCTTAAACTGCTAAAACAGGGAAACGTTTGGATTTGTTTCGTAACGTTTGTAAACGTTTGGCTTAAATAGCTAAAAAGGTGAAATGTTTGGTTTTGTTTCGTAATGTTGTAAACGTTTGGCTTAAATTGCTAAATATGGGAAACGTTTTGATTTGTTTCGTAATGTTTGTAAACGTTTGGCTTCATTTACTAAAAATGTGAAACATATGGATTTGTTTCGTAACGTTTGTAAAGGTTTGGCTTTAATCGCTAAAAAGGGGAAACGTTTGGATTTATTCCGTAAGGTTTGTAAACGTTTGGATTTAATCGCTAAAAAGGCAAAACGTTTGGATTTTTTTCGTAAGGTTTGTAAACGTGTTGCTTAAATCGCTAAAAGTGAGAAACGTTTGGATTTGTTTCGTAATGTTTGTAAACGTTTGGCTTAAATTGCTAAAAAGGTGAAGCGCTTGGATTTATTTCATAAAGTTTGTAAACGTTTGACTTAAATTTCTAAAAAGGAGAAACATTTGAATTTGTTTCCTAACCTTTGCAAACGTTTGGCTTAAATCACTAAAACGATGAAATGTTTGGATTTGTTTCGTAACGTTTGTAAACGTTTAACTTAAATCGCTAAAAAGGTGAAATGTTTGAATTTGTTTCATAACGTTTGTAAACGTTTGGCTTCAATCGCTAAAAAGGGGAAACGTTTAGATTTGTTTCGTAAGGTTTGTAATCGTTTGACATCAATCGCTAAAAAGATGAAATGTTTAGATTTGTTTCGTAACGTTTTAAACGTTTGTCTTAAATAGCTAAAATGGGGAAACGTTTGGATTTATTTCGTAACGTTTGTAAACGTTTGGCTTAAATTACTAAAAAGGTGAAACGCTTGGATTTGTTTCGTAACATTTGTAAACATTTGGCTTATGTTGCTAAAAAGGTGAAACTCTTGGATTTGTTTCGTATGGTTTGTAAACGTTTAACTTAAATTGGTAAAAAGGTAAAAAATTTGGATTCGTTTCATAACCTTTGTAAACGTTTGATTAAACTGCTAAAAATGTGAAACGTTTGTAAACGTTTGTCTTCAATCGCTAAAAAGGTGAAAAGTTCGGATTTGTTTCGTAACATTTGTAAACATTTGGCTTCAACAGCTAAAAAGGTGAAACGTTTGGATTTGTTTCGTAACGTTTGTAAACGTTTGGCATAAATCGCTAAAAAGGTGAAATGTTTGGATTTGTTTCGTAACATTTTAAACGTTTGTCTTAAATAGCTAGAATGGGGAAACCTTCAAATTTGTTTCGTAACGTTTGTTAACATTTGGCTTAAATTTCTAAAAAGGTGAAATGTTTGATTTTTTCTGTAATGTTTTTATACGTTCGGCTTAAATCGCTAAAAAGGTGAAATGTTTGGATTTGTTTCGTAAAGTTTGTAAACGTTTGGTTTAAATTGCTATAAAGGTGAAACACTTGGATTTGTTTCGTAACATTTGCAAACGTTTAGCTTAAATTGCTAAAAAGCTGAAACACTTGGATTTTTTCGGAACGTTTGTAAACGTTTAGCTTAAATTGCTAAAAAGGTTAAACGCTTGGATTTGTTTCATAACGTTTGTAGACGTTTGGCTTAAATTGATAAAAAGGTGAAATGCTTGGTTTTGTTTCGTAATGTTTGTAAAGGTTTAGCTTAAATAGCTAAAAATGTGAAAAGTTTGGATCTTTTTCGTAACGTTTTAAATGTTTGGTTTTGTTTCGTAACGTTTGTAAACGTTTGGCTTAAATTGCTAAAAAGGGGAAACGTTTGTATTTGTTTCGTAACGTTTGTAAACATTTGGCTTAAATTGCAAAAAAGGAGAAACGTTTGGATTTGTTTCGAAACGTTTGTAAATGTTTGGCTTAAATAGCTAAAAAGGTGAAATGCTTGGATTTATTTCTTAATGTTTGTAAACGTTTGGCTTAAATCGCTAAAAAGGTGAAACGTTTTGATTTATTTTGTAACGTTTGTAAACGTTTGCCTTAAATTGGTAAAAAGGTGACGTTTGGATTTGTTTCGTAATGTTTGTAAACTTTTGGCTTAAATCGCTAAAAAGGTGAAACGTTTGGATTTGTTTCGCAATGTTTGTAAACGTTTGGCCTAAATCGCTAAAATGGTGAAACTCTTGGATTTGTTTCGTAACGTTTGTAAACGTTTGGCTTTAATTTCTAATAAGGTGAAACGCTTGTATTTGTTTCATAAAGTTTTTAAACGTTTGGCTTTAATTGCTTGAAAGGTGAAACATTTGGATTTGTTTCCTAACCTTTGCAAATGTTTGGCTTAAATCACAAAAAAAGTGAAACGTTTGGATTTTTTTTGTAACGTTTGTAAACGTTTGGCCTAAATCGCTAAAATGGTGAAACTCTTGGATTTGTTTCGCAATGTTTGTAAACGTTTTGCTTAAATTGCTAAAATGGTGAAATTCTTGGATTTGTTTCGTAACGTTTGTAAACGTTTGGCTTTAATTTCTAATAAGGTGAAACGCTTGTATTTGTTTCATAAAGTTTTTAAACGTTTGGCTTTAATTGCTTGAAAGGTGAAACATTTGGATTTGTTTCCTAACCTTTGCAAATGTTTGGCTTAAATCACAAAAAAAGTGAAACGTTTGGATTTTTTTTGTAACGTTTGTAAACGTTTGGCTTAAATCGCTAAAATGGTGAAATGCTTGGATTTGTTTCGTAACCTTTGTAAACGTCAGGCTTAAATTGCTAAAAAGGTGAAACGCTTGGATTTGTTTTGTAATTTGGCTTAAATTGCTAAAAATGTGAAATGTTTGGATTTTTTTCGTAACTTTTTGAACATTTGGTTTTGTTTCATAACGTTTGTAAACGTTTGGCTTAAATCACTAAAAAGGTGAAACGTGTACATTTATTTCGTAACTTTTGTAAATGTTTGGCTTAAATCGCTAAAAAGGTGAAACGTTTGGATTTGTTTCGTAACGTTTGTAAACGTTTGGCTTAAATCGCTAAAAAGATGAAACATTATCATTTGTTTCGTAACGTTTGTAAACATTTGGCTTAAATCGCTAAAAAGGAGAAATGTTTGGATTTGTTTCGTAATGTTTGCCAACGTTTGGCTTCAATTGCCAAAAAGGTGAAACATTTGAATTTGTTTAGTAACGTTTGTAAACGTTTGATTTTGTTTCATTACATTTATAAACGTTTGGCTTATGTCGCTAAAAATGTGAAACGTTTGGTTTTGTTTGGTAATGTTTGCAAACGTTTTCCTTAAATCGCTAAAAGGGGAAACGTTTGGTTTTGTTTCGTAACGTTTTTAAATGTTTGGCTTAAATTGCTAAAAAGGTTGAAACGCTTGAATTTTTTTCGTAACGTTTGTAAACATTTGGCTTAAAATGCTAAAAACGTGAAACGCTTGATTTTGTTTCGTAACATTGTAAACGTTTGGCTTAAATTGCTAAATATGGGAAACGTTTTGATTTGTTTCGTAACGTTTGTAAACGTTTGGCTTCATTCGCAAAAAATGTGAAACATTTGGATTTATTTCGTAACGTTTTTATTGGTTTGGCTTAAATCGCTAAAAAGGTGAAATGTCTTGATTTGTTTCGTCATGTTTTGCAAACGTTTGGCTTAAACTGCTAAAACAGTGAAACGTTTGGATTTGTTTCGTAACGTTTGTAAACGTTTGGCTAAAATAGCTAAAAAGGTGAAATGTTTGGTTTTGTTTCGTAATGTTGTAAACGTTTGGCTTAAATTGCTAAATATGGGAAACGTTTTGATTTGTTTATTAATGTTTGTAAACGTTTGGCTTCATTTACTAAAAATGTGAAACATATGGATCTGTTTCGTAACGTTTGTAACGGTTTGGCTTTAATCGCTAAAAAGGGGAAACGTTTGGATTTGTTCCGTAAGGTTTGTAAACGTTTGGATTTAATCGCTAAAAAGGCAAAACGTTTGGATTTTTTTTCGTAAGGTTTGTAAACGTGTTGCTTAAATCGCTAAAAGTTGGAAACGTTTGGATTTGTTTCGTAATGTTTGTAAAAGTTTGGCTTAAATTGCTAAAAAGGTGAAGCGCTTGGATTTATTTCATAAAGTTTGTAAACGTTTGACTTAAATTTCTAAAAAGGAGAAACATTTGAATTTGTTTCCTAACCTTTGCAAACGTTTGGCTTAAATCACTAAAACGGTGAAATGTTTGGATTTGTTTCGTAACGTTTGTAAACGTTTAACTTAATTCGCTAAAAAGGTGAAATGTTTGAATTTGTTTCATAACGTTTGTAAACGTTTGGCTTCAATCGCTAAAAAGGGGAAACGTTTAGATTTGTTTTGTAAGGTTTGTAATTGTTTGACATCAATCGCTAAAAAGATGAAATGTTTAGATTTGTTTCGTAACGTTTTAAACGTTTGTCTTAAATAGCTAAAATGGGGAAACGTTTGGATTTATTTCGTAACGTTTGTAAACGTTTGGCTTAAATTGCTAAAAAGGTGAAATGTTCGGTTTTGTTTCGTAACGTTTGTAAACGTTCGGCTTAAATCGCTAAAGTTTGTAAACGTTTGGCTTAAATCGCTAAAAAGGGGAAACGTTTGTATTTGTTTCGTAACGTTTGTAAACATTTGGCTTAAATTGCAAAAAAGGAGAAACATTTGTAAATGTTTGGCTTAAATAGCTAAAAAGGTGAAATGCTTGGATTTATTTCTTAATGTTTGTAAACGTTTGGCTTAAATTACTAAAAAGGTGAAACGTTTTGATTTATTTTGTAACGTTTGTAAACGTTTGCCTTAAATTGCTAAAAAGGTGAAACGTTTGGATTTGTTTCGTAATGTTTGTAAACTTTTGGCTTAAATCGCTAAAAAGGTGAAACGTTTGGATTTGTTTCGCAATGTTTGTAAACGTTTTGTCTAAATCGCTAAAATGGTGTAACTCTTGGATTTGTTTCGTAGCGTTTGTAAACGTTTGGCTTTAATTTCTAATAAGGTGAAACACTTGTATTTGTTTCATAAAGTTTTTAAACGTTTGGCTTTAATTGCTTGAAAGGTGAAACATTTGGATTTGTTTCCTAACCTTTGCAAATGTTTGGCTTAAATCACAAAAAAGGTGAAACGTTTGGATTTTTTTTGTAACGTTTGTAAACGTTTGGCTTAAATCGCTAAAATGGTGAAATGCTTGGATTTGTTTCGTAACCTTTGTAAACGTTAGGCTTAAATTGCTAAAAAGGTGAAACGCTTGGATTTGTTTTGTAATTTTTTTAAAAGTTTGGCTTAAATTGCTAAAAATGTGAAATGTTTGGATTTTTTTCGTAACTTTTTGAAAATTTGGTTTTGTTTCATAACGTTTGTAAACGTTTGGCTTAAATCGCTAAAAAGCTGAAACGTGTACATTTATTTCGTAACTTTTGTAAATGTTTGGCTTAAATCGCTAAAAAGGTGAAACGTTTGGATTTGTTTCGTAATGTTTGTAAACGTTTGGCTTAAATCGCTAAAAAGATGAAACATTATCATTTGTTTCGTAACGTTTGTAAACATTTGGCTTAAATCGCTAAAAAGGAGAAATGTTTGGATTTGTTTCGTAATGTTTGCCAACGTTTGGCTTCAATCGCTAAAAAGGTGAAACATTTGAATTTGTTTAGTAACGTTTGTAAACGTTTGATTTTGTTTCATAACATTTATAAACGTTTGTCTTATGTCGCTAAAAATGTGAAACGTTTGGTTTTGTTTGGTAATGTTTGCAAACGTTTGCCTTAAATCGCTAAAAGGTGAAACATTTGGTTTTGTTTCGTAACGTTTGTAAACGTTTGGCTTAAATTGCTAAAAAGGTTGAAACGCTTGAATTTTTTTCGTAACGTTTGTAAACATTTGGCTTAAAATGCTAAAAACGTGAAACGCTTGATTTTGTTTCGTAACATTGTAAACGTTCGGCTTAAATTGCTAAATATGGGAAACGTTTTGATTTGTTTCGTAACGTTTGTAAACGTTTGGCTTCATTCGCAAAAAATGTGAAACATTTGGATTTATTTTGTAACGTTTTTAAAGGTTTGGCTTAAATCGCTAAAAAGGTGAAATGTCTTGATTTTTTTCGTAATGTTTTGCAAACGTTTGGCTTAAACTGCTAAAACAGTGAAACGTTTGGATTTGTTTCGTAACGTTTGTAAACGTTTGGCTTAAATAGCTAAAAAGGTGAAATGTTTGGTTTTGTTTCGTAATGTTGTAAACGTTTGGCTTAAATTGCTAAATATGGGAAACGTTTTGATTTGTTTCGTAATGTTTGTAAACGTTTGGCTTCATTTACTAAAAATGTGAAACATATGGATCTGTTTCGTAACGTTTGTAAAGGTTTGGCTTTAATCGCTAAAAAGGGGAAACGTTTGGATTTGTTCCGTAAGGTTTGTAAACGTTTGGATTTAATCGCTAAAAAGGCAAAACGTTTGGATTTTTTTCGTAAGGTTTGTAAACGTGTTGCTTAAATCGCGAAAAGTGAGAAACGTTTGGATTTGTTTCGTAATGTTTGTAAATGTTTGGCTTAAATTGCTAAAAAGGTGAAGCGCTTGGATTTATTTCATAAAGTTTGTAAATGTTTGACTTAAATTTCTAAAAAGGAGAAACATTTGAATTTGTTTCCTAACCTTTGCAAACGTTTGGCTTAAATCACTAAAACGGTGAAATGTTTGGATTTGTTTCGTAACGTTTGTAAACGTTTAACTTAAATCGCTAAAAAGGTGAAATGTTTGAATTTGTTTCATAACGTTTGTAAACGTTTGGCTTCAATCGCTAAAAAGGGGAAACATTTAGATTTGTTTCGTAAGGTTTGTAATCGTTTGACATCAATCGCTAAAAAGATGAAATGTTTAGATTTGTTTCGTAACGTTTTAAACGTTTGTCTTAAATAGCCAAAATGGGGAAACGTTTGGATTTATTTCGTAACGTTTGTAAACGTTTGGCTTAAATTGCTAAAAAGGTGAAATGTTCGGTTTTGTTTCGTAACGTTTGTAAACGTTCGGCTTAAATCGCTAAAAGGGTGAAATGTTTGGATTTGTTTCGTAACATTTGTAAACGTTTGGCTTAAATTGCTAAAAAGGTGAAACGCTTGGATTTGTTTCGTAGCGTTTGTTAACGTTTGGCTCAAATTGCTTAATATGGGAAACTTTTGGATTTGTTCCGTAACGTTTGTAAATGTTTGGCTTAAATCCCTAAAAAGGTGAAATGTTTGGATTTGTTTCGTAAAGTTTGTAAACATTTGGCTTAAATCGCTAAAAAGGTGAAACATTTGGATTTGTTTAGTAACGTTTGTAAACGTTTGATTTTGTTTCATAACATTTATAAACGTTTGGCTTATGTCGCTAAAAATGTGAAACGTTTGGTTTTGTTTGGTAATGTTTGCAAACGTTTGCCTTAAATCGCTAAAAGGTGAAACGTTTGGTTTTGTTTCGTAACGTTTGTAAACATTTGGCTTATATTGCTAAAAAGGTAAAAACGCTTGAATTTTTTTCATAACGTTTGTAAACGTTTGGCTTCAAATGCTAAAAACGTGAAACACTTGATTTTGTTTCGTAACGTTTGTAAACGTTTGGCTTCATACGCTAAAAATGTTTAACATTTGGATTTATTTCGTAACGTTTTTAAAGGTTTGGCTTAAATCTCTAAAAAGGTGAAACGTCTTGATTTGTTTCGTAATGTTTTCAAACGTTTTCAAACGTTTGGCTCAAACCGCTAAAACAGTGAAACGTTTGTATTTGTTTCGTAACGTTTGTAAACGTTTGGCTTAAATAGCTAAAATGGTGAAATGTTTGGTTTTGTTTCGTAATGTTGTATACGTTTGGCTTAAATTGCTAAAAAGGGGAAACGTTTGGATTTATTTCGTAACGTTTGTAAACTTTTGACTTAAATTGCTAAAAAGGGTGAAACATTTGGATTTGTTTCGTAACGTTTGTAAACGTTTGGCTGAAATCTCTAAAAAAGTGAAACGTTTGGATTTGTTTCGCATCGTTTGTAAACGTTTGGCTTAAATCGCTAAAATGGTGAAATACTTGGATTTGGTTCGTAACGTTTGTAAACGTATGGCTTCAATTGCTAATAAGGTGAAACGTTTGTATTTGTTGCGTAAAGTTTGTAAACGTTTGGCTTAAATTTCTAAAAAGGTGAAACATTTGGATTTGATTCCAAACCTTTGCAAATGTTTGGCTTATATCGCAAAAAAGGTGAAACGGTTGGATTTGTTTCGTAACATTTGTAAACGTTTGTCTTAAATTGCTAAAAAGGTGAAACGCTTGGATTTGTTTTGTAATTTTTGTAAACGTTTGGCTTAAATTGCTAAAAATGTGAAACGTTTGGATTTGTTTCGTAACGTTTTAAACATTTGGTTTTGTTTTATAACGTTTGTAAATGTTTGGCTTAAATCGCTAAAAAGGGGAAACGTTTGGATTTGTTTCGTAACGTTTGTAAATGTTTGGCTTAAATCGCTAAAAAGGTGAAATGTTTGTATTTGTTTCGTAACGTTTGTAGACGTTTAGCTTAAATCGCTAAAAAGGTGAAACGTTAGGATTTGTTTCGTAACGTTTTGAAACGTTTGGCTTAAATATCTAAAAAGGAGAAATGTTTGGATTTGTTTCGTAATGTTTTACAACGTTTGGCTTCAATCGCTAAAAAGGTAAAACATTTGGATTTGTTTCGTAACGTTTGTAAACGTTTGGCTTCAATGGCCAAAAAGGTGAAACGTTTGGATTTAATTACTAATGTTTGTAAACGTTTGATTTTGTTTCATAACGTTTATAAACGTTTGGCTTAAGTCGCTAAAAAGGTGAAACGTTTGGTTTTGTTTGGTAATGTTTGTAAACGTTTGCCTTAAATCGCTAAAAGGTGAAACGTTTGGTTTTGTTTCGTAACGTTTGTAAACGTTTGTCTTAAATTGCTAAAAAGGTGGAAAAGCTTGAATTTGTTTCGTAATGTTTGTAAACGTTTGGCTTAAAATGCTAAAAACGTGAAACGCTTGGTTTTGTTTCGTAACCTTTGTAAACGTTTGGCTTAAATTGCTAAATATGGGAATCGTTTTGATTTGTTTCGTAACGTTTATAAATGTTTGGCTTCATTCGCTAAAAATGGGAAACATTTCGATTTATTTTGTAACGTTTGTAAAGGTTTGGCTTAAATCGTTAAAATGGGAAACGTTTGGATTTGTTTCGTAATGTTTGCAAACGTTGGGCTTAAACTACTAAAACACTGAAACGTTTTGATTGGTTTCGTAACGTTTATAACAGTTTGACTTAAATCGCTAAAAGGGTGAAACATGTGGATTTGTTTCGTAACGTTTGCAACGTTTGTCTTAAATTGCCAAAAAGGTGAAGCGCTTGGATTTATTTCGTAACGTTTGTAAACGTTTGGCTTAAATCGCTAAAAAGGTGAAACTTTTGGATCTGTTTCGTTACGTTTGTAAACGTTTGGCTTAAATCGCTAAAAAGGTGAAACGTTTGGATTTGTTTCGTAACGTTTATAAACGTTTGGCTTAAATTTCTAAAAAGGTGAAACGCTTGGATTTGTTTTGTAACCTATGTAAACGTTTGGCTTATATTGCTAAAAAGGTGAAACGCTTCATTTTGTTTCGCAACGTTTGTAAACGTTTTGCTTATATCGCTAAAAAAGGGAAACGTTTAAATTTATTTTGTAATGTTTTAAACGTTTGGTTTTGTTTCATAACGTTTGCAAACGTTTGGCTTAAATCGCTAAAAAGGTGAAACGTTTGGATTTGTTTCGTAACGTTTGTAAACATTTGGCTTAAATCGCTAAAAAGGTGAAATGTTTGGATTTGTTTCGTAATGTATGTAAACGTTTGGCTTATATTGCTAAAAAGAGGAAAAGTTTGGTTTTGTTTCGTAACGTTTGTAAACGTTTGGCTTAAATCGCTAAAAAGTTGAAACATTTTGATTTGTTTCGTAATGTTTGTAAACGTTTGGCTTAAATCGCTAAAATGGGGAAACGTTTGGAATTGTTTTGTAACGTTTTTAAACGTTTGGCTTAAATCGCTAAAAAGGTTAAACTTTTGGATTTGTTTCGTTACGTTTGTAAACGTTTGGCTTAAATCGCTAAAATGGGGAAACGTTTGAATTTGTTTCGTAGCATTTGTAAACGTTTGGCTTAAATCGCTAAAAAGGCGAAACGGTTGGATTTGTTTCGTAACATTTGCAAGCGTTTCGCTTAAATTGCTAAAAGGGGAAGCGTTTGGATTTGTTTCGTAACGTTTGTAAATGTTTGGCTACAATTGCAAAAAAGGGGAAACGTTAAGATTTATTTCGTAACATTTGTAAACGTTTGACTTAAATCGCTTAAAAGATGAAACGTTTGGATTTGTTTCACAATGTTTGAAAACGTTTGGTTTAAATCGCTAAAAAGGTGAAACACTTGGATTTGTTTCGTAACGTTTGTAAACGCTTGGCTTAAGTTGCTAAAAAGGTGAAACGCTTGGATTTGTCTCGTAAGGTTTGTAAAAGTTTGGCTTAAATTTCTTAAAAGGTAAAAAATTTGGATTCGTTTCATAACCTTTGTAAACATTTGATTAAACCTCTAAAAAGGTGAAACGTTCAGATTTGTTTCGTAACGTTTGTAAACGTTTGGCTTAAATTGCTAAAAAGGTGAAATGTTTGATTTTGTTTCGTAACGTTTTTATACGTTCGGCTTAAATCGCTAAAAAGATGAAATTTTTGGATTTGTTTCGTATTTTTTGTCAACGTTTAGCTTAAATTGCTAAAAAGGTGAAATGCTTGGATTCGTTTCGGAACGTTTGTAAACGTTTAGCTTAAATTGCTAAAAGGGTTAAACGCTTGGATTTGTTTCATAACATTTGTAGACGTTTGGCTTAAATTGCTAAAAAGGTGAAACGCTTGGTTTTGTTTCGTAACGTTTGTAAAGGTTTAGGTTAAATAGCTAAAAATATGAAATGTTTGGATTTTTTTCGTAACATTTTAAATGTTTGGTTTTGTTTAGTAACGTCTGTAAACGTTTGGCTTAAATTGCTAAAAAGGTGAAACGTTTGGATTTTTTTCGTAACGTCTGTAAACGTTTGGCTTAAATTGCTAAAAAGGAAAAACGTTTGGATTTGTTTCGAAACGTTTGTAAACGTTTGGCTTAAATCGCTAAAAAGGTGAAATGTTTGGATTTGTTTCGCAATGTTGGTAAACGTTTTGCTTAAATCGCTAAAATGGTGAAATTATTTGATTTATTTCGTAATGTTTGTAAACGTTTGGCTTCAATTGCTAATAAGGTTAAACACTTGTATTTGTTTCGTAAAGTTAGTAAACGTTTCGCTTAAATTGCTAAAAAGGGGAAACATTTGGATTTATTTCCTATCCTTTGCAAATGTTTGGCTTAAATCGCAAAAAAGTTGAAACGTTAGGATTTGTTTCGTAACATTTGTAAATGTTTGGATTAAATCGCTAAAATGGTGAAATGCTTGGATTTGTTTCGTAACTTTTGTAAACGTTTGGCTTAAATTGCTAAAAAGTTGAAACGCTTGGATTTATTTTGTAATTTTTGTAAAAGTTTAGCTTAAATTGCTAAAAATGTGAAACGTTTGGATTTGTTTCGTAATGTTTTAAAGATTTGGTTTTGTTTCGTAACGTTTGTACACGTTTGGCTTAAATCGCTAAAGAGGTGAAACGTTTGGATTTGTTTCGTAACGTTTGTAAATGTTTGGCTTAAATCGCTAAAAAGGTGAAATATTAGGATTTGTTTCGTAACGTTTGTAAACGTTTGGCTTAAATCGCTAAAAAGGGGAAACGTTTGGATTTGTTTCGTAACGTTTGTAAACGTTTGGCTTATATCGCTAAAAAGATGAAAGTTTTGGATTTTTTTCGTCACGTTTATAAACGTTTGGCTTAAATCGCTAAAATGGGGAAACATTTGGATTTGTTTCGTAGCATTTGTAAACGTTTGGCTTAAATCGCTAAAAAGGGGAAGCGTTTGGATTTGTTTCGTACCGTTTGTTAGTGTTTGGCTAAAATTGCTAAAAAGGGGAAACATTTGGATTTGTTTCGTAACATTTGTAAACGTTTGACTTAAATCGCTTAAAAGGTGAAACGTTTGGATTTTTTCGCAATGTTTGTAAACGTTTGGCTTAAATTGCTAAAAAGGTGAAACGCTTGGATTTGTTTCGTAACGTTTGTAAACGTTTGGCTTAAATCGCTAAACAGGTGAAACGCTTGGATTTGTTTTGTAACGTTTGTTAACGTTTGGCTTAACTTTCTAAAAAGGTGAAACGCTTCGATTTGTTTCGTAAGGTTTGTAAACATTTGGCTTAAATTGCTAAAAAGATAAAAAAAATTGGATTCGTTTCTTAACCTTTGTAAACGTTTGATTAAACCCCTAAAAAGGTAAAACGTTTAGATTTATTTCGTAACGTTTGTAAACGTTTGTCTTCAATCTCTAAGAAGGTGAAACGTTTGGATTTGTTTCGTAACGTTTGTATACGTTTGGCATCAATCGCTAAAAAGATTAAACGTTTGGATTTGTTTCGTAACGTTTTTAAACGTTTGGCATAAATCGCTAAAAAGGTGAAATGTTTGGATTTGTTTCGTAACGTTTTAAATGTTTATCTTAAATAGCTAAAATGGGGGAACGCTCAGATCTGTTTCGTAACGTTTGTAAACGTTTAGCTTAAATTGCTAAAACAGTGAAATGTTTTATTTTGTTTCGTAACGTTTTTAAAAGTTTGGCTTAAATCCCTAAAAAGGTGAAATGTTTATATTTGTTTCGTAAAGTCTGTAAACGTTTTGCTTAAATTGCTAAAAAGATGCAACGCTTGGATTTGTTTCGTAACATTTGCAAATTTTTGGCTTAAATTGCTAAAAAGGTGAAACGATTGGCTTTATTTCGGGAAGTTTGTAAACGTTTAGCTTAAATTGCTAAAAAGGTTAAACGCTTGGATTTGTTTCATAATGTTTGTAGACATTTGGCTTAAATTTCTAAAAAGGTGAAACGCTTGGTTTTGTTTCGTAACGTTTGTAAAGGTTTAGCTTAAATCGCTAAAAAGGGGAAACATTTGGATTTGTTTCGTAACGTTTGTAAACGTTTGGCTTAATTTGCTAAAAAGGGGAAACGTTTGGATTTGTTTCGAAACGTTTGTAAACGTTTGGCTTAAATAGCTAAAAAGGTGAAATGTTTGGATTTGTTTCATAACGTTTGTAAACGTTTGGCTTCAATCGCTAAAAAGGCGAAACGTTTGGATTTTTTTCGTAGCGTTTGTAAACGTTTGGCTTAAATCCCTCAAAAGGTGAAACACTTGGATTTTTTTTTGTAACGTTTGTAAACGTTTGTTTTAATTGTTAGAAAGTTGAAACATTTGGATTTGTTTTACAACCTTTGTAAACGTTTGGCTTAAATCGCTATAAAGGTGAAACGTTTAGATTTGTTTCAAAACACTTGTAAACGTTTAGTTTAAATCGCTAAAAATTGAAACGTTTTGATTTGTTTCGTAACGTTTGTAAACGTTTGGCTTCAATCACTAAACAAGGGAAACGTTTGGATTTGTTTCGTAATGTTTGTAAATGTTTGGCATAGATCGCTAAAAAGGTGAATTTTTTTGATTTGTTTCATAATGTTTTAAATGTTTGGCTTACATCGCTAAAATGGGGAAACGTTTGGATTTGTTTCGTAACATTTGTAAACGTTTGGCTTAAATTGCAAAAAAGCTGAAATGTTTTGTTGTTTTTTCATAACGTTTGTAAACGTTCGGCTTAAATCGCTAAAAAGGAGAAAGGTTTGCATTTGTTTTGTAACTTTTATAAACATTTGGCTTAAATTGCTAAAAAGATGAAACACTTGGATTTGTTTGGTCACGTTTGTAAACATTTGGCTTAAATTATTAAAAAGGTGAAACGCTTAGATTTGTTTCGGAATGTTTGTAAATGTTTGGCTTAAATTTCTAATAAGGTAAAACGCTTGGATTTGTTTCGTAACATTTGCAAAGTTTGGCTTAAATTGCTAAAAAGATCAAAACGTCTTGTTTCGTTTCGTAGCGTTTGTAGACGTTTGGCTTAAACCGCTAAAACAACGAATCGTTTGGATTTCTTTCGTAGCGTTTGTAAACGTTTGGCTTAATTCGCTAAAAATGTGAAACATTTGGATTTGTTTCGTAACGTTTGTAAACGTTTGGATTAAATCGCTAAAAAGGTGAAACTTTTGGATTTGATTCCTAACCTTTGTAAACGTTTAGCTTAAATTGCTAAAAAGGTGAAATGTTTGGATTTGTTTCGTAGCGTTTGTAAACGTTTGGCTTAAATAGCTAAAAATGTGAAATGTTCGGATTTGTTTCGTAACGTTTGGAAACGTTTGGATTAAATTCCTAAAAAGGTGAAACTTTTGGATTTGATTCCTAACCTTTGTAAACGTTTAGCTTAAATTGCTAAAAAGGTGAAATGTTTGGATTTGTTTCATAACGTTTATAAACGTTTGGATTAAATCGCTAAAAAGGTGAAACGTTTAGATTTGTTTCCTAACCTTTGTATACGTTTGGCTTAAATTGCTAAAAAGGTAAAAGTTTTGATTTGTTTGGTAACGTTTGTAAACATTTGGCTAAAATTATTAAAAAGGTGAAACGCTTGGATTTGTTTCGGAACGTTTGTAAACGTTTGGCTTAAATTGTTAAAAGGTGAAACACTTGGAATTGTTTCGTAACGTTTGTAAACGTTTGGTTTAAATTGCTAAAATGGTGAAAAGTTTGGTTTTGTTTAGTAACGTTTGTAAACGTTTTGCTTAAATCGCTAAAAAGGTGAATGTTTGGATTTGTTTCGTAACGTTTGTAAACGTTTAGCTAATTTCACTAAAAAGGTGAGACGTTTGGATTTGCTTCGTATCGTTTGTAAGCGTTTGGCTTAAATTGCTAAAAATGTGAGATGTTTGAATTTGTTTCGTAATATTTGTAAACGTGTGGATTGGATCGCTAAAAAGATGAAACATTTTGATTTGTTTCCTAACCTTTGTAAACGTTTGGCTTAAATAGCTTGAAAGGTGAAATGTTTGGATTTGTTACATAACGTTTGTACACGTTTGCTTAAATCTCTAAAGGTGAAACATTTGGATTTGTTTCGTAACATTTGTATACGTTTGGCTTAAATTACTAAAAAGGTGAAACGTTTGGTTTTGTTTCGTAACATTTGTAAACGTGTGGCTTAAATTGCTAAAAAGGTGAAACATTTGTATTTTTTTGCTAACCTTTGTAAACGTTTGACTTAAATCGCTGAAAAGGTAATATGTTTGGATTTGTTTCGTAACGTTTGTAATCGTTTGGCTTAAATCGCTAAAAAGGTGAAACATTCGATTTTGTTTCGTATCATTTGTAAACGTTTGGCTTGAATTGCTAAAAAGGTGAAACACTTGGATTTGTGTTGGAACGTTTGTAAACGTTTGGCTTAAATTGCGAAAAAGGTGAAACGCTTGCATTTGTTTCGTAACGTTTGTAAACGTTTGGCTTAAATTGATAAAAATGTGAAACGCTTGGATTTGTTTCATAACGTTTGTAAACGTTTGGCTTAAATTGCTAAAAAGGCAAAATGTTTGGATTTGTTTCATAACGTTTGTAAACGTTTGTCTAAAATCGCCAAAAAGGTGAAATATTTGCATTTGTTTCGTAATGTTTGGAAACGTTTGACTAAATCGCTAAAAAAGTGAAACATTTGGATTTGTTTTAAAACGTTTTTAAACGTTCAGCTTAGATCGCTGAAAAAGGGAAACATTTGGATTTGTTTCGTAACGTTTGTAAACGTTTGGCATAAATTGCTCAAAAGTTGAAACGCTTGGATTTATTTCATAACATTTGTAAATGTTTGGCTTAAATTGCTAAAAAGGGGAAATATTTGGATTTGTTTCCAAACCTTTGTAAACGTTTGGCTTAAATCGCTAAAAAGGAGAAATGTTTGGATTTATGTTGTAACGTTTATAAACGTTGGCATAAATCGCTAAAACGATGAAACGTTTGGATTTGTTTCGTAACGTTTGTAAACGTTTGGCATAAATTTTTATGAAGGTGAAACGCTTGGATTAGTTTTGTAACGTTTGTAAACGTTTGTCTTAAATTGATAAAAAGGTGAAACGCTTTTTTTTTTTTGAAACGTTTGTAAACTTTTGTCATAAATCGCTAAAAATAGGAAACGTTTGGATGTCTTTCTTAATGTTTTACACGTTTGTTTTTGCTTCGTCACGTTTGTAAACGTTTGGCTTAAATTGCTAAAAAGGTGAAACGTTTGGATTTGTTTCGTAACGTTTGTAAACGTCTGGCTTAAATTGCTAAAAAGAAGAAACGTTTGGATTTGTTTCGGAACGTTTGGCTTAAATCGCTAAAAAGGCGAAACATTTGGTTTTGTTTCGTAAAGTTTGTAAACGTTTGGCTTAAATTGTTCAAAATCTGAAAAGTTTGGATTTGTTTCGTAACGTTTGTAAACGTTAGGCTTAAATCGCTAAAAAGGTAAAAGTTTTTGATTTGTTTCGTTACGTTTGTAAACGTTTGGCTTAAATCGCTAAACTAGAGAATCATTTGGATTTGTTTCGTAGCATTTCTAAACGTTTGGCTTAAATCGCTAAAAAGGCAAAGCAATTGGATTTATTTCATAACGTTTGTAAATTTTTGGCTAAAATCGCTAAAAAGTGGAAATGTTTGGATTTGTTTCGTAACATTTGTAAACGTTTGACTTAAATCACTAAAAAGGGGAAACGTTTGGATTTGTTTCGCAATGTTTGTAAACGTTTGGCTTAAATCGCAAAAAAGGTAAAACGCTTGGATTTGTTTCGTAACGTTTGTAAACGTTTGGCTTAAATTGCTAAAAAATTAAATGCTTGAATTTGTTTCGTAACGTTTGTAAAAGTTTGGCTTAATTTGCTAAAAAGGTTAAACGATTTGATTTGTTTCGTAACGTTTGTAAACGTTAGGATTAAATTGCTAAAAAGGGGAAACATTTTGATTTGTTTCCTAACCTTTGTAAACGTTTGGCTTAAATCGTTAAAATTGTGAAATGTTTGGATTTGTTTCGTAACTTTTGTAAATGTTTGTCTTAAATTGCTACAAAAGGGAAACGTTTGGATTTGTTTCGTAACGTTTGTAAACGTTTGGCTTAAATTAATAAAAAGGTGAAAAGCTTGGATTTGTTTCTTAACGTTTGTAAACGTTTGGCTTAAATTGCTAAAAAGGTGAAAAGCTTGGTTTTGTTTCGTAACGTTTGTAAAGGTTTGGCTTAAATCTTTAAAAATGTGAAACGTTTGGATTTGTTTCGTAACGTTTTAGACGTTTGGTTTTGTTTCGTAATGTTTGTAAAAGTTTGGCTTAAATCTCTAAAAATGTGAAACGTTTGGATTTGTTTCGTAACGTTTGTAAACGTTTTGCTTAAATGGCTAAAAATGCTAAACATTTGGATTCGTTTCATAACGTTTGCAAACGTTTGGCTAAATTCGCTAAAAAGGTGAAACGTTTGGATTTGTTTCGTAACGTTTGTAAACGTTTGGCTTAAATCGTTAAAAATCTGGAACGTTTGTAAACGTTTGGATTAAATCGCTAAAAAGATGAAACGTTTGGATTTGTTTCCTAACCTTTGTAAAAATTTGGCTTAAATCGCTAGAAAGGTTAAATGTTTGGATTTGTTTCGTAACGTTTGTAAACGTTTTGTTTAAATCGCTAAAAAGGTGAAACGTTTGGATTTGTTTCGTAAACCTTGTTAACGCTTGGCTTCAATCGCTAAAAAGGTAAATTGTTTGGATTTGTTTCATAACGTTTGTAAACGTTTGGCATAAATCGCTAAAAAGATGAAATGTTTGGATTTTTTTCGTAACGTTTTAAACGTTTGTAAATGTTTGGCCTAAATTGCTAAAAAAGTGAAATGTTTGGATTTGTTTCATAACCTTTGTAAACGTTTGACTTAAATCGCTAATAAGGTAAAATGTTTTCATTTTTTTCGTAGCATTTGTAAACGTTTGGCCTAAATAGCTAAAAAGGTGAAACATTTGATTTTGTTTCGTATCATTTGTAAACGTTTAGCTTAAATTGCTGAAAAGGTGAAACGCTTGGATTTGTTTCGTAACGTTTGTAAACGTTTTGCTTAAATTGATAAAAATGTGACACGCTTAGATTTGTTTAGTAACGTTTGTAAACGTTTGGCTCAAATGGCTAAAAAGGAGAAAGGTTTAGATTTGTTTCGTAATGTTTGTAAACGTTTGGCTTAGATCGCTAAAAAGGTGAAACATTTGGATTTATTTCGTAACCTTTGTAAATGTTTGGCTTAAATCGCTAAAAAGGTGAAACGTTTGGATTTTCTTCGTAATGTTTCTAAACGTTTGGCATAAATTGCTAAAAATGTAAAACGCTTGGATTTATTTGTAACGTTTCTAAACGTTTGGAATGAATTGCAAAAAAGCGGAAACATTTTGATTTGTTTCCTAACCTTCGTAAACGTTTGGCTTAAATCGCTAAAAAGGTGAAATGTTTGGATTTGTTTCATAAAGTTTGTAAACGTTTTGCTTAAATCGCTAAAAAGGTGAAATGTTTGAATTTGTTTCATAACGTTTGTAAAAGTTTGGCTTAAATTTCTAAAAAGGTGAAACGCTGGGATTTGTTTTGTAACGTTTGTAAACGTTTGGCTTTAATTGCTCAAAAGGGGAAACGCTTGGTTTTGTTTCGAAATGTTTGTAAACGTTTGGCTTAAATCGCTAAAAATGAGAAACATTTGGATTTGTTTCTTAATGTTTTAAACGTTTGGTTTTGTTTCTTAACGTTTGGCTTTAATTGCTCAAAAGTTGAAACGCTTGGATTTATTTCATAACATTTGTAAATGTTTGGCTTAAATTGCTAAAAAGGGGAAATATTTGGATTTGTTTCCAAACCTTTGTAAACGTTTGGCTTAAATCGCTAAAAAGGAGAAATGTTTGGATTTATGTTGTAACGTTTATAAACGTTGGCATAAATCGCTAAAACGATGAAACGTTTGGATTTGTTTCGTAACGTTTGTAAACGTTTGGCATAAATTTTTATGAAGGTGAAACGCTTGGATTTGTTTTGTAACGTTTGTAAACGTTTGTCTTAAATTGATAAAAAGGTGAAACGCTTTTTTTTTTGAAACGTTTGTAAACTTTTGTCATAAATCGCTAAAAATAGGAAACGTTTGGATGTCTTTCTTAATGTTTTACACGTTTGTTTTTGCTTCGTCACGTTTGTAAACGTTTGGCTTAAATTGCTAAAAAGGTGAAACGTTTGGATTTGTTTCGTAACGTTTGTAAACGTCTGGCTTAAATTGCTAAAAAGAAGAAACGTTTGGATTTGTTTCGGAACGTTTGCCTTAAATCGCTAAAAAGGCTAAACATTTGGTTTTGTTTCGTAAAGTTTGTAAACGTTTGGCTTAAATTGTTCAAAATCTGAAAAGTTTGGATTTGTTTCGTAACGTTTGTAAACGTTAGGCTTAAATCGCTAAAAAGGTAAAACTTTTTGATTTGTTTCGTTACGTTTGTAAACGTTTGGCTTAAATCGCTAAACTAGAGAATCATTTGGATTTGTTTCGTAGCATTTCTAAACGTTTGGCTTAAATCGCTAAAAAGGCAAAGCAATTGGATTTATTTCGTAACGTTTGTAAATTTTTGGCTAAAATCGCTAAAAAGTGGAAATGTTTGGATTTGTTTCGTAACATTTGTAAACGTTTGACTTAAATCACTAAAAAGGGGAAACGTTTGGATTTGTTTCGCAATGTTTGTAAACGTTTGGCTTAAATCGCAAAAAAGGTAAAACGCTTGGATTTGTTTCGTAACGTTTGTAAACGTTTGGCTTAAATTGCTAAAAAATTAAATGCTTGAATTTGTTTCGTAACGTTTGTAAAAGTTTGGCTTAATTTGCTAAAAAGGTTAAACGCTTTGATTTGTTTCGTAACGTTTGTAAACGTTAGGATTAAATTGCTAAAAAGGGGAAACATTTTGATTTGTTTCCTAACCTTTGTAAACGTTTGGCTTAAATCGTTAAAATTGTGAAATGTTTGGATTTGTTTCGTAACTTTTGTAAATGTTTGCCTTAAATTGCTACAAAAGGGAAACGTTTGGATTTGTTTCGTAACGTTTGTAAACGTTTGGCTTAAATTAATAAAAAAGTGAAAAGCTTGGATTTGTTTCTTAACGTTTGTAAACGTTTGGCTTAAATTGCTAAAAAGGTGAAAAGCTTGGTTTTGTTTCGTAACGTTTGTAAAGGTTTGGCTTAAATCTTTAAAAATGGGAAACGTTTGGATTTGTTTCGTAACGTTTTAGACGTTTGGTTTTGTTTCGTAATGTTTGTAAAAGTTTGGCTTAAATCGCTAAAAATGTGAAATGTTTGGATTTATTTCGTAACGTTTGTAAACGTTTTGCTTAAATGGCTAAAAATGCTAAACATTTGGATTCGTTTCGTAACGTTTGCAAACGTTTGGCTAAATTCGCTAAAAAGGTGAAACGTTTGGATTTGTTTCGTAACGTTTGTAAACGTTTGGCTTAAATCGTTAAAAATCTGGAACGTTTGTAAACGTTTGGATTAAATCGCTAAAAAGATGAAACGTTTGGATTTGTTTCCTAACCTTTGTAAAAATTTGGCTTAAATCGCTAGAAAGGTGAAATGTTTGGATTTGTTTCGTAACGTTTGTAAACGTTTTGTTTAAATCGCTAAAAAGGTGAAACGTTTGGATTTGTTTCGTAAAGTTTGTTAACGCTTGGCTTCAATCGCTAAAAAGGTGAATTGTTTGGATTTGTTTCATAACGTTTGTAAACGTTTGGCATAAATCGCTAAAAAGATGAAATGTTTGGATTTTTTTCGTAACGTTTTAAACGTTTGTAAATGTTTGGCCTAAATTGCTAAAAAAGTGAAATGTTTGGATTTGTTTCATAACCTTTGTAAACGTTTGAGTTAAATCGCTAATAAGGTAAAATGTTTTCATTTTTTTCGTAGCATTTGTAAACGTTTGGCCTAAATAGCTAAAAAGGTGAAACATTTGATTTTGTTTCGTATCATTTGTAAACGTTTAGCTTAAATTGCTGAAAAGGTGAAACGCTTGGATTTGTTTCGTAACGTTTGTAAACGTTTTGCTTAAATTGATAAAAATGTGACACGCTTAGATTTGTTTAGTAACGTTTGTAAACATTTGGCTCAAATGGCTAAAAAGGAGAAAGGTTTAGATTTGTTTCGTAATGTTTGTAAACGTTTGGCTTAGATCGCTAAAAAGGTGAAACATTTGGATTTATTTCGTAACCTTTGTAAATGTTTGGCTTAAATCGCTAAAAAGGTGAAACGTTTGGAATTTCTTCGTAATGTTTCTAAACGTTTGGCATAAATTGCTAAAAATGTAAAACGCTTGGATTTATTTGTAACGTTTCTAAAAGTTTGGAATGAATTGCAAAAAAGCGGAAACATTTTGATTTGTTTCCTAACCTTCGTAAACGTTTGGCTTAAATCGCTAAAAAGGTGAAATGTTTGGATTTGTTTCATAAAGTTTGTAAACGTTTTGCTTAAATCGCTACAAAGGTGAAATGTTTGAATTTGTTTCATAACGTTTGTAAAAGTTTGGCTTAAATTTCTAAAAAGGTGAAACGCTGGGATTTGTTTTGTAACGTTTGTAAACGTTTGGCTTTAATTGCTCAAAAGGGGAAACGCTTGGTTTTGTTTCGAAACGTTTGTAAACGTTTGGCTTAAATCGCTAAAAATGAGAAACATTTGGATTTGTTTCTTAATGTTTTAAACGTTTGGTTTTGTTTCTTAACGTTTGTAAACATATGGCTTAAATCGCTAAAAAGGTGAAACGTTTGGATTTGTTTTGTAACGTTTGTTAACATTTGGCTTAAATCGCTAAAAAGGTGAAAGATTTGGATTTGTTTCGTAACGTTTGGCTTATATTGCTAAAAAGGAGAAACGTTTGGTTTTGTTACGTAACGTTTGTTAATGTTTGGCTTAAATTTTTAAAAATCTGAAACGTTTGGATTTTTTTGTAACGTTTTTAAACGTTTGACTTACGTTGCTAAAAAGGGGAAACGTTTTGATTTGTTTTGTAACATTTGTAAACGTTTGCTTAAATCGCTAAAAAGGTGAAATTTTTGGATTTGTTTCGTTACGTTTGTAAACGTTTGGCTTAAATCGCAAAAATGGGGAAAGGTTTGGATTTTTTTCGTAGCATTTGTAAATGTTTGACTTAAATCGCTAAAAAGGGGAAGCGTTTGGATTTATTTCGTAACGTTTGTAAATGTTTGGCTAGAATTGCAAAAAAGAGGAAACGTTTTGATTTGTTTCGTAACATTTGTAAACGTTTGACTTAAATCGCTTAAAAGGTGAAACGTTTGGATTTGTGTCGCAACATTTGTGAACGTTTGGCTTAAATCGCTAAAAAAGGGAAACGCTTTGATTTGTTTCGTAACGTTTGTAAATGTTTGACTTAAATCGCTAAAAAGGTGAAACGCTTGGATTTGTTTCGTAACATCTGTAAACATTTGGGTTATGTTGCTAAAAAGGTGAAACGCTTGGATTTGTTTCGTATGGTTTGTAAACGATTGACTTACATTGTTAAAAAGTTAAAAAATTTGGATTCGTTTAATAACCTTTGTAAACGTTTGATTAAACCGCTAAAAATGTGAAACGTTTGTAAACGTTCGTCTTCAATCGCTAAAAAGGTGAAACGTTTGGATTAGTTTCGTAATTTTTGTAAACATTTGAATTCAACAGCTAAAAAGGTGAAACATTTGGATTTGTTTTGTAACGTTTGTAAACGTTTGGCATAAATCGCTAAAAAGGTGAGATGTTTGGATTTGTTTCGTAACATTTTAAACGTTTGTCTTAAATAGCTAGAATGGGGAAACGTTTAGATTTGTTTCGTAACGTTTGTAAATATTTGGCTTAAATTTCTAAAAAGGTGAAATGTTTGATTTTTTTCGTAACGTTTTTATACGTTCGGCTTAAATCGCTAAAAAGGTGAAATGTTTGGATTTCTTTCGTAACATTTGCAAACGTTTAGCTTAAATAAGCTAAAAAGGTGAAACGCTTGGATTTGTTTCGGAACGTTTGTAAACGTTTAGCTTAAATTGCTAAAAAGGTTAAACGCTTGGATTTGTTTCATAACGTTTGTAGACGTTTGGCTTAAATTGCTAACAAGGTGAAACGCTTGTTTTTATTTCTTAACGTTTGTAAAGGTTTAGCTTAAATAGCTAAAAATGTGAAACGTTTGGATCTTTTTTGTAACGTTTTAAATGTTTGGTTTTATTTCGTAACGTTTGTAAACATTTGGCTAAAATCGCTAAAAAGGAGAACGTTTGGATTTGTTTCGTAACGTTTGTAAACGTTTGGCTTAAATTGCAAAAAAGGAGAAACGTTTGGATTTGTTTCGAAACGTTTGTAAATGTTTGTCTTAAATAGCTAAAAAGGTGAAATGTTTGGATTTATTTCATAATGTTTGTAAACGTTTGGCTTAAATCGCTAAAAAGATGAAACGTTTTGATTTATTTTGTAACGTTTGTAAACGTTTGCCTTAAATTTCTAAAAAGGAGAAACGTTTGGATTTGTTTCGTAATGTTTGTAAACGTTTGACTTAATTCGCTAAAAAGGTGAAACGTTTGGATTTATTTCGCAATGTTTGTAAACGTTTGGCCTAAATCGCTAAAATGGTGAAATTCTTGGATTTGTTTCGTAACGTTTGTAAACGTTTGGCTTCAATTTCTAATAAGGTGAAACGCTTGTATTTTTTTCATAAAGTTATTAAACGTTTGGCTTTAATTGCTAAAAAGGTGAAACATTTGGATTTGTTTCCTAACCTTTGCAAATGTTTGGCTTAAATCACAAAAACGGTGAAATGTTTGGATTTGTTTCGTAACGTTTGTAAACGTTTGGCTTAAATTGCTAAAATGGTGAAATGCTTGGATTTGTTTCGTAACCTTTGTAAACGTTAGGCTTAAATTGCTAAAAAGGTGAAACGCTTGGATTTGTTTTGTAATTTTTTTAAACGTTTGGCTTAAATTGCTAAAAATGTTAAATGTTTGGATTTTTTTCGTAACTTTTTAAACATTTGGTTTTGTTTCGTAACGTTGTAAATGATTGGCTTAAATCGCTAAAAAGGTGAAACTTGTGGATTTATTTCGTAAAATATGTAAATGTTTGGCTTAAATCGATAAAAAGGTGAAACGTTTGGATTTGTTTCGTAACGTTTGTAAACGTTTGGCTTAAATCGCTAAAAAGATGAAACGTTAGTATTTGTTTCGTAACGTTTGTAAACGTTTGGCTTTGTTTCATAACATTTATAAACGTTTGGCTTATGTCGCTAAAAATGTGAAACGTTTGGTTTTGTTTGGTAATGTTTGCAAACGTTTGCCTTAAATCACTAAAAGGTGAAACGTTTGGTTTTGTTTCGTAACGTTTGTAAACGTTTGGCTTAAATTGCTAAAAACGTGAAACGCTTGATTTTGTTTCGTAACATTGTAAACGTTTGGCTTAAATTGCTAAATATGGGAAACGTTTTGATTTGTTTCGTAACGTTTGTAAACGTTTGGCTTCATTCGCAAAAAATGTGAAACATTTGGATTTATTTCGTAACGTTTTTAAAGGTTTGGCTTAAATCGCTTAAAAGGTGAAACATCTTGATTTGTTTCGTAATGTTTTGCAAACGTTTGGCTTAAACTGCTAAAGCAGTGAAACGTTTGGATTTGTTTCGTAACGTTTGTAAACGTTTGGCTTAAATAGCTAAAAAGGTGAAATGTTTGGTTTTGTTTCGTAATGTTGTAAACGTTTGGCTTAAATTGCTAAATATGGGAAACGTTTTGATTTGTTTCGTAATGTTTGTAAACGTTTGGCTTCATTTACTAAAAATGTGAAACATATGGATTTGTTTCGTAACGTTTGTAATGGTTTGGCTTTAATCGCTAAAAAGGGGAAACGTTTGGATTTGTTCCGTAAGGTTTGTAAACGTTTGGATTTAATCGCTAAAAAGGCAAAACGTTTGGATTTTTTTCGTAAGGTTTGTAAACGTGTTGCTTAAATCGCTAAAAGTGAGAAACGTTTGGATTTGTTTCGTAGTGTTTGTAAACGTTTGGCTTAAGTTGCTAAAAAGGTGAAGCGCTTGCATTTATTTCATAAAGTTTTTAAACATTTGGCTTAAATTTCTAAAAAGGAGAAACATTTGAATTTGTTTCCTAACCTTTGCAAACGTTTGGCTTAAATCACTAAAAAGGTGAAATGTTTGGATTTGTTTCGTAACGTTTGTAAACGTTTAACTTAAATCGCTAAAAAGGTGAAATGTTTAAATTTGTTTCATAATATTTGTAAGCGTTTGGCTTCAATCGCTAAAAAGGGGAAACGTTTAGATTTGTTTCGTAAGGTTTGTAATCGTTTGACATCAATCGCTAAAAAGATGAAATGTTTAGATTTATTTCGTAACGTTTTAAACGTTTGTCTTAAATAGCTAAAATCGGGAAACGTTTGGATTTATTTCGTAACGTTTGTAAACGTTTGGCTTAAATTGCTAAAAAGGTGAAATGTTTGGTTTTGTTTCGTAACGTTTGTAAACGTCCGGCTTAAATCGCTAAAAAGGTGAAATGTTTGGATTTGTTTCGTAACACTTGTAAACATTTGGCTTAAATTGCTAAAAAGGTGAAACGCTTGGATTTGTTTCGTAGCGTTTGTTAACGTTTGGCTCAAATTGCTTAATATGGGAAACGTTTGGATTTGTTCCGTAACGTTTGTAAATGTTTGGCTTAAATCCCTAAAAAGGTGAAATGTTTTGATTTGTTTCGTAAAGTTTGTAAACATTTGGCTTAAATCGCTAAAAAGGTGAAACATTTTGATTTTGTTTCGTGACGTTTGTAAACGTTTGACTTAAATTGTTAAAAAGGTGAAACGTTTGGATTTATTTCATAACGGCTGTAAACGTTTGGATTAAATTGCTAAAAAGGTGAAACGCTTGAATTTATTTCATAATGTTTGTAAACATTTGGCTAAAATTGCTAAATAGGGGAAATATTTGGATTTGTTTCCTAACCTTTGTAAATGTTTGGCTTAAATCGCTAAAAAGGTGAAACGTTTTGACTTGTTTCGTAACGTTTGAAAACGTTTGGCTTAACTCGCTAAAAGGTGAAAAGTTTGGATTTGTTTCGTAATGTTTGTAAACGTTTGGCTTAAATTGCAAAAACGGTGAAACGCTTGGATTTGTTTTGTAATTTTTGTAAGCATTTGGTATAAATTTTTAAAAATGTGAAACGTTTGGATTTATTTCGTAACATTTTAAACGTTAGGTTTTGTTTCGTAACGTTTGTAAACGTTTGGCTTAAATCGCGAAAAAGGTTAAACGTTTGTATTTGTTTCGTAATGTTTGTAAACGTTTGGCTTAAATCGCCAAAAAGGTGAAACGTTTGGATTTTTTACATAACGTTTGTAAACGTTTGGCTTAAATCGCTAAAAAGGTGAAACGTTAGGATTTGTTTCGAAACGTTTGTAAACGTTTGGCTTAGATCGCTAAAAAGGTGAAACTTTTGGATTTGTTTCGTATTGTTTGTCAACGTTTGGGTTAAATCGCTAAAAAGGTGAAAAGTTTGGATTTGTTTCATAACATTTGTAAACGTTTGGCTTCAATCGCTAAAAAGATGAAATGTTTGGATTTTTTTCGTAACGTTTGTAAACGTTTGGTTTTGTTTCATACAGTTTATAAACGTTTGGCTTAAATCGCTAAAAAGGTGAAACATTTGGTTTTGTTTGGTAATGTTTGTAAACATTTGCCTTAAATCGCTAAAAGGGGGAACGCTTGTTTTTGTATCGTAACGTTTGTAAACGTTTGGCTTAAATTGCTAAAAAGGTGGAAATGCTTGAATTTGTTTTGCAACGTTTGTAAACGTTTGGCTTAAAATGCAAAAAACGTAAAACGCTTGGTTTTGTTTCATAACGTTTGTAAATGTGTGGCTTAAATCGCTAAATATGGGAAACGATTTGATTTGTTTCGTACCGTTTGTAAACGTTTGGCTTCATTCACTAAAAATGTGAAACATTTAGATTTGTTTCGTAACGTTTGTAAAGGTTTGGCTTAAATTGCTAAAAAGGCGAAACGTTTGGATTTGTTCCGTAAGATTTGTAAACGTTTGGCTTAAATCGCTAAAAAGGCGCAATGTTTGGATTTTTCGTGACATTTATAAATGTTTTGCTTAAATCGATAAAAGGGAGAAACGTTTGGATTTGTTTCGTAACGTTTGTAAACGTTTGGCAAAAATTGTTAAAAAGGTGAAGCGCTTGGATTTATTTCATAGATTTTGTAAACGTTTGGCTTAAATTGCTAAAAAGGGGAAACATTTGAATTTGTTTCCTAACCTTTGTAAACGTTTGCCTTAAATCGTTAAATTATTGGATTTGTTTCGTAACGTTTGTAAACGTTGGGCTTAAATCTCTAAAAAGGTGAAATGTTTGCATTTGTTTCGTAACGTTTGTAAACGTTTGGCTTCAATCGCTAAAAAGTGGAAGCGTTTGGATTTGCTTCGTAACGTTTGCAATCGTTTGATATAAATTGCTAAAAAGGTAAAATGTTTGGATTTGTTTCGTAACGTTTTAAACGTTTGTCTTAAACAGCTACAATGGGGAAACGTTTGGATTTGTTTCGTAGCGTTTTAAATGTTTGTCTTAGACAGCTACAATGGGGAAACGTTTGGATTTTTTTTGTAACGTTTCTAAACGTTTGGCTTAAATTGCTAAAAAGGTGAAATGTTTGGTTTTGTTTCGTAACGTTTGAAAACGTTTGGCTTAAATTGCTAAAAAGGTGAAACGCTTGGTTTTGTTTCGTAACGTTTGTTAACGTTTGGCTTAAATTGCTTAATATGGGAAACGTTTGGATTTGTTTCGTAACGTTTGTAAACGTTTGGCTTAAATTGCTAAAAAGGTGGAACGTTTGGATTTGTTTCGTAAGGTTTGTAAATGTTTGGCTTAAATCGCTAAAAAGGTGGAACGTTTTAATTAGTTTCGTAACGTTTGTAAACGTTTGGCTTAAATCGCTAAAAAGGTGAAACGTTTGGATTTATTTCGTAACGGTTGTAATCATTTGGATTAAATTGCTAAAAAGGTGAAACGCTTGGATTTATTTCATAATGTTTGTAAACATTTGGCTAAAATTGCTAAATAGGCGAAACATTTGGATTTGTTTGCTAACCTCTGTAAACGTTTGGCTTAAATCGCTAAAAAGGGGAAACGTTTGGATTTGTTTCGTAACGTTTGTAAACGCTTGGCTTCAATCGCTAAATAGGTGAAACATTTTGATTTATTTCATAACGTTTATAAACTTTTGGCTTAACTCGCTAAAAATGTGAAACCTTTGGATTTGTTTCGTAACGTTTGTAAACGTTTGGCTTAAATTTCTAAAATGGTGAAACTCTTGGATTTGTTTTGTAATTTTTGTAAACATTTGGCTTATATTTCTAAAAATGTGAAACGTTTGGATTTGTTTCATAACGTTTTAAACGTTTGGTTTTGTTTCGTAACGTTTGTAAACGTTTGGCTTAAATCACTAAAAAGGGAAAACGTTTGGATTTGTTTTTTTGTAAATGTTTGGCTTAAATCGCCAAAAGGTGAAACGTTTGGATTTGTTTTTGTAACATTTGTAAACGTTTGGATTAAATTGCTAAAAAGGTGAAACTCTTGAATTTTATTTGTAATTTTTGTAAACATTTGGCTTAAATTTCTAAAAATGTGAAACGTTTAGATTTGTTTCATAACATTTTAAACGTTTGGTTTTGTTTCGTAACGTTTGTAAACGTTTGTCTTAAATCACTAAAAAGGGAAAACGTTTGGATTTGTTTTTTGTAAATGTTTGGCTTAAATCGCCAAAAAAGTGAAACGTTTGGATTTTTTTGTAACATTTGTACACGTTTGGCTTAAATCTCTAAAAAGGTGAAACGTTTGGATTTGTTTCGTAACGTTTGTAAACGTTTGGCTTAAATCGCTAAAAAGGTGAAACGTTTGGATTTGTTTCGTAATGTTTGTCAACGTTTGGCTTAAATCGCTAAAAAGGGGAAACGTTTTGATTTGTTTCGTAACGTTTGTAAACGTTTGGTTTTGTTTCATAAAATTTATAAACGTTTGGCTTAAATCGCTAAAAAGGTGAAACATTTGGTTTTGTTTGGTAATATTTGTAAACGTTTACCTTAAATCGCTAAAAGGGGAAACGTTTGGTTTTGTTTCGCAACGTTTGTAAACGTTTGGCTTAAATTGCTAAAAAGGTGGAAACGCTTGAATTTGTTTCGTAACGTTTGTAAACATTTCGCTTAAAATTCAAAAAACGTAAAACGGTTGGTTTTGTTTCATAACATTTGTAAAGGTTCTGCTTAAATTGCTAAAAAGATGAACTTTTGGATTTGTTTCGTTACGTTTGTAAACGTTTGGCTTAAATTGCTTAATATGGGAAATGTTTGGATTTATTTCGTAACGTTTGTAAACGTTTGGCTTAACTCGCTAAAAAGGCGAAACGTTTGGATTTGTTTCGTAAAGTTTGTAAACGTTTGACCCAAATGTTTCCCCTCTTTAGCAATTCAAACCTATACAAACGTTACGAAAGAAAACCAAGTGTTTCACCTTTTTAGCAATTTAAGCCAAACGTTTACAAACGTTACAAAACAAATCCAGGTGTTTCACCTTTTTAGTAATTTAAGGCAAACGTTTACAAACGTTCCGAAACAAATCCAAGCGTTTCACCTTTTTAGTAAATTAAGCCAAACTTTTACAAACGTTACGAAACAAATCAAAGCGTTTAACCTTATTAGCAATTTAAGCCAAACGTTTACAAACGTTACGAAACAAATCCAAACGTTTACAAATGTTATAAAAAAAACAAAACGTTTCACCTTTTTAGCAATTTAAGCAAAACGTTTAAAAATGTTACAAAACAAATCCAAACGTTTCACCTTTTTAGCGATTTAAGCCAAACATTTACAAACGTTACGAAACAAATCCAAACGTTTCGCCTTTTTAGCAATTTAAGCCAAACGTTTACAAATGTTACGAAACAAATCCAAATGTTTCACCTTTTAAGCGATTTAAGCCAAACGTGTACATACATTACGAAAGAAAACCAAACGTTTCACATATTTAGCGATTTAAACAAAATCAAGAGTTTCTCCTTTTTAGCAATTTAAGCCAAATGTTTACAAACATTACGAAACAAATCCGAGCGTTTCACCTTTTTAGCAATTTAAGCCACACGTTTACGTTTCACCTTTTTAGCAATTTAAGCCAAACGTTTACAAACATTACGAAACAAATCCAAGCGTTTCACCTTTTTAGCAATTTAAGCCAAACGTTTACAAACGTTACGACACAAATCCAAATGTTTCACCTTTTTAGCGATTTAAGCCGAACGTTTACAAACGTTACGAAAGAAATCCAAACGTTTCCCCTTTTTAGTGATTTAAGCCGAACGTTTATAAATGTTACGAAACAAATCCAAACGTTTTTCCATTTTAGAGATTTAAGCCAAATGTTTAAAACGTTACGAAACAAATCCAAACATATCACCTTTTTAGCGATTTATGCGAAACATTTACAAGCGTTACAAAACAAATCCAAACAGTTCAATGTTTTAGCGATTGAAGCCAAAATTTACAAAGGTTAAGAAACAAATTCAAACGTTTCACCTTTTTAGCAATTTAGGCCTAACGTTTTATAGGCTACGAAACAAATCCAAATGTTTCACCTTTTTACCAATTTCAGCCAAACATTTACAAACGTTACAAAACAAAACAAAGTGTTTCACCTTTCTAGCAATGTAAGCCAAACGTTTACAAACGTTACGAAACCAATCAAAGTATTTCAACTTTTTAGCGATTTAAGCCTAATGTTTAATAGGTTACGAAACAAATCCCATCATTTCACCTTATTAGCAATTGACCCAAACGTTTACAAACGTTATGAAACAAATCCAAGTGCTTCACCTTTTTAGCTATTTAAGCCAAACGTTTACAAACTTTACGAAATTTCAAGTGTTTCACATTTTTATCAATTTAAGCCAAACGTTTAAAAACGTTACGAAACGAATCCAAACGTTTAGCCTTTTTAGCAATTTATGTCAAACGTTTACAAACGTTACGAAACAAATCCAAACGTTTCCCCTTTTTAGAGATTTAAGCCGAACGTTTAGAAACGTTATAAAATAAATGCAAACGTTTCACATTTTTAACGATTTAAGCCGAACGTTTACAAACGTTACGAAACAAAACCAAACGTTTAAAACGTTACGAAATAAATCTGAACGTTTCACCTCGTTAGAAATTTAAGACAAACGTTTACAAACGTTGCAAAACAAATCCAAGCGTTTCACCTTTTTAGCTATTTAAGCCAAACGTATTAAACGTTACGAAATTTCAAACATTTCACCTTTTTAGCAATTAAAGCCTAACGTTTACAAATCTTACGAAACAAATCCAAACATTTCACTGTTTTAGCATTTTATGCCAAACGTTTACAAACGTTACAAAACAAATTCAAATGTTTCGCCTTTTTAGCAATTTAAGCAAAACGTATACAAACGTTATGAAACAAATCGAAATGTTTCGCCTTTTTAGCGATTTAAGCCAAATGTTTACAAACGTTACGAAACAAAACCAAACGTTTACAAACCTTACGAAACAAATCCAAATGTTTTGCCTTTTTAGCAATTTAAACCAAACGTTTACAAACGTTACGAAACAAGTCCAAACGTTTCCCCTTTTTAGCGATTTAAGCCAAACGTTTCAAATTTTTAGCGATTTAAGCCAAACCCTTACAAACGTTGCGAAACAAAACCGAGCGTGTCACCTTTTTAGCAATTTAAGCCAAACGTTTACAAATGTTACGAAACAAATCCAAGCGTTTCACCTTTTTTTAATTTAAGGGAAACGTTTACAAACGTTCTGAAACAAATTAAAGCGTTTCACCTTTTTAGTAATTTAAGCCAAACGTTTACAGACGTTTCGAAACAAATCAAAGCATTTCACCTTTTTTGCAATTTAAGCCAAACGTTTACAAATGTTACAAAACAAAATCAAGCATTTCACCTTTTTGCAATTTAAGCCAAACGTACGTTACGAAACAAATCAAAGCATTTCCCCTTTTTAGCAATTTAAGCCAAACATTTACAAAAGTTAGAAAACAAATCCAAACGTTTCACCTTTTCAGGGATTTAAGCTGAACGTTTACAAACGATACGAAACAAAACCAAAAATTTCACCTTTTTAGTAGTTTAAGCCAAACGTTTACAAACGTTATGAAACAAATCCAAACGTTTCCCCATTTTAGCAATTTTAACCAAATGTTTAAAACGATACGAAACAAATATAAACGCTTCATTTTTTTAGCGATTGAAGCAAAACATTTACAAACGTTACGAAAAAAATCCAAACGTTTCACCTTTTTAGCGATTGAAGCCAAACATTTACAAACTTTACGAAACAAATCCAAAGGTTTCACCTTTTTAGCTAATTAATCCAAAGGTTTACAAACGTTACGAAACAAATCCAAACGTTTCAGCTTTTTAGCGATTTAAGCCAAACGTTTACAAAGGTTGCGAAAGAAATCCAAATGTTTCCCCTTTTTAGCAATTTAAGCCAAACGTTTACAAACGTTATGAAACAAATCCAAGTGTTTCACCTTTTTAGCAATTTAAGCCAAACGTTTACAAACTATACGATACAAATCCAAGTGTTTCACCGTTTTTGCAATTTTAGCCAAACGTTTACAATCATTAGGAAACGAATCCAAACGTTTCTCCTTTATAGTGTTTTAAGCCAAATATTTACAAACGTTACGAAACAAATCCAAACGTTTCACCTTTTTAGCAATTAAAGCCAAACGTTTACAAACGTTACGAAACAAATCCAAATGTTTCACCGTTTTAGCGATTTATGCCAAATGTTTACAAACGTTACGAAACAAATCCAAACATTTCGCCTTTTTAGCAATTTAAGTCAAACGTTTACAAACATTACGAAACAAATCCAAATGTTTCCCCTTTTAGCGATTTAAACCAAATGTTTACAAACGTTACGAAACAAAACCAAACGTTTAAAACGTTACGAAACAAATCCAAACGTTTCAAATTTTTAGCGATTTGAGCCAAACCCTTACAAACGTTGCGAAACAAAACCAAGCGTTTCACCTTTTTAGCAATTTAAGCCAAACGTTTACAAACGTTCCAAAAAAAATTCAAGCGTTTCACCTTTTTAGTAATTTAAGCCAGACGTTTACAAACGTTTCGAAACAAATCGAAGCGTTTCACCTTTTTAGCAATTTAAGCCAAATGTTTATAAACATTACGAAACAAATCAAAACGTTTCACCTTTTCAGGGATTTAAGCCGAACGTTTATAAACTTTACGAAACAAAACCAAACATTTCACCTTTTTTAGCAATTTAAGCCAAACGTTTATAAACGTTACGAAACAATTCCAAACGTTTCCCCATTTTAGCGATTTTAGCCAAACGTTTAAAACGATACGAAACATATCCAAACATTTCGCCTTTTTTAGCGATTTATGTCAAACGTTTACAAACGTTACGAAACAAATCTAAACGTTTCATTATTTACAATTGAAGCGAAACGTTTGCAAACGTTATGAAACAAATCCAAATGTTTCACCTTTTTAGCGAATTAAGCTAAATGTTTAAAAACGTTTCCCCTTTTTAGGGATTAAGACGAACGTTTCCCGTCATTACAAAACAAATCCAAACGTTTCCCCTTTTTTAGGGATTAAGACGAACGTTTCCCGTCATTACAAAACAAATCCAAACGTTTCACCATTTTAGCGATTTAAGATGAACGTTTACAAAACTTTACGAAACAAAACCGAATGTTTCACCTTTTTTGCAATTTAAGCCAAATATTTTCAAACGTTACGGAAGAAATCCAAGTGTTTCACCTTTTTAGCGATTTAAGCCAAACATTTACACACGTTATGAAACAAATCCAAACGTATCACCTTTTTAGCGATTTAAGCCAAACGTTTACAAACGTTACAAAACAAATCCAAACGTTTCCCCTTTTTATCGATTTAAGCCAAACGTTTACAAAGGTTACGAAACAAATCCAAATGTGTCACCTATTTAGCAATTTAAGAAAAACGTTTACAAATGTTACTAAACAAATCCAAAAGTTTCACCTTTTTAGCGATTTAAGCGAAACGTTTATAAAGGTTATGAAATAAAACAAAACATTTCACATTTTTAGGTATTTATGCCAAACGTTTACAAACGCTACGAAACAAATTCAAGTGCTTTTCCATTTTAGCTATTTAAGCCAAAAGTTTACAAACGTTACGAAATTTCAAATGTTTCAACTTTTTAAGAATTTAAGCCAAACGTTTAGAAACGTTACGAAACGAATCCAAACGTTTAACCTTTTTAGTGATTTATGCCAAACGTTTACAAACGTTACGAAACAAATCCAAACGTTTCACCTTTTTAGAGATTTAAGACAAACGTTTACAAACGCTACGAAATAAAAACACACGTTTCACATTTTTAGCGATTTAAGCCGAACCTTTACAAACATTACGAAACAAAACCGAACGTTTAAAACGTTACGAAACAAATACAAATGTTTCACCTTATTAGTAATTTAACCCAAACGTTTACAAACATTACAAAACAAATCCAAGTGCTTCACCTTTTTAGCTATTTAAGCCAAACGTTTACAAACGTTACGAAATTTCAAATGTTTCACCTTTTCAGCAATATAAGCCAAACGTTTAAAAACGTTACAAAACAAATTCAAACGTTTAACATTTTTAGCGATTTATGCCAAACGTTTACAAACGTTTCAAAACAAATTCAAAAATTTCACCTTTTTAGAGATTTAAGCCAAACGTTTACAAACGTTATGAAATAAATACAAACGTTTCTGTCACGACCCAATTTCATGAATCGTGACCGGCGCTAGGGTATGGGTATGGTTGTACCAAAACCCGTAGCAAGCCTCGCGGAAATCAAATAAACATTTAAACCTGCAGAAAACTGCTCAGGGGCAACCGAGACTCCAACCTAGGTCTCGCAATTTATATTACAGTTCTAATATAAATAACTTAAATATCTTAAATGTTCACCAGCATGACTTATATATAACAATATCGTAATCCTGAGTAATCATGCCAAATATAAATAATCGAATATATCGACAATTCCAAAGTGTAATATCAAATGAAATAAATAACTAGTTCTACTGCGGTCTAAGAGTTCGAAAACAGTAACTAGTTTAAATAACATAAAAAAACCTCCGAGGAATCAAAAGAATCGGAGTGGACCAGCTTTTAAATCATAAACCTGGAAAATTTGGGAAAACAACGGGGTCAAATATACTGAGATGAGTTCGCAATACTATTTACATTTATTAAGTTTAAAACCCTTAAATCAAAACAGTTTATACTAATATAGTATGATTATGGAAAAACAATATTGAAATGATCCCAGCGTAAGTATGACATAGCATACTGATAAACCCAGAGTGGACGGGAACAAATCCTCGTCATAAATATATACCAGCGTAAGCAAGACATTAGTCTGCCGTTTCCCAGAGTACTCACCGGTGTACACAGTCTCGATACAAGCCTATCGAGTAGCTCGTTTCAATCCAGTTCCATAATCCGTAAAAACAGTTCACAAACATTTATAATATTAAAATACGATGCGGTACTTAATAAAGCAGTAAATAGTACTACAAACTCACTGCTTGCTTATCCACGTGATCTTGGCAAACAGCTAACCCTGCGTAGACTCCGAAGCACGAGCAGTCGACGGGTCTAAAATAATAAACAGGTTAAAATCCGTACGACCCCTAACTCTAAGATCACTAGACACCACGTAGGACTAGCACAATTAAATAACCAAATAAATCACAGAGAAACACAATTCTCAAATAAATTATAATGTCGTAATTAATTCAAGACTATTGAGTTCGCACTTAAATCCAATCCGAAAATATTATTAAAATAATATCTAATTGATAAATAAAATCAATTCCTCAAATAGTGGGTTAGCCGAGTTTTTCAAAACTACCAAGCTAAACCCACATGTCGGTGACACAAGTCCAAACCGACCCAACTGATATTTCAGAGTTTATAAACCCCAGTTTATAATTAATATTAAATAAAATATTAATTAATATCAAAATAGAACTCAATAGCTTGAAACTCAAGTAATTAAATATTACCAACAATTATCTCAATTAATTAAATAAAAAATAAAGCTAAAATATAAATTTAATTCCAAAGGCATTCTAAGCCAAAAATATCAATTTAACAATTAAATAATAATTATTAATATAATTTTTAAATATTCAAATATTATTTTTATGCCTTAAAAAATAATATAATTAATTTGACAAACTTTTAAATAAAATAAAATCCCCAATACTTATTTAATATAGTCAATATAAAATTTTACGTACAACTATAATAAAATTAATATTTAATTTAAACTTAAAATATTAATGCCCGGAGTAATTTCAAATTATAAATAATATTATTATTTGAATCGCTAATTAATAAGTCGAAACCAATTTCATAAATTAAAATCAAAAACCAAATACAAAATAGTTACTACACTAAGTTTAGGAATCAATATGTTTTAAGCAAAATGAATCAATGACTTAAAAGAATATTTTACCATAGGAATTTAAAATAACAAATAAGCAGCCGCCACCTTATCACCTTCTCCATCTTACCAACTTCACATTTGCAGAAACAAAACAACGAACCCAAGCTTCATAATTTAAAACCATGATAATTCCATCTTAACCTTTCCTTTACTAATTTTTTTATCCTAACATTAATGAATCAATAATTAATCAAACAACACATAATCAAGATCAATACTCCAAGCAAGATACATGAATCGAAAATCAAAGAAGCCATTTACAGAAACTTGAAACCGAGAAACAAAAACGATGAATCCTAAAACCGAACGATAAACACTTGCTAAGAGTTTAATGATTCTAACACCAAAACTTATGATCATAGTCTAGCATAATCATAACCCCAAAAGGAAAACAAAATCATAGTTAATAGGCTTAAAGAATTCGGCAGTAGCAAATCTAACACTTAAACAGTTTTAAACAAAATAATACGGCGAGACGGCGGCGATTACTACGGGTTCGTTTACGTGCCGTTTGACGAACGAAGGGTGTAGAAACGTAGATGTGTGAGTCTACTTTCACAGGAAACAAACGGAATTGATTTCGACCTCCGAACGGCTACCAAACGAATTGAAATCCCAAGAGGTCGATTTAAAACTAAAAAACAGAATTTACGTAAACGCGGCAACGGTTACAGCAATTACGAGAAAGATAATGTACCGTTGTGTGAAAACTAAGCTCGGACTTGTAGAGGGTTGAGTCTACAATCTCTGGAATCAAACGGAACACGATTTGGTTCTGTAACGAAAGAGATATCAGCTATGAACGGAGACGTAGTTTTCAGTTTGAAAACAGAGTTCAAAAGCTAGAAACTTACTGAATTCCCACGGAAATTTGGTGCAGAATTTCTGGAATGTTTTTAAGAGGAAAAGAGAGGCTGGGTTTGTGATTATATTAGGTATAATAGGGTTTGGATCGTGGTGAGTATAGTTCAGGATTTGGGGCGAGATATGCGGGGAAGAAGAGCTTCAGAATCGTGCCTCAACACAATTCTGAGGCTGTTCTCGAACGAGAAATTGCAGGTCTCGTTCGAGACCTGCCAAAGATGTGAAGTCTCGAATGAGACTTCCAATTCTCGTTCGAGACCGAACCAAACCAGGTCTCGTTTGAGACCTTTGGTTCAAGCGAGGCCTGATTCAACCCACTACTGGTCGAACCACGCCCAACCCGGACTTGAATCGAACCAACTCGAATTTCAAATACGTAAAACGACTCAAATAATTTCCGAAACTCGCAATTTAATTTTCAAAATTTTTTACGGGTTATTACAGTTTCACCGTTTTTGCGATTTAAGCCAAACATTTACAAACGTTACAAAACAAATCCAAACGTTTCAACTTTTTAGCGAGTTAAGCCAAACATGTACAAACAGTGCAAATAAAATCCAAACGTTTCACATTTTTAGCGATTTAAGCAAAACATTTACAAAATCTTACGAATAAAATCCAAACGTTTTACTTTTTTAGAAATTTAAGCCAAACGTTTACAAACGTTACGAAAGAAATCCAAACGTTTCCCCTTTTTACCGATTTAAGCCAAACGTTTACAAACGTTACGAACCAAAACCAAACATTTGGCTTAAATTCAAACAAATCCAAACGTTACAAAGCAAAACCAAACGTTTAAAACGTTATGAAACAAATTCAAACGTTTCGCATTATTAGCGAATTAAGTCAAACCTATACAAACGTTACGAAACAAAACCAAGTGTTTCACCTTTTTTGCAATTTAAGCCAAACGTTTACAAACGTTATGAAACAAATCCAGGTGTTTTACCTTTTTAGTAATTTAAGGCAAACGTTTACAAACGTTCTGAAACAAATCCACGCGTTTTACCTTTTTAGTAAATTATGTCAAACGTTTACAAACGTTACGAAACAAATCGAAGCGTTTAACCTTATTAGCAATTTAAGCCAAACGTTTACAAACGTTACGAAATAAATCAAAACGTTTACAAACGTTACGAAACAAAACAAAACGTTTCACCTTTTTAGCAATTTAAGCAAAACGTTTAAAAATGTTATGAAACAAAACCAAGCGTTTCACCTTTTTAGCGATTTAAGCCAAACATTTACAAACGTTACGAAACAAATCCAAATGTTTCTCCTTTTTAGCAAATTAAGCCAAACGTATACAAATGTTATGAAACAAATCCAATCGTTTCACCTTTTTTGCGTTTTAAGCCAAACGTTTACAAACATTACGAAACAAATCCAAACGTTTCCCCTTTTTAGAGATTTAAGACAAACGTTTACAAACGCTACGAAATAAAAACACACGTTTCACATTTTTAGCGATTTAAGCCGAACCTTTACAAACATTACGAAACAAAACCGAACGTTTAAAACGTTACGAAACAAATACAAATGTTTCACCTTATTAGTAATTTAACCCAAACGTTTACAAACATTACAAAACAAATCCAAGTGCTTCACCTTTTTAGCTATTTAAGCCAAACGTTTACAAACGTTACGAAATTTCAAATGTTTCACCTTTTCAGCAATATAAGCCAAACGTTTAAAAACGTTACAAAACAAATTCAAACGTTTAACATTTTTAGCGATTTATGCCAAACGTTTACAAACGTTTCAAAACAAATTCAAAAATTTCACCTTTTTAGAGATTTAAGCCAAACGTTTACAAACGTTATGAAATAAATACAAACGTTTCTGTCACGACCCAATTTCATGAATCGTGACCGGCGCTAGGGTATGGGTATGGTTGTACCAAAACCCGTAGCAAGCCTCGCGGAAATCAAATAAACATTTAAACCTGCAGAAAACTGCTCAGGGGCAACCGAGACTCCAACCTAGGTCTCGCAATTTATATTACAGTTCTAATATAAATAACTTAAATATCTTAAATGTTCACCAGCATGACTTATATATAACAATATCGTAATCCTGAGTAATCATGCCAAATATAAATAATCGAATATATCGACAATTCCAAAGTGTAATATCAAATGAAATAAATAACTAGTTCTACTGCGGTCTAAGAGTTCGAAAACAGTAACTAGTTTAAATAACATAAAAAAACCTCCGAGGAATCAAAAGAATCGGAGTGGACCAGCTTTTAAATCATAAACCTGGAAAATTTGGGAAAACAACGGGGTCAAATATACTGAGATGAGTTCGCAATACTATTTACATTTATTAAGTTTAAAACCCTTAAATCAAAACAGTTTATACTAATATAGTATGATTATGGAAAAACAATATTGAAATGATCCCAGCGTAAGTATGACATAGCATACTGATAAACCCAGAGTGGACGGGAACAAATCCTCGTCATAAATATATACCAGCGTAAGCAAGACATTAGTCTGCCGTTTCCCAGAGTACTCACCGGTGTACACAGTCTCGATACAAGCCTATCGAGTAGCTCGTTTCAATCCAGTTCCATAATCCGTAAAAACAGTTCACAAACATTTATAATATTAAAATACGATGCGGTACTTAATAAAGCAGTAAATAGTACTACAAACTCACTGCTTGCTTATCCACGTGATCTTGGCAAACAGCTAACCCTGCGTAGACTCCGAAGCACGAGCAGTCGACGGGTCTAAAATAATAAACAGGTTAAAATCCGTACGACCCCTAACTCTAAGATCACTAGACACCACGTAGGACTAGCACAATTAAATAACCAAATAAATCACAGAGAAACACAATTCTCAAATAAATTATAATGTCGTAATTAATTCAAGACTATTGAGTTCGCACTTAAATCCAATCCGAAAATATTATTAAAATAATATCTAATTGATAAATAAAATCAATTCCTCAAATAGTGGGTTAGCCGAGTTTTTCAAAACTACCAAGCTAAACCCACATGTCGGTGACACAAGTCCAAACCGACCCAACTGATATTTCAGAGTTTATAAACCCCAGTTTATAATTAATATTAAATAAAATATTAATTAATATCAAAATAGAACTCAATAGCTTGAAACTCAAGTAATTAAATATTACCAACAATTATCTCAATTAATTAAATAAAAAATAAAGCTAAAATATAAATTTAATTCCAAAGGCATTCTAAGCCAAAAATATCAATTTAACAATTAAATAATAATTATTAATATAATTTTTAAATATTCAAATATTATTTTTATGCCTTAAAAAATAATATAATTAATTTGACAAACTTTTAAATAAAATAAAATCCCCAATACTTATTTAATATAGTCAATATAAAATTTTACGTACAACTATAATAAAATTAATATTTAATTTAAACTTAAAATATTAATGCCCGGAGTAATTTCAAATTATAAATAATATTATTATTTGAATCGCTAATTAATAAGTCGAAACCAATTTCATAAATTAAAATCAAAAACCAAATACAAAATAGTTACTACACTAAGTTTAGGAATCAATATGTTTTAAGCAAAATGAATCAATGACTTAAAAGAATATTTTACCATAGGAATTTAAAATAACAAATAAGCAGCCGCCACCTTATCACCTTCTCCATCTTACCAACTTCACATTTGCAGAAACAAAACAACGAACCCAAGCTTCATAATTTAAAACCATGATAATTCCATCTTAACCTTTCCTTTACTAATTTTTTTATCCTAACATTAATGAATCAATAATTAATCAAACAACACATAATCAAGATCAATACTCCAAGCAAGATACATGAATCGAAAATCAAAGAAGCCATTTACCGAAACTTGAAACCGAGAAACAAAAACGATGAATCCTAAAACCGAACGATAAACACTTGCTAAGAGTTTAATGATTCTAACACCAAAACTTATGATCATAGTCTAGCATAATCATAACCCCAAAAGGAAAACAAAATCATAGTTAATAGGCTTAAAGAATTCGGCAGTAGCAAATCTAACACTTAAACAGTTTTAAACAAAATAATACGGCGAGACGGCGGCGATTACTACGGGTTCGTTTACGTGCCGTTTGACGAACGAAGGGTGTAGAAACGTAGATGTGTGAGTCTACTTTCACAGGAAACAAACGGAATTGATTTCGACCTCCGAACGGCTACCAAACGAATTGAAATCCCAAGAGGTCGATTTAAAACTAAAAAACAGAATTTACGTAAACGCGGCAACGGTTACAGCAATTACGAGAAAGATAATGTACCGTTGTGTGAAAACTAAGCTCGGACTTGTAGAGGGTTGAGTCTACAATCTCTGGAATCAAACGGAACACGATTTGGTTCTGTAACGAAAGAGATATCAGCTATGAACGGAGACGTAGTTTTCAGTTTGAAAACAGAGTTCAAAAGCTAGAAACTTACTGAATTCCCACGGAAATTTGGTGCAGAATTTCTGGAATGTTTTTAAGAGGAAAAGAGAGGCTGGGTTTGTGATTATATTAGGTATAATAGGGTTTGGATCGTGGTGAGTATAGTTCAGGATTTGGGGCGAGATATGCGGGGAAGAAGAGCTTCAGAATCGTGCCTCAACACAATTCTGAGGCTGTTCTCGAACGAGAAATTGCAGGTCTCGTTCGAGACCTGCCAAAGATGTGAAGTCTCGAATGAGACTTCCAATTCTCGTTCGAGACCGAACCAAACCAGGTCTCGTTTGAGACCTTTGGTTCAAGCGAGGCCTGATTCAACCCACTACTGGTCGAACCACGCCCAACCCGGACTTGAATCGAACCAACTCGAATTTCAAATACGTAAAACGACTCAAATAATTTCCGAAACTCGCAATTTAATTTTCAAAATTTTTTACGGGTTATTACAGTTTCACCGTTTTTGCGATTTAAGCCAAACATTTACAAACGTTACAAAACAAATCCAAACGTTTCAACTTTTTAGCGAGTTAAGCCAAACATGTACAAACAGTGCAAATAAAATCCAAACGTTTCACATTTTTAGCGATTTAAGCAAAACATTTACAAAATCTTACGAATAAAATCCAAACGTTTTACCTTTTTAGAAATTTAAGCCAAACGTTTACAAACGTTACGAAAGAAATCCAAACGTTTCCCCTTTTTACCGATTTAAGCCAAACGTTTACAAACGTTACGAACCAAAACCAAACATTTGGCTTAAATTCAAACAAATCCAAACGTTACAAAGCAAAACCAAACGTTTAAAACGTTATGAAACAAATTCAAACGTTTCGCATTATTAGCGAATTAAGTCAAACCTATACAAACGTTACGAAACAAAACCAAGTGTTTCACCTTTTTTGCAATTTAAGCCAAACGTTTACAAACGTTATGAAACAAATCCAGGTGTTTTACCTTTTTAGTAATTTAAGGCAAACGTTTACAAACGTTCTGAAACAAATCCACGCGTTTTACCTTTTTAGTAAATTATGTCAAACGTTTACAAACGTTACGAAACAAATCGAAGCGTTTAACCTTATTAGCAATTTAAGCCAAACGTTTACAAACGTTACGAAATAAATCAAAACGTTTACAAACGTTACGAAACAAAACAAAACGTTTCACCTTTTTAGCAATTTAAGCAAAACGTTTAAAAATGTTATGAAACAAAACCAAGCGTTTCACCTTTTTAGCGATTTAAGCCAAACATTTACAAACGTTACGAAACAAATCCAAATGTTTCTCCTTTTTAGCAAATTAAGCAAAACGTATACAAATGTTATGAAACAAATCCAATCGTTTCACCTTTTTTGCGTTTTAATCCAAACGTTTACAAACATTACGAAACAAATCCAAACGTTTCCCCTTTTTAGCGATTTAAGCCAAACGTTGACAAACTTTTTCAAACAAATCTAAACGTTTCACCTTTTTAGCGATTTAAGCCAAACATTAACAAACATTTTGCCTTTTTAGCGATTTATGCCAAACGTTCACAAATTGTTACGAAACAAATTTAAACGTTTCGTCTTTTTATCAATTTAAGCCAAACATTTAGAAACGTTACGAAACAAATTCAAACGATCCCCTTTTTAATGATTTAAGCCAAACGTATACAAACATTACGAAACAAAACCAAACATTTTTAGCGATTTAGGCCAAACCTTTACAAACGTTATGAAACAAATCCAAGTGTTTCACCTTTTTAGCAATTTAAGAAAAACGTTTACAACTGTTATGAAACAAATCCAAGAATTTTACCTTTTTAGCAATTTAAGACAAACGTATACAAATGATACCAAACAAATCCAAAAGTTTCACCTTTTTAGCGATTTAAGCCTAACGTTTACATATATTACAAAAGAAAATCAAACGTTTCACATTTTTAGCGATTTAAACCAAACCTTTACAAACATTACGAAACAAAACCAAGCGTTTCACCTGTTTAGATATTTAAACCAAACGTTTGCAAACGTTACGAAAAAAATCTGAGCGTTTAACATTTTTAGAAATTTAAGCCAAACGTTTACAAACTTTCCGAAACAAATTCAAGCATTTCACCTTTTTAGTAATTTAAGCCAAACGTTTACAAACGTTACGAAAAAAAATCCAAGCGTTTCACCTTTTTAGCAATTTAATCCAAACCTTTACAAATGTTACGAATCAAATCCAAACTTTTCACCTTTTTTGTCGATTTAAGCCGGACGTTTACAAACATTACGAAACAAATTCAAACGTTTCACCTTTTTAGTGATTTAAGCCGAACGTTTACAAATGTTACAAAACAAATCCAAACGTTTTTCCATTTTAGCGATTTAAGCCAAACGTTTAAAACGTTACGAAAAAAATCCAAAAATTTCACCTTTTTAGCGATTTATGCTTAACGTTTACAAGCGTTATGAAACAAATCCAAACAGTTCAATTTTTGGCGATTGAAGCCAATTGTTTACAAACGTTACGAAACAAATCCAAACTTTTCCCCTTTTTAGCGATTGAAGCCAAACATTAACAAACGTTATGAAACAAATCCAAACGTTTCACCTTTTTAGCAATTTAAGCCAAACATTTACAAAGGTTTAGAAACAAATTCAACATTTCACCTTTTTAGTGATTTAAGCCTAACGTTTTATAGGTTGCGAAACAAATCAAAATGCTTCACGTTTTTACCAATTTAAGCCAAACGTTTATAAACGTTACGAAACAAATCAAAGTGTTTCACCTTTTTAGCAATTGAAGCCAAACGTTTACAAATGTTACGAAACCAATACAAGTATTTCACCTTTTTAGCAATTTAAGCCAAACGTATACAAACGTTTCGGAACAAATCCAAACGTTTCACCTTTTTAGCGATTTAAGCCAAACGTTTACAAACGTTACGAAACAAATCCAAACATTTCACCTTTTTAGCGATTTAAGCCAAATGTTTACAAACGTTATAAAACAATTCCAAACGTTTCACCTTTTTAGCGATTTAAGCCACACATTTACAAACGTTTCACCTTTTTAGCGATTTATGCCAAACGTTTACAAAATGTTACGAAACAAATCCAAACATTTCACATTTTTAGCAATTTAAGCCAAACGTTTAAAAACTTTACGAAACAAATCCAAACGTTCCACCTTTTTAGCGATTTAAGTCAAACTTATACTAACATTACGAAACTTAACTAAACGTTTAGAAGGTTACGAAACAAATCCAAAAATTTTACATTTTTAGAGATTTAAGCCAAACGTTTATAAATGTTACGAAAGAAAACCAAGCGTTTCACGTTTTTGGTAATTTAAGCCAAACGTTTACAAATTTTACGAAACAAATCCAAGCGTTTCACCTTTTAAGCAATTTAAGTCAAACGTTTACAAACGTTACGAAACAAATCCAAGCGTTTCATCTTTTTAGCAATTTAAGCCAAACGTTTACAAACTTTCCGAATCAAATCCAAGCCACTTTTTTAGTAATTTAAGCCAAAGGTTTACAAAGGTTACGAAACAAATCTAAGCGTTTCAGCTTTTTAGCAATTTAAGCCAAACGTTTACAAACGTTACGAAACAAATCCAAACGTTTCACCTTTTTACCAATATAAGCCAAACGTATAGAAACTTTACGAAACAAATCCAAACGTTTCACATTTTTAGCGATTTAAGCTTACAAACCTTACGAAGCAAATCCAAACGTTTCACCTTTTTAGCGATTTAAGACAAACCTTTACAAACGTTTCCCTTTTTTAGCGATTTATGCCAAATGTTTACAAAATGTTACGAAACAAATCCAAACGTTTTGCCTTTTTAGCAATTTAAGCCAAACATTTACAAACGTTATGAAACAAATCCAAACGTTCCACCTTTTTAGCGATTTAAGCCAAACGTATTTAAACATTATGAAACAAATACAAACGTTTAGAACATTACGAAACAAATCCAGACGTTCCACATTTTTAGCGATTTTAGCCAATCCTTTACAAACGTTACGAAACAAATCCAAGCGTTTCACGTTTTTAGCAATTTAAGCCAAAAGTTTACAAATGTTACGAAACAAATTCAAACGTTTCATGTTTTTAGCGATTTAAGCCAAACCTTTACAAACCTTACGAAACATATCCAAACGTTTCTCCTTTTAATCGATTTAAGCCAAACATTTACAAACATTACAAAAAAAATCTAAATGTTTCATCTTTTTAGTGATTTAAGCCAAACATTTACAAACATTTTGTCTTTTTAGCGATTTATGCCAAACGTTTACAAAATATTACGAATCAAATCCAAACGTTTTGCCTTTTTAGCAATTTAAGCCAAACGTTTACAAACGTTACGAAACAAATCCAAACGTTCCCCCTTTTTAGCGATTAAGCCAAACGTATACAAACATTACAAAATAAAACCAAACGTTTAGAACGTTATGAAACAAATCAAAACGTTTCACATTTGTAGCGATTTAAGCAAAACCTTTACAAACGTTATGAAATAAAACCAAGCGTTACACCTTATTTGCAATTTAAGCCAAACGTTTACCAACGTTACAAAACAAATCCAAGCGTTTCACCTTTTTAGCAATTTTAGCCAAACGTTTACAAACTTTCTGAATCAAATCCAACCCAACTTTTTAGTAATTTATGCATAACATTTACAAACGTTACAAAACAAATCCAAGCGTTTCACCTTTTTAGCGATTTAAGTCAAACGTTTACAAACGTTGTGAAACAAATCCAAACGTTTACAAACGTTATGAAACAAAACTAAACATTTCCCCTTTTTAGAAATTCAAGCCAAATATTTACAAACGTTACAAAACAAATCCAAACGTTTCCCCGTTTTAGCGATTTAAGCCAAACGTATAAAACGTTATGAAACAAATCCAAACGTTTCATCTTTTAGAGATTAATGCCAAACATTTACAAACGTTACAAAACAAATCCAAACGTTTCACCTTTTTAACGATTAAAGCCAAAGGTTTGCAAACGTTGCAAAATAAATTCAAACGTTTCACATTGTTAGCAGTTTTAGCCACACGTTTACAAACGTTACGAAACAAATCCAAACGTTGCTCCCTTTTAGCAATTTAAGCCAAACGTTTACAAACTATACGAAACAAATCCAAGCGTTTCACCGTTTTAGCAATTTAAGCCAAACGTTTACAAACGTTACGAAACAAATCAAAAACACTTCACCTTTTTAGCGATTTAAGTCAAACGTTAACAAACGGTTAGAAACAAATGCAAACTTTTCATCTTTTTAGCAATTCAAGCCAAATGTTTACAAACGTTACGAAACAAATCCAAGCGTTTCACCTTTTTAGCAATTTAAGCCAAATGTTTACAAACGTCATGAAACAAATTCAAGCGTTTCACCTTTTTAGCAATTTAAGCCAAACGTTTACAAACGTTACCAAAAAAATCTAAACATTTCGCATTTTTAGCGATTTAAGCCAAACATTTACAAAGGTTAAGAAACAAATTCAAATGTTTCCCCTTTTTAGCAATTTAAGCCAAACATTTACAAACGTTACGAAACAAATCCAAGTGTTTCACCTTTTTAGATATTTAAGCCAAACGTTTACAAACGATAAGTAACAGAACCAAGCGTTTTACCTTTTTTGCAATTTATGCCAAACATTTACAAACTTTACGAAACAGATCCAAGCGTTTTACCTTTTTAGCAATTTAAGCCAAACATTTACAAAAGTTACAAAAAAATCCAAAGGTCTTATCTTTTTAGCGATTTAAGCTAAACATTTACAAATGTTTCCCCTTTTTAGCGATTTATGCTAAACGTTTAAAAAATGTTAGAAACAAATCCAAAGGTTTTGCCTTTTTAGCAATTTAAGCCAAAACGTTTACAAACGTTACGAAACAAATCCAAAAGTTTCACCTTTTTAGCGATATAAGCCAAACGTATACAAATGTTACGAAACAAATCCAGACGTTTCACATTTTTAGCGATTTAAGCCAAACCCTTACAAATGTTACGAAACAAATCCAAGCATTTCACATTTTTAACAATTTAAGCAAAACGTTTACAAATATCACGAAACAAATCCAAGCATTTCACCTTTTAAGCAATTTAAGCCAAACGTATACAAATGTTACGAAAAAATCCAAACGTTTCACCTTTTTAGCGATTTAAGCCAAACGTTTACAAACATTACGAAACAAATCCAAATGTTTTCCCTTTTTAGCGATTTAAGCCTAGCCATTACAAACTTTTCCAAACAAATCTTAACGTTTCACCTTTTTAGCGATTTAAGCCAAACATTTACAACCGTTTTGCGTTTTTAGCGATTTATGCCAAATGTTCACAAATTGTTATGAAACAAATCAAAACATTTCACCTTTTTAGCTATTTAAGCCAAACGTTTACAAACATTAGGAAACAAATCCAAACGTTTCCCCTTTTTAATGATTTAAGCCAAACATATACAAACTTACGAAACAAATCCAAGCGTTTCACCTTTTTAGCAATTTAAGGCAAACGTATACAAATGTTATAAAACAAATTTAAACGTTTCACGTTTTTAGCGATTTAAGCCAAACGTTTACAAACGTTACGATACGAATCCAAATGTTTTACCTTTTTAGCAATTTAAGCCAAACGTTTACAAAGGTTACAAAAAAACAAATGTTTTATCTTTTTAGCTATTTAAGCCAAACATTTACAAATGTTTCCCCTTTTTAGCGATTAATGCCAAACTCCTACAAAATTTTACGAAACAAATCCAAACGTTTTACCTTTTTAGCAATTTAAGCCAAACGTTTACAAACGTTACGAAACAAATCTAAACGTTTCTCCTTTTTAGCGATTTAAGCCAAACGTATATAAACATTACGAAACAAAACCAAACGTTTAGAACGTTATGAACAAATCAAAACGTTTCACATTGTTAACAATTTAAGCCAAACATTTATAAACTTTACGTAACAAAACGTTTCACATTGTTCGCAATTTAAGCCAAACGTTTACAAACAATACTGTCACGACCCATTTTCATGAATCATGACCGGCGCTAGGGTATGGGTATGGTTGTACCAAAACCCGTAGCTAGCCTTGCGGATAACCAACTTATATCATTTAAAACAATGTACCTGCAGAAAACCACATGCTCGGGGGCAACCGAGACTTCAGCCTAGTCTAACAGTACAATAAGCAACATATATTCAAAGTATACTTATCTCAAATTATAACTCCAACAGTATGGCAATATAATATAAATACCATAAATACTGTAATCATGGCAAAAGCGATAAAATCATAGTTTAACTATATCAACAAACAATAGTCTAAAATAATAAGTATAAGACTAAAACATAAATAATCCAATACTACTACAAATGTTCAACTCTTTTATTCTGAAAATAAATAAAGAACCTCCGGGAATGAAGAAACGGAGATCGACAAATGTTCAAATCACAAACCTGGAAAAATTGGGAAAACAACGGGGTCAGATTTACTGAGTAGAGTTTATATAACCATTTATATTTATTAAGTTAAAAACCTTTAAAAACGTTTAATAAAACAATTTTATTATGGATTATCAATGAAACCCTAAACCACAATTCTAAATCCATTGTCGTGTTAGTGAGACGTATCTCAATAATCGATTCCCGACTATCACTTAATAAATAGTGAGCCCAGGAGACGTATCTTCCACCGGTGCCCTCACTAAGGTGAGACGTATCTCAAACCTACCTCAATACCATAATCATTACCGGTGCCCTCACTAAGGTGAGACGTATCTCAAACCTACCTCAATACCATAATCATTACTGGCGCGCATGCAGTCCCGATGATGCCCATCGAGTAGCACGTTATAAATCAAATCCACAATGCCAAAAAACAGTTCAAAAGCTGCTTATACATATCTATATATAAAAATATAATAATTGCTTAATAAAGAGGTAAATAATAAACTCACTGCTTGCTATTCCACGTGAAACTTGACAAGCAATCTAACTCTGGTTCGCCTCAGAAGTACGAACAGTCGACGGGTCTAAATAAAATACTAATATCATAATTAAAATAAGGCCCTAACTCTAAAGAGTACTAGACACCACATAGGACTAGCACAACACAATACCAAGTCACATTTAATAACACCTATATTAAATGCATTCCAAAAAATAACTCAAGGTACAGAGTACAAATCATATAAACATATTTAAAATGATTCGTAAAATAATTTAAATAAACCAGAGTTAAAATCCATATTAGTGAGTCAGCCGAGTTATTTAAAACTACCAAACTTCTTCCCACTTATCGGGCGACCACAGTCTAACCCAAAATAAAACTTATTAAATTTATAAATCCGAGTTTATAAATTAAAATAATTTAATAAAATAATTATCCATTTTAAAATGGAATTCAATATCATGCAAATTACGTAACCTAAGTTACAAACCAAAACTTGATCAAATAAGTATCATAAAGTATTAGGGACTAAACTATACTTTAGCCAATTAGGGACTAAATTGTACTTTAGCCAATTAGGGACTAAACTGTACTTTAGCCAATTACGGACTAAACTGTACTTTAGCCAATTACGGACTAAACTGTACTTTAGCCAATTTGGTACCCGAAATCAAATTAATTACTTTTGTTATAATTAAAACAAAGTATAAAGTTACTAACCCAAAAACTTACTTAATTAAGTTATAAAAACGTTCAGGGGTTAAATTGTAATTTAGCCAAATTCATGATAATTCGATATTCGAAATTAATTTGATTGCTTGTCCTTAGTTTATTAAATTATAAATCACTAAAGTCCAAAAATTTATCTTATAGATAAAATTTAATTGAATAAGCTCTTATGAACTTTAGGGGCTAAATTGTATTAGCCAAATTGGCATATTAATCGAAATTAAAATTAAATATAAATTTTAGTTATAAAGTACAAGTCGTTTTCAATTTACCAATTTATAGTTCGAAACCAACTAAAAGCTAATATCGAATCAATTAACAATAAACAAAACTAACTCGAAGTGATCACTTGATTTAAACAAAATAGTTTGATGATTGAAGTGGGAATAAAGGGTCACTTTCATTCCCGAACTTGCGTCAAAGTATCAAAAAAGTCCAAAGCTGGAAAACCGGATCACTTATACCCTGAACTTGTGTAAACCGGCTGAAAAAGACCCCTTTGCTGACGTGGCACCTTAATTGGAGAGTGAGATTGAAATTAATCGTATCTTACACTAATTAATTATAATCAACACTAATTAATCAAATTTTACCACTAATTAATTATAATATACCATTAAATAAATGAGGGACTTTTTTAATTTTTATCCAAAAAAATATTTTTAATTTTTTTTTGGGAGCTGCTGCTCCTCGTTTTTCAGAGGAGCAGCAGCTCCTCAACTTTCTGATGAGGAGCAGAGCCTCCTCATGAAAAAGGAGGCGCTGCTCCTCCGATGAGGAGCATGCCCCCTCATGAAAAAGGAGGCGCTGCTCCTCCGATGAGGAGCAGAGCCTACTCATGAAAGAGGAGGCGCTGCTCCTCATCGGAGGAGCAGTGCTCCTCGTTTTCACGAGGAGGCTCTGCTCCCCAGATGAGGAGCATATCTGCTCCTCATCGGAGGAGTAGATCTGCTCCTCCGATGAGGAGCACAGCCTCCTCGTTGAAGAGGAGCTCTGCTCTTCATCCGAGGAGCAGAAGCTCCTCGGAAAAACGAGGAGCTCTACTCCTCAGTTTAGGAGCAAGCTCCTCGGCTCCGGCGAGGAGGAGCTCCTCCTCGCGGGAAAACACTTTTTAATAAAAATAAATAAATAAAAATGTAAAATATACTATAAAGTCCTTATATTTTAAATACTATTAAGAAAATAAATAAAGTTTTAAATTAAATTATTAATTTGAAAGTTTTATATGTTAATTTAAAAAAATTGAAAATTTTAAGCACCATTTTAACCTTTTTTTTTAAAAACCACTTTGAAAAGAAAACCACTATCTAAAACCGGAGAGTGTAACTCACTCTCTGAGGTGAGAGTGGGGAGGGGTGTTTTTGAGCCGAAATACGCAAGTTCAGGGTATAAGTGATCCTATTTTCCAGCTTTGGACTTTTTTGATACTTTGACACAAGTTCAGGGGTGAAAGTGATCCTTTGCTCATTGAAATGGCCATTTAGCCATCTTCTTCATCCAAAAAGAACAAACCAACACAGAGCCATTATTTCAATTTAAAACCAACACCATAATAAGCCATCAATTTGCAAGCTACTGGATTTTAAAACTAAATCACATACACAACTTAGAAGTATGAAATTAGGGCAATACACATGACTTAAACGGCAGCAATCACGAATCTATCGTCATTGGCAACAATCCGAAAATAACAATGGCGATTCAAAAAGAAACGAAACGAACGCAAGATCAAGTAAGGGTTCCTTTTTGAGTACGTCTATAATATGAAACAAAAGCAGAATTTGCAGCAATGATAAATAAAAGAACGTAGCAGCAAATAATCATATCGGAAGTTTCATAACAAGAACACGTCGAAATCGAAACGGCGACAAACGGAGGGGGTTTTACGTGCCGTTTATGATTCCGAAACGTAGGGATCGAAGAGAACGTTGAGTCGATGCGAACCGTCAAAGAATAATCAGACGTAAGCTAATACAACGAGACAGAATTCAAGAACCGTTTTATGACGATATCGTAACAATAAAATAAGTCGAACGATTACTTACCGAGAGACTTGAATCAAATGGAAGGATGACGATTGATGAAGTTTCTGGATTTCTAAGGGAGAGTGGCTGCTGAGGTTTGATTAAAAGTGATGGAAAATATTAGGTTAGGGATAAAGAAACGTAACAGAACGTTTTAATAGGAAAGAAAGAAAAGCTTCATATGGTGCATTAATAATGCAACATGAATATGATATATTCATATAATAGAAAAGTGGTGGGATTGATTGATTTTTAAAAAAGACTTACCATGCATTAGATTTTGAAAGCCAACGTAATGGGCTTATGCCATGATTCACATTTCAATTTAATTTTTCTTTTGCTTTTAATTTTTTCTTTTAAATTTAATAATACATACTAAACACGAATCGAAGCACGATCGAATTAACGAGCGACTAAAGTAAAAATTAAATAAAAATATATAATTATAATAATAAATTATTTAAAGCTTGACGGAAAAATAATTTAAAAATACGGGATGTTACATTCTCCCCAACTTGTAAAAAAAATTCGTCCTCGAATTTAAACACAACAAATAAACATAACAACACAACAAGCACAGAAACAATCAACTAAAACACATAAGCAACGATACACGTACCTCAAGAAAAGAGGAAAGGATACTGTTTCCGCATATCGGACTCCGTCCCCCAAGTGCACTCAACAGAATGATTCCGCCACAGAACTTTGACCATCGGAATCTCCTTGTTCCGTAACCTACGCACTTGAGTATCGGCAATCTCAACTGGCTGTTCCTCATAGGACAGCTCCTGGTCAATCTCAACGCTCTGGGGCACAATCACATGTGAAGGATCTGAGATGCACTTCCTCAGCATAGAAACATGAAAAACAGGATGCACTAACGACATGTCTAGCGGCAGAACCAGATGATAAGCCACATCTCCAATCCTCTCTGAAATCTCATAGGGACCAATTTACCTCGGTGCCAACTTTCCCTTGACACCAAAACGAACCACGCCTTTCATAGGCGAAACCCGAAGAAACACAAAGTCTCCCACCTTAAATTCGATGTCTTTCCTCTTCGGATCTGCATAACTCTTATGCCGACTAAAAGCTGTCTCCAACATCCGTTTTATCAACGGTACCTTCTCTGAGGTAATCTGAATAATCTCAGCACCAGACAACTTCCGCTCGCTGACCTCTTTCCAGCAGATAGGAGATCGACACTTGCGTCCGTACAGAGCCTCATAAGGTGCCATCTCAATGCTCGCATGGTAACTGTTGTTGTAGGAAAATTCAATCAACGACAAATGAGTATCCCAGCTATCCTGAAAATCAAGAATGCACATCTTGAGCATATCCTCCAATGTCTAAATAGTCCTCTCAGACTGACCATCAGTCTGAGGATGAAAAGTTGTACTGAAGTCCAATCGAGAACCCAAGGACTCCTGTAACGCTTTCCAGAACCTCGAAGTGAAGACAGAACCTCTATCAGAAACAATCGAAACCGGTACACCATGCAAACTGACAATCCTGTCGATGTACAACTGAGCCAACTTCGAAGCAGGATACGAAACCTTGATCGGAAGGAAATGAGCTGACTTGGTCATACGGTCAACTATCACCCATATGGAATCGTACCCCTGTCGAGTACGTGGTAAACCAACAACAAAGTCCATGGCAATCCGCTCCCACTTCCACTCTGGAATAGGTAGTGGTTGCAGATAGCCAAAAGGCCTCTGATGTTCCAGCTTCACCTGCTGGCAAGTCAGACACTTGGAAACGTACTCTACAACATCTTTCTTCATTCTGCTCCACCAATACGTACCCTTGAGGTCATGGTACATCTTGGTAGATCCCGGATGAACACTGTAAGCCGATCTATGCGCTTCCTCCAGAATCTGGTCTCTCAAACCATCCAAATCCGGAACGCACAGTCTAGAACCAAACCTGAGAACTCCGTCAACAAAAATAAACTCGGAATTCCCATCCAGATGGATCTCATCCATAATCCGTTTCAATTGTGGATCCTCAGCTTGTAAAGCTTTAATCCTATTAATCAAAACCATTATGAGAAACCTGAAAATCGTAGCCTGAAGCTATCAAACCATGCCACTCTCGAACCATGGGTCTACGCCCAACCTCAGAAATATGGGCCAAACTGCCCGAAGAATTGCGACTCAAAGCATCGGCTACCACATTAGCTTTTCCAGGATGGTACTGAATAGTACAGTCGTAGTCTTTCAGCAACTCTAGCCACCTCCTCTGTCTCAGATTCAACTCTCGCTGATCAAAGATGTACTTCAGACTCTTGTGATCAGTGAAGATCTCGCAAGTCGCACCGTACAAGTAGTTCCTCCAGATCTTCAGAGCAAAAACCACAACAGCTAACTCCAAGTCATGTGTAGGGTAATTCACCTCATACTTCTTTAGCTGACGGGAAGCATAGGCGATCACCTGTCCATGTTGCATCAACACGCAACCTAAGCCAATCCGAGAAGCATTGCAGTACACAGTAAAAACCTTAAATGCCAGAAGGCAACGCCAAAACAGGAGCTGTAGTCAGAATCTCCTTCAGCTTCTCGAAACTTGCCTCACACTTGTCGTTCCACTCAAACTTAACACCCTTCTGTGTCAGCTTAGTCAATGGTGCAGATATTCGATAGAAATCCTGCATGAACCGACGGTAGTAGCCAGCTAACCTAAGAAAATTCCTGATCTCGGTAACTCACCTCGGCCTCTGCCAATCCATAACCGCCTCTATCTTCTTCGGATCAACCTTGATCTCATCCTTCGACACCACGTGTCCTAAGAAGGTAACTTGTTCCAGCCAAAACTCGCACTTTGAGAACTTAGCATACAACTGATGCTCTCGCAAGGTCTGTAGTATAGTCCTCAAGTGATAAGCATGCTCCTCCTTACTTCGAGAATAAATCAGGAAGTCATCAATGAAGACGATAACAAACTGATCCAAAAACGGCTTGAAAACCCGATTCATCATATCCATAAACGTTGCTGGTGCGTTAGTCAACCCAAACGACATGACTAGAAACTCAAAATGCCCATAACGCGTTCTGAAAGCAGTCTTAGGCACATCGAAATCCCGAATCTGAAGTTTGTGATACCCGGATCTCAAGTCAATCTTGGAAAAGCACTTTGCACCCTGCAACTGATCAAACAAGTCGTCGATGCGAGGAAGGGGATATCTGTTCTTGATGGTAGCCTTATTCAACTGCATGTAGTCGATACATAGCCGAAAGAAACCATCCTTCTTCTTAACAAACAGAACTGGAGCACCCAACGGAGAAGTACTCGGTCTGATGAAGCCATTGTCCAAAAGTTCTTGTAACTGTTCCTTCAACTCCTTCAGCTCAGCAGGAGCCATCCGATACGGCGGTATCGAAATAGAACCAGTTCCAGGAACAACGTCAATGCAAAACTCGATATCCCAATCAGGTGGTAATCCAGGCAACTCATCTGGAAAAACGTCAGTGAACTCATTCACTATAAGGACAGTGTTCATACTGCCCACCTCAGCATCCATGTCTCGAACCACAGCTAAGAAAGCTTGACAACCCTTACTCATCATCCGCTTTGCCTTGATCACAGAAATCAGATTCTTCGGTATCTCCGCCTTTTCCCCTTGAAAAGAAAATGGTAGATCACCTGGAATCCGAAACTCAACCGACTTTTCTCGATAGTCGATCGAAGCATAATGGCGTGCCAGCCAATCCATCCCCAAAATCACGTCAAACGAAAGTACATCCAAAACAACTAAATCAGCACGTAAATCTCTTCCATGGATCACCACGGAAGACGATGGATACACAACGTCCACCACCACACAGTCAGACAAAGGAGTAGAAATAGATAAAGGTTCACTCAAACCCGTTGGTGTTACACCAAACTTAGCTACAAAACACGTAGATACAAAAGAATGGGTTGCACCCGCATCAAATAAAACTAAAGCATCTACAAAGGCAATCTGAATAGTACCTTGCACCACTTCTTTAGATGCGTGTGCATCCTGAGGAGTCAAAGCGAAAACTCTGGCCTGACCCTGACTTTGCTGCTGAGAGCTTTGTCCAGTTCCATAGCTGCTACAACCTCTACCGCCGTTGCCACGGCCTCCAAAATCACGCCCTCCACAACCTCCGCCCCGCTGGCCACCAAAAGACGCAGCAGGTTGAGAAAACCCTGCTGGTGCAGAGAACACTAGTCTAACTCTGATAGGATGGCTGAGCAACGCTAGCTGCCGACATATGCTGCCCAGATGCCTGACACTCTCTCACAAAGTGTCCCGGATGGCCACAAGTAAAAGAACCCCCTATTGCTAAACGACACTCGCTTGGATGTCGACGTCTGCAATTCTGGCAGAAAGTAAAACTAGCACCTCCAATGTTACCACGCCCAAAACTGCGGCTGCTACCGTTGTTGCCTGAACTGTAGGTGTACGGCTGATAATTCTTCTTGACACCCCTCTTCTTGTTCTTGTACTGAGAAGGTGCCGATTGGCAGCTACCACCACCACTCTGCTGTCCAGGGCCAGAAGACTTCTTAGTCTGAGCAGGACCAGAAATATCCTCAAACTGCAATAACGAGCTCTCCATACGTCGAGCACTGTCTACTACGTCTGTAAAGTCTCTGCGTGTCCCAGTCAGCAAACTCACAAAATCGCGCCCTAAGCCTTTTACGTATCTGTTGTTCACACTTTGCTGATCTGTCTGCAAGTCCGGAGCGAACCGACCCAACCTCACAAACTTTGTCGTGTACTCGGATACTGACCTATCATCCCTAGTAAGCGCCTGTCTCTGTGACCCTCTGTCACTGAAAACGGTAAGAAGAAAGCTCTGAATCTCGCCACGAACGGAGCCCAAGAGATGGTAGCCATGTCATCATGAATAGAGCTACGAAACCAGTCCCCAGCTGAACCCTTCATGGACATCTCGACTAGAACGACGGTCTGACGCTCAGTAGCCTGTAGTCGCCGAGCATTCTGCTCAACCTCCTCGAGAAAATCTAGAGCGTCTCCAGAACCGTCAAACTCAGTTGGCTTCAGCCTCATGTAAGCCAATACCAGATCCCTGTCAGTGGTTCCGACACCATCAACTACTGCACCACCAGCCTGTGGTTGCTGTTGCTGAGCAATCTGACCCAAAACCGCATACTGATCCTGCAAAGCGACTTGTCCCGCTTGCAGCTGAACCTGATTGAGTTGTAGAGCAGCAACTCCAGCCAGAAAAGTGTTGAAGTCAAAATCGTCCAACTCAGGTTGTGCCACACCTGGTGCTTGAGCACCCCCCTGTAGCACCGCGTCCGACGCCTCTGCCTCTACTTCTGCCAGCTTGGCCTCGGCCACCTCGACCTCGACCAGCTCGACCCCGACCAGCTGGGCCTCTGCCTGCTAGTCCTCTAGCAGCTCGAACCTCTGGTTCATTCTGGTCCACCTCCATAGAGATCGCGTCATCAGCCTCAGCATTTTGCTGAGCCGCAGCACGAATACAAGTATTCATTACTAAGAATGAAACAAAATTTCTAAATATAAACAAAATCTAACCAAATAAACACAACATGGCGAATCATCCAACAAGTAATCACCCAATTGAAATAAACCATATAATAAGTAATACATCAATTAAATCCACACGGCTGACTCACGACATTCCTATAGGAGTAGGCAGAAAGTTTTGAAAACAAAAGATGATCTTTCAAAGACAAGACTCGAATCCTAATTCCGCAGTAGTCCCTAGGACAATTTAATCACTTAACATGCCAAAACAATTACACATTTAACATCTAAAAGGCCTTGGTTTGAAACCAAAGCTCTGATACCAAGTTTGTCACGACCCATTTTCATGAATCGTGATTGGCGCTAGGATATGGGCATGGTTGTACCAAAACCCGTAGCAACCCATTTTCATGAAACGTTTTCCATTTTTAGCAATTTAAGCCAAACGTTTACAAACGTTCTGAAACAAATTCAAGCATTTCACCTTTTTAGTAATTCAAGCCAAACGTTTACAAACGTTACGGAACAAATCCAAGCGTTTCAAATTTTTAGCAATTTAAGCCAAACGTTTACAAACGTTACGAATCAAATCCAAACGTTTCACCTTTTTTGGCGATTTAAGCCGAACGTTTACAAATGTTATGTAATATCCTGTATTTTTCAGTCATGGTTTTGCTGTGTTTCCGACTTAGTTTCGGATTATTAATGGTGGACTTAGCAAGTGTGAAACTTTATTTGGGGTTGGAGTTGTATCTTGTATATGTCGCACGTGTCGCGTGAAGTTTCGATGACGATTTGATTTGTATCCGAATTACAATCGCTGTTGTGTTCGTGTGCCTTCTAAATCTGATGTGTTTTGATAAACCATCCATATCTCCCAATTTCACCGTTGGATCGGGCTCATCTTTGGATATGTTGTGCATAATAAAAAGTTGACCGTTGGATCAAAATTTAAGTCAAATTGGAGTAGTGTGCGAGTGTGCGAACGCACACCTAGTGTGCGAACGCACACTCTTGAAGTTGTGCAGTGTGCGAACGCACACTTCAGGTGTGCGATCGCACACCTATTTCTGCGGCAGTAACAGGTCTATAAATAGACCTGTTACCACACGACCCTTTTCTTTTATTCTTTTAAAACCCTAAATTTAACACAAACCCTGGCCGTCCCACCTTGTCAAAACGCTCTGAAACATTACATCCTTCATCCCTCTTCTTCGCTCGTGGATTCGGTAAGATTTCATTACTCTTCTTCGTGTTAACCTTTCGGTATCGCTTTGCCGTTGTATAACTCATGTCTCTACATTTTGCTTAGCACCGTTCCGAGATGGGTTTCTGCGTTGCTTCGTGCTTATCGTCCTCTATAATCCTAAGGCAATGGTATCGAAATTGGTACGTAAAATTCTCCCGTTCCTATGCCGTTCGTTTCGCCATCGATTTCACACGTTGCTATTGTTGTTCTTTTTGAATTCTGGTTGCCATGGCCTTGCTGTAATCTTTCATATATGTAGTAATAAACCCTTTTACTTGAATTGTGATTGTTCTTCGGTGTTGTCTCAATTTGCCGTTTGAAAGTTCTTTGTTGCCGCCGTAAATCTTGAGATGTCGTAGTTGTTATGGCTGTCGTGGGTTTGGTTTCACGCTTTTAGGTAGTTTAGGTTTAGAGGTTCATTAATATTTAGATTTCTAAACTCAGAAACCTTACATTCTTGGCTTGACATGTTTGATATTTTTCAAATGGTGGTTGGCGGGGAAATCATGATTTTGTATGTAGGAGATGGCTAATGGTATTTTTAAGTCATGGGTTAAAATTGCCTTAACTATTTGAATTCTCATTGTTTATTGTTTTAATCAATTGAACCCCTCAAGATTGTTTCTAGCTATTGTCATTATTGTGATAATAACTTTCATTTCATTTTGATTTATAATTGGGCAATTTGAAAACGATAAATATTTTATAACTTAATTAATATAATTACTCGGGTAATTATATTTAATTTTGATTGAAATGTCAACTTGGCTAATTTACAGTTTAGCCCCTAACGTTTTCTTAACTTATTTTAGTTAAGTATTTGATTGTAACTTTGGTTACTTAAACTTTAAGCTATTGAGTTCCGTTTTAAATTTTGATTTTTAATTATCAAAGTTATTTTCATAATTATAAACTATGGTTTATAATTGGGATATAAGTATAATTATTTTATCAATGTTATATTTAATTATAAACTATGGTTTATAATTTGGGTAATATATTATTTATTAAAGTTGTTTTAAAATTATAAACTTGGGTTTATACTTTGATAAAGCTTTTAGGTCGGGTTAGACTTTGGTCGCCCGACAAGTGGGAAGAAGCTTGGTAGTTTTGATAACTCGCCTGACTCACTGGTATGGATTTTAACTTGGGTTATTATCTAATAAATATTTAAATAATATTTTCTGAAAAGGACTTTAAAGCGAGAACTCGATAAACTTGACTTGTTGTTAACTGTATAATTATTTGAGTATTGCGTTTACTCTGTTTGGCTTTACCTTGACTTGTTGTTTGTGCTAGTCCTATGTGGTGTCTAGTACTCCATAGAGTTAGGGTCTGTTTTTAATGATTATTTATATTTGTTTAGACTCGTCGACTATTCGTGCTTTTGAGACGAACCGAGTTTAAGCTGCTTGCCAGGAGTTTTCACGTAGATTAGCAAGCAGTGAGTTTATATCGCTATTTACCGCTTTATTAAGTAAATTGTATTTTGTATATATGTATATATTGTATAAACAGATTTCGAACTGTTTTCGGCATTATGGATCTGAATTGGAACGGGCTACTCGATGGGCATCATCGAGACTGTGTGCGCACCGGTATGATCATATATGGTATTTGAGGTAGGTTAGAGATACGTCTCACCTAGTGAGGGCGCCGGTGGAAGATACGTCTCCTGGGACTCACATGTTTTATTCGAGTGACAGTCGGGGATCGGTTATTGAGATACGTCTCACCGACACGACAATGGATTTAGTATATTGTGGTTTAGGGTTTCAATGCTTATCCATAATAAATTGCTTTACAAATGTTTTAAAAGTGTTTTAAAGGTTTTCACGTAATAAATGTAAATAGTTATATGAACTCATCTCAGTATATCTGACCCCGTTGTTTTCCCAATTTTTCCAGGGTTATGATTTTGAGCGAGTCAGCCGGTCTCCGATTCTTTATTTCCTCGGAGGTCTTATTTTTATTAAAGTTATTAAATTGATTTTATTCTTAGACCGCAGTAGTAATTAGAAGTCTTATTTGTCTAATACTTGTTATACAATTATTCAATTGATTTATATTTTATTTAGCATTCTTATATTAACTTGGGTTAATATGTATTTATGCCATGTTGGAGACTCGCAGTTGTTCGAGCACTTAATATATAAATGTGATTATTATAAACTGCTAGAATTAGGCTGAAGTCTCGGTTGCCCCCGAGCATGGGTTTCTTGCAGGTTTATGTACTTATATGGCTTGCTACGGGTTTTGGTACAACCATACCCATACCCTAGCACCGGTCACGATTCATGAAAATGGGTCGTGACAAACTTGGTATCAGAGCTTTGGTATCAAACCAAGGCCTTATTGCATGTTATATGTTTAAATATTTTGGTAATAAGTTGATGTCGTGTCATAGGAACTACTGCGGAATTAGGATTCATGTCTTTTCATTAAAACGTCATCATTTGTTTTCAAACTTTCAGCCTACATCCTAAAGGTGATGTCTGTCAGTTTTTATTTGGTGTTAATGCTATGATTGACAATTAATTTCACTTGGATGTTACTTGCTGTGTTTTATCATGTTAAGATTATTTCACTTGGGTGATTATTATTGCTTTCGATTTCTTGGGAAAACTTAGGTTGGTAAATTTTTCTAAAACTCATACTTGGGTATGATGTTGTTTGATAAACTTTGCCTTTTATGATTTTAATAACTTTGAGTTATTTAGTGAGTAGTTTGGCTTGGGCCGAGAACATGGATAATTAAAAAAATAATATTTTGTTAGGCTTTGGCCTTGTTTCTAATATAAATGATTTCGATTATAAAATCTTTTATTATGTTTTGTGGTCATACTTGTTTGATCACATGTTGTTTTAAGGGTTTTTATTGAGGAAGTTATTTTTATTTGATTTGTGTTTTGACACAGAATCAAAGGAGAAGTTTGATTTTATATCCTTATGAGTTTGATTTTTGTTAAATTACCAGTAAAAGAAATTATAGTATTTTGAAACATTATATTTGGTTTGATGTTGACAAACGACGATTTCCTAAAGATTATTATTTACAAGATAATTTGTCGTGTTAAAAATTTAACGTTAATTTTATTTTGTCACGTCTTAGAATATTGGGATTTAAAAAATGGTTGTTTGAGATTAAAGATTTCTCATTTGAGTTTTAAATCTCTGTTTCACGTTTGGGTTTGTTAAGCTCTTAATTTTAAAAGGGAAAAAAAATTTATTTAAATATTTTTCCGGATTTAAAAATATTTTGAAAACGTTTTATAAACGATTGTTTTGGGATCGACTTGGGTCACCCAAATTTAGGAGTTGAGCTTGATAGTTGTAATGACTCGGCTAGCTCGATGATTTTATGGTTTGAGATACTTGGGTATCCGTTTTAAAGAAATTTATAAATAAGAAGAGACTCTTACAAATTGTGATTTGTTTTAACCGTGGAGCTCAATTAAAACTTTTGGAAGTTTTTCTATTGGACTTTAAATTTCAAAATAAATTTTGAAGCGTACTCTTAAAAGATAATATGATTAGAAGTGGATATTAATACGAAAATTCAAAGCTTGTCCTCGCATGTCTTGATAATTGTCTTTTGGAATGATTAAGTTGTTTTGCTGAATGACATGCTTACGTGGCTTATAATTTTCAGATTTGATGTCTTTTGGAAATAAATTGCGGTGTATAACTCGCTTGTCTGTTGGACTAAGGTGATTATTTTGTTCGTCTCTTCGTGCGGAGTAGCACGTGAGATGATTTAATCATGGGCATGGTTGACTTACCTCGATGTATGATTTTGACCTTTGGGTAAGACTTTTGTCTTGACCCTGGTTACCTTGTTAGATTTTGAATTACTCGGGGTTTTGCGGTTTGTTTCGTGGATCGAAATCTTTGGGTTTCAATATCGAGAAAGACGAAGGTGAGTATACCCCTGAAATGGTTGATGGTTTCTGATTATCCTGGAAAGGATATTGGAAATTATGACCGGAGGAGATTGATCAGTGTATTAACACACTGGTGGCTACATCAATTTATGATGCGATGCGGGAGCTGGCGGTAGTTTACGTAGAAATGTATGAGATGTGTTATTTTCCCTTGGGTATAAGTTTCAGTTTGAATTGAGGTTAGTTGAATACTTCTACAGAAGAGTTGTAACATAGATATTAGGTTGAGTTGTTATATGACATCGAATGTCGGTAGATTGCAAGTATGGAGTTTGAGATATATTTTGAGGTTATCGAGTGCACATCTCACAGAGTGTAAAGTCTAGCAAATGTTTTATTGGGAAATAGATTTCTAAGGTTGATTTGTTAAAATATTTGAAATATTTTCAACACGTAATTGTGCCCAGACATATCATGAACATGCATTTATAATGTCACAGATATGATTACATTGAGCACTATGTATGTTCACTAATTAAAGATAAATTAATAATTGATACATGCATAATAGTACATGCATCACGTGCATATAAATAATTAGAGTTCGATGCAACTCTTTGGGGATGAGAGCTGTCATCACCCTGGCGCACAATTATATAAAATGACTTTATCGATAAAGAGTTTTGTGAAAGATGTTTTGAAACGAGCTAGCGAGTCACATAGTGATAAACTTATTCATAAAGTGGTTGAATTTCAAAGGATTTTGAAACTGTTACCGAAAGATAGCTAGACAAATACTCTTGTATGATGATGGATATTGGACGTTTACGTTGTGAGTGAATAGTCTGTAGTATCAGAATATAGTGGTTTTAATAGGGATAGTATTTGAGGTTGCGCTCGAGTTATAGTTGTGTCCAGTGCGGTGTATGCTTAAATTCAGGCTAGGAAGTTTTGTGAATAATTTCCGATTTGTAATTTTAGGATTTGTGGATTAAGGATATTGGTTATGCTCATATGTGTGTATACACTGTATTTTTAAAAGAGACTTTATCTTTTCAAAATTGAAATTGTCCAAGTATTTTGGTCTACTGTATTTCATAAAAGAGAGATTTGCATTGCTAATTTTACCCTTCTAAGGCAAGGAAGAAATTTTATCAAATTGGATACAAAAAGGAACAATAATTTTGGTGGGCTTAACAATTTCTTCAAATCGTAATTTTATTTACAAATTAAGATTTGTAAGTGACAATAAAATTTTAATATTTTGAAAAATTATTGTGTATTTTCAATACGCAGGATGTTTCTACGGTTTGTGTATTTTTGAAAAGGGGATGAATTGATTTTAGCAAGTTGATTTAAAGAAAACATAAATTTTGGCAGTTAAACTGTTTCATAAATTTGCAAACGTATTTAAAGTAAGGTAATATTTCAGATTCAAAATGTGAATATTTTAAAAAGTTCAGGGATTTACAAAACCGATGTTTTTTTTTAAATGGTAAAGTCATTTCGATTTTGAATGCAAAAGGAGATGTAAGATGTAGAGTCTTTTAAAGAGAAGTGGAAAATTTTGAATATAAAATGTTCTGTAATCAAAAGATTTTATATCTCTAGGTCTGGTTTTGAGCATAACTAACAATCCGGTCAGAGTGATTTGGTCGTAGTGATATCTCATTGTATTCGAGGTTATAGTCGATTGACTGAATAAATTTGAGAATTCGAGTTTGATTGGGATATATGAGTTAGTTGATTTGAGAATCAAAGATCGCAGTTAATAGGTTTCAACAACCATGATTGGTTGATTGATTTTGTTAATTGATAATATTATTAAAATGTTTGGATATCGTTTGAGTCAGTGGTTGAACCTTTTGTGTGGGAGACAAAACTTTTTACTTGCGAAATGCAGCCGATGTTTAGTTTAGTTGTGGCATTATGTTTCAGAATGATTGGGAGAATCATTATGATGGATATTGTTATCACTGATCTAGAAATTTATGTTATCATAAGAGCAGTTCGCTTTTCTTTGAATTGTGATATGATTTTTGTTTTGTGATTCACAAGTTGAGGGTATTATCGAGTTGGTATTAATCATTAGGATTGGATGATTATTATAGTGTTGTTGTGGAACGAAATATTATCTGAAGTTTATTGGGTTTTGTTATCGATTTTTTTTTATGTCAAGATGTTATAAGTGGAAGTAAGAAATTGTTTTAGAACAATAAAATTTACCAGGTATGTTTGTAGTATCCTTGTTTTTGTTTGAGGCAAAAGAGTTTGGAATTGTAGGAACTATAGTCGAACTTAGTGCTTGATCTTGTATTGAGTATTGAGGATTTTATAATAGGTGAGTTTCGAGCTGGTTTTGGAAGCCACTCCGGTATAGAGTAATTGTGACTCTCAATTGGATAATTGTTGATTATTTATATTGGGTTATTCGAGTAATCATTAGAGCACCGAGTTGTTAGAATCAGAATTTTGCGCATATGTGTGTTGCGACGGTTATAGTGCGAATGAGTTCAGATTTGAAATTCGAGGTTGAATGTCATAGGTTTGGGAGAATGTAATACCCCATATGTATTTTCGGGCAGTTTGGTCTTGTGCTGACCTTCTCTTAGTAGAAATTTTGATTAGAGTTATCATTGGAAATATGAAGTTATCGTTTATGCTAAGTAGTGTTGATGCTTTAGTAATCTTGTGAGATTGTTCGGTTTATGCAAGTGGTGGTGTTGAGTTGTCTTGAGGAACAACATGTCGAGTTATGTTTACGCAAGTGCGTTGGTCGTTAGGTACGGTATACCTTTATTTTCAATTGGGTTGGTTCTTGGTTGGGGACTGTTTTGGAAGGCGAAGTTCGTTTGCGTTATTGTTGTTATTGCTGTCGTTATTTACGTTTGGTATCTTGTGGATGAGTTTCCACATTGGTGACAGGCGTTCTGTTCAGATTGGCGTGTAGTTTTATGTTATGTTGTACGATGATTATTTTAGTTTTAAATTCGAGGACGAATTTTATATAAGTTGGGGAGATTGTAATATCCTGTATTTTTCAGTCATGGTTTTGTTGTGTTTCCGACTTAGTTTCGGATTATTAATGGTGGACTTAGCAAGTGTGAAACTTTATTTGGGGTTGGAGTTGTATCTTGTATATGTCGCACGTGTCGCGTGAAGTTTCGATGACGATTTGATTTGTATCCGAATTACAATCGATGTTGTGTTCGTGTGCCTTCTAAATCTGACATGTTTTGATAAACCATCCATATGTCCCAATTGCACCGTTGGATCGGGCTCATCTTTGGATATGTTGTGCATAATAAAAAGTTGACCGTTGGATCAAAATTTAAGTCAAATTGGAGTAGTGTGCGAGTGTGCGAACGCACACCTAGTGTGCGAACGCACACTCTTGAAGTTGTGCAGTGTGCGAACGCACACTTCAGGTGTGCGATCGCACACCTATTTCTGCGGCAGTAACAGGTCTATAAATAGACCTGTTACCACACGAACCTTTTCTTTTATTCTTTTAAAACCCTAAATTTAACACAAACCCTAGCCGTCCCACCTTGTCAAAACGCTCTGAAACATTACATCCTTCATCCCTCTTCTTCGCTCGTGGATTCGGTAAGATTTCGTTACTCTTCTTCGTGTTAACCTTTCGGTATCGCTTTGCCGTTGTATAACTCATGTCTCTACATTTTGTTTAGCACCGTTCCGAGATGGGTTTCTGCGTTGCTTCGTGCTTATCGTCCTCTATAATCCTAAGGCAATGGTATCGAAATTGGTACGTAAAATTCTCCCGTTCCTATGCCGTTCGTTTCGCCGTCGATTTCACACGTTGCTACTGTTGTTCTTTTTGAATTCTGGTTGCCATGGCCTTGCTGTAATCTTTCATATATGTAGTAATAAACCCTTTTACTTGAATTGTGATTGTTCTTCGGTGTTGTCTCAATTTGCCGTTTGAAAGTTCTTTGTTGCCGCCGTAAATCTTGAGATGTCGTAGTTGTTATGGCTGCCGTGGGTTTGGTTTCACGCTTTTAGGTAGTTTATGTTTAGAGGTTCATTAATATTTAGATTTCTAAACTCAGAAACCTTACATTCTTGGCTTGACATGTTTGATGTTTTTCAAATGGTGGTTGGCGGGGAAATCATGATTTTGTATGTAGGCGATGGCTAATGGTATTTTTAAGTCATGGGTTAAAATTGCCTTAACTATTTGAATTCTCATTGTTTATTGTTTTAATCAATTGAACCCCTCAAGATTGTTTCTAGCTATTGTCATTATTGTGATAATAACTTTGATTTCATTTTAATTTATAATTGGGCAATTTGAAAACGATAAATATTTTATAACTTAATTAATATAATTACTCGGGTAATTATATTTAATTTTGATTGAAATGTCAACTTGGCTAATTTACAGTTTAGCCCCTAACGTTTTCTTAACATATTTTAGTTAAGTATTTGATTGTAACTTTGGTTACTTGAACTTTAAGCCATTGAGTTCCGTTTTAAATTTTGATTTTTAATTATCAAAGTTATTTTCATAATTATAAACTATGGTTTATAATTGGGATATAAGTATAATTATTTTATCAATGTTATATTTAATTATAAACTATGGTTTATAATTTGGGTAATATATTATTTATTAAAGTTGTTTTAAAATTATAAACTTGGGTTTATACTTTGATAAAACTTTTAGGTCGGGTTAGACTTTGGTCGCCCGACAAGTGGGAAGAAGCTTGGTAGTTTTGATAACTCGGCTGACTCACTGATATGAATTTTAACTTCGGTTATTATCTAATAAATATTTAAATAATATTTTCTGAAAAGGACTTTAAAGCGAGAACTCGATAAACTTGACTTGTTGTTAACTGTATAATTATTTGAGTATTGCGTTTACTCTGTTTGGCTTTACCTTGACTTGTTGTTTGTGCTAGTCCTATATGGTGTCTAGTACTCCATAGAGTTAGGGTCTGTTTTTAATGATTATTTATATTTGTTTAGACTCGTCGACTGTTCGTGCTTTTGAGACGAACCGAGTTTAGGCTGCTTGCCAGGAGTTTTCACGTGGATTAGCAAGCAGTGAGTTTATATCGCTATTTACCGCTTTATTAAGTAAATTGTATTTTGTATATATGTATATATTGTATAAACAGATTTCGACCTGTTTTCGGCATTATGGATCTGAATTGGAACGGGATACTCGATGGGCATCATCGAGACTGTGTGCGCACCGGTATGATCATATATGGTATTTGAGGTAGGTTAGAGATACGTCTCACCTAGTGAGGGCGCCGGTGGAAGATACGTCTCCTGGGACTCACATGTTTTATTCGAGTGACAGTCGGGGATCGGTTATTGAGATACGTCTCACCGACACGACAATGGATTTAGTATATTGTGGTTTAGGGTTTCAATGCTTATCCATAATGATAAATTGCTTTACAAATGTTTTAAAAGTGTTTTAAAGGTTTTCACTTAATAAATGTAAATAGTTATATGAACTCATCTCAGTATATCTGACCCCGTTGTGTTCCCAATTTTTCCAGGGTTATGATTTTGAGCGAGTCAGCTGGTCTCCGATTCTTTATTTCCTCGGAGGTCTTATTTTTATTAAAGTTATTAAATTGATTTTATTCTTAAACCGCAGTAGTAATTAGAAGTCTTATTTGTCTAATACTTGATATACAATTATTCAATTGATTTATATTTTATTTAGCATTCTTATATTAACTAGGGTTAATATGTATTTATGCCATGTTGGAGACTCGCAGTTGTTCGAGCACTTAATATATAAATGTAATTATTATAAACTGCTAGAATTAGGCTGAAGTCTCGGTTGCCCCCGAGCATGGGTTTCTTGCAGGTTTATTTACTTATATGGTTATCTGCAAGGCTTGCTACGGGTTTTGGTACAACCATACCCATACCCTAGCGCCGGTCACGATTCATGAAAATGGGTCGTGACACGTTACGAAACAAATTCAAACGTTTCACCTTTTTAGTGATTTAAGCCAAACGTTTACAAATCTTACAAAACAAATCCAAACGTTTTCCCAATTTAGCGATTTATGCTTAACGTTTACAAGCGTTACGAAACAAATCCAAACAGTTCAATTTTTTAGCGATTGAAGCCAAACGTATAGAAACGTTGCGAAACAAATCCAAACGTTACCCCTTTTTAGCGATTGAAGCCAAACGTTAACAAACGTTATGAAACAAATCCAAACGTTTCACATTTTTAGCGATTTAAGCCAAACATTTACAAAGGTTTAAAACGTTACGAAACAAATCCAAAAATTTCACCTTTTTAGCGATTTATGCTTAACGTTTACAAGCGTTACGAAACAAATCCAAACAGTTCAATTTTTTAGCGATTGAAGCCAAACGTTTACAAACGTTGCGAAACAAATCCAAACGTTACCCCTTTTTAGCGATTGAAGCCAAACGTTAACAAACATTATGAAACAAATCCAAACGTTTCACATTTTTAGCGATTTAAGCCAAACATTTACAAAGGTTTAGAAACAAATTCAACGTTTCACCTTTTTAGTGATTTAAGCCTAACGTTTAAAGGTTACCAAATAAATCAAAATGTTTCACCTTTTTACCAATTTAAGCCAAACGTTTATAAACAAATCAAAGTATTTCACCTTTTTAGAAATTTAAGCCAAACGTTTACAAACGTTACGAAACCATTCCAAGTATTTCACCTTTTTAGCAATTTAAGCCAAACGTATACAAACGATTCAGAACAAATCCAAATGTTTCACCTTTTTAGCGATTTAAGCCAAACGTTTACAAACGTTACAAAACAAATCCAAATATTTCACCTTTTTAGCGATTTAAGCCAAACGTTTACAAACGTTACAAAACAAATCCAAACGTTTCACCCTTTTAGCGATTTAAGCCACACATTTACAAACATTTCACCTTTTTAGCGATTTATGCCAAATGTTTACAAAATGTTACGAAACAAATACAAACGTTTCGCCTTTTTAGCAATTTAAGCCAAACGTTTACAAACTTTACGAAGCAAATCCAAACGTTCTACCTTTTTAGCGATTTAAGCCAAACTTATACTAACATTACGAAACATAAACAAACGTTTAGAATGTTACGAAACAAATCCAAAAATTTCACATTTTTAGAGATTTAAGCCAAACCTTTATAAACGTTACGAAACATAACCAAGCATTTCAGGTTTTTGGCAATTTAAGCCAAACGTTTACAAATTTACGAAACAAATCCAAGCGTTTCACCTTTTTAGCAATTTAAGTCAAACGTTTACAAACGTTACGAAACAAATCCAAGCGTTTCACCTTTTTAGCAATTTAAGCCAAACGTTCATAAACTTTCCGAATCAAATCCAAGCCACCTTTTTATTAATTTAAGCCAAAGGTTTACGAAGGTTACGAAATGAATCCAAGCGTTTCAGCTTTTTAGCAATTTAAGCCAAACGTTTACAAACGTTACGAAACAAATCCAAGCGTTTCACCTTTTTAGCATTTTAAGCCAAACGTAGAGAAACTTTACGAAACAAATCCAAACGTTTCACCGTTTTAGCGATTTAAGCTTACAAACCTTACGAAGCAAATCCAAACGTTTCACCTTTTTAACGATTTAAGCCAAACCTTTACAAACGTTTCCCTTTTTTAGCGATTTATGCCAAACGTTTACAAAATGTTACGAAACAAATCCAAACGTTTTGGCTTTTTAGCAATTTAAGCCAAACATTTACAAACGTTATGAAACAAATCCAAACGTTCCACCTTATTAGCGATTTAAGCCAAACGTATAAAAACATTACGAAACAAAACCAAACGTTTAGAACATTACAAAACAAATCCAAACGTTCCACATTATTAGCGATTTTAGCCAATCCTTTACAAACGTTACGAAACAAATCCAAGCGTTTCACGTTTTTAGCAATTTAAGCCAAAAGTTTACAAAGCTACGAAACAAATTGAAACGTTTCATGTTTATAGCGATTTAAGCCAAACCTTTACAAACCTTTTGAAACATATCCAAACGTTTCTCCTTTTAATCGATTCAAGCCAAACGTTTACAAATGTTATAAAAAAATCTAAATGTTTCACCTTTTTAGCGATTTAAGCCAAACATTTACAAACATTTTTTCTTTTTAGCGATTTATGCCAAACGTTTACAAAATGTTACGAAACAAATCCAAACGTTTCGCCTTTTTAGCAATTTAAGCCAAAGGTTTACAAACGTTACGAAACAAATCCAAACGTTTCCCCCTTTTTAGCTATTTAAGCCAAACGTATACAAACATTACGAAATAAAACCAAACGTTTAGAACGTTATGAAAAAAATCAAAATGTTTCACATTTGTAGCGATTTAAGAAAAACCTTTACAAACGTTACGAAACAAAAGCAAGCGTTACACCTTTTTTGCAATTTAAGCCAAACATTTACAAACGTTACAAAACAAATCCAAACGTTTCCCCTTTTTAGCGATTTAAGTCAAACTTTTACAAACGTTTCACCTTTTTAGCTATTTATGCCAAACGTTTGCAAAATGTTACGAAACAAATCCAAATATTTCGCATTTTTAGCAATTTAAGCCAAACATTTACAAACTTTACGAAACAAATCCAAACGTTCCACCTTTTTAGCGATTTAAGCCAAACTTATACTAACATTACGAAACATAGCCAAACGTTTAGAAGGTTACGAAACAAATCCAAAAATTTCACATTATTAGAGATTTTAAGCCAAACCTTTATAAATGTTACGAAACAACACCAAGCGTTTCACGTTTTTGGCAATTTAACCCAAACGTTTACAAATTTTACGAAACAAATCCAAGCGTTTCACCTTTTTAGCAATTTAAGTCAAACGTTTACAAACGTTACGAAACAAATCCAAGCGTTTCACCTTTTTAGCAATTTAAGTCAAACGTTTACAAACTTTCTGAATCAAATCCAAGCCACCTTTTTAGTTATTTAAGCCAAAGGTTTACAAAGGTTACGAAACAAATCCAAGCGTTTCAGCTTTTTAGCAATTTAAGCCAAACGTTTACAAATGTTACGAAACAAATCCAAGCGTTTCACCTTTTTAGCAATTTAAGCCAAACGTAGAGAAACTTTACAAAACAAATCCAAAAGTTTCACTGTTTTAGCGATTTAAGCTTACAAACCTTATGAAGCAAATCCAAACGTTTCACCTTTTTAGCGATTTAAACCAAACCTTTACAAACGTTTCCCTTTTTTAGCGATTTATGCCAAACGTTTACAAAATGTTACGAAACAAATCCAAACGTTTTGCCTTTTTAGAAATTTAAGCCAAATTTTTACAAACGTTATGAAACAAATCCAAACGTTCCGCCTTATTAGCGATTTAAGCCAAACGTATACAAACATTACGTAACAAAACCAAACATTTAGAACATTACGAAACAAATCCAGACGTTCCACATTATTAGCGATTTTAGCCAATCCTTTACAAACGTTACGCAACAAATCCAAGCGTTTCACGTTTTTACAATTTAAGCCAAAAGTTTACAGATGTTACGAAACAAATTCAAACGTTTCATGTTTATAGCGATTTAAGCCAAACCTTTACAAACCTTACGAAACATATCCAAATGTTTCTCCTTTTAATCGATTTAAGCCAAACGTTTACAAACGTTACAAAAAAATCTAAATATTTCACCTTTTTGGCGATTTAAGCCAAACATTTACAAACACTTTGTCTTTTTAGCGATTTATGCCAAACGTTTACAAAATGTTACGAAACAAATCCAAACGTTTCGCCTTTTTAGCAATTTAAGCCAAACGTTTACAAACGTTACGAAACAAATCCAAATGTTTCCCCTTTTTAGCGATTTAAGCCAAACGTATACAAACATTACGAAATAAAACCAAACGTTTAGAACGTTATGAAACAAATCAAAATGTTTCACATTTGTAGCGATTTAAGCAAAACCTTTACAAACGTTACGAAACAAAACCAAGCGTTACACATTTTTTGCAATTTAAGCCAAACGTTTACAAACGTTACAAAACAAATCCAAACGTTTCACCTATTTAGCGATTTCTGCCAACACATTTACAAACGTTTCACCTTTATAGCTATTTATGCCAAACGTTTGCAAAATGTTACGAAACAAATCCAAATATTTCGCATTTTTAGCAATTTAAGCCAAACGTTTACAAACTTGACGAAACAAATCCAAATGTTCCACCTTTTTAGCGATTTAAGCCAAACATATACTAACATTACGAAACATAGCCTAACGATTAGAAGGTTACGAAACAAATCCAAACGTTTTGCCTTTTTAGCAATTTAAGCCAAACGTTTACAAACGTTACGAAACAAAACCAAACGTTTCCCCTTTTTAGCGATTTAAGCCAAACGTATACAAACATTACGAAATAAAACCAAACGTTTAGAACGTTATGAAACTAATCAAAACGTTTCACATTTGTAGCGATTTAAGCAAAACCTTTACAAACGTTACGAAACAAAACCAAGCGTTACACCTTTTTTGCAATTTAAGCCAAACGTTTACAAACGTTACAAAGCAAATCCAAGCGTTTCACCTTTTTAGCAATTTAAGTCAAACGTTTACAAACGTTCCGAATCAATTCCAAGCCACCTTTTTAGTAATTTAAGCATAACATTTACAAACGTTATGAAACAAATCCAAGCGTTTCACCTTTTTAGCGATTTAAGTCAAACGTTTACAAACGTTGCGAAACAAATCCAAACGTTTACAAACGTTATGAAACAAAACTAAACGTTTCACCTTTTTAAAAATTCAAGCCAAATATTTACAAACTTTACGAAACAAATCCAAAAGTTTCCCCATTTTAGTGATTAAAGCCAAACGTATAAAACGTTACGAAACAAATCCAAACGTTTCATCTTTTAGCGATTAATGCCAAACATTTACAAACGTTACGAAACAAATCCAAACGTTTCACCTTTTTAACGATTAAAGCCAAAGGTTTGCAAATGTTGCAAAATAAATTCAAACGTTTCACATTATTAGCAGTTTTAGCGACATGTTTACAAACGTTACGAAACAAATCCAAACGTTGCTCCCTTTTAGCAATTTAAGCCAAACGTTTACAAATGTTACGAAACAAATCCTAGCGTTTCACCGTTTTAGCAATTTAAGCAAAACGTTTACAAACGTTACGAAACAAATCAAAAACACTTCACCTTTTTAGCGATTTAAGCCAAACGTTAACAAACGGTTAGAAACAAATCCAAACGTTTCACCTTTTTAGCGATTTAAGCCAAATGTTTACAAACGTTACGAAACAAATCCAAGCGTTTCACATTTTTAGCAATTTAAGCCAAATGTTTACAAACGTCATGAAACAAATTCAAGCGTTACACCTTTTTAGCAATTTAAGCCAAATGTTTACAAACGTTACCAAAAAAATCCAAACGTTTCGCATCTTTAGCGATTTAAGCCAAACTTTTACAAAGGGTAAGAAACAAATTCAAATGTTTCCCCTTTTTAGATATTTAAGCCAAACGTTTACAAACGATAAGTAACAAATCCAAGCGTTTTACCTTTTTTGCAATTTATGCAAACGTTTACAAACTTTACGAAACAAATCCAAGCGTTTTACCTTTTAGCAATTTAAGCCAAACATTTACAAAAGTTACAAAAAAAATCCAAAGGTTTTATCTTTTTAGCGATTTAAGCCAAACATTTACAAATGTTTCCCTTTTTAGCGATTTATGCCAAACGTTTAAAAAATATTAGAAACAAATCCAAAGGTTTTGCCTTTTTAGAAATTTAAGCCAAACGTTTACAAACATTACGAAACAAATCCAAACGTTTCACCTTTCTAGCGATATAAGCCAAACGTATACACACGTTACGAAACAAATCCAGACGTTTGACATTTTTAGCGATTTAAGACAAACCCTTATAAACGTTACGAAACAAATCCAAGCGTTTCACATTTTTAACAATTTAAGCAAAACATTTACAAACGTTACGAAACAAATCCAAGCAGTTCACCTTTTAAGCAATTTAAGCCAAACGTATACAAATGTTACGAAAAAAATCCAAACGTTTCACCTTTTTAGCGATTTAAGCCAAACGTTTACAAACATTACGAAACAAATCCAAATGTTATCCCTTTTTAGCGATTTAAGCATAACGATTACAAACTTTTCCAAAAAAATCTTAACGTTTCACCTTTTTAGCGATTTAAGCCAAACATTTACAACCGTTTTGCCTTTTTAGCGATTTATGCCAAATGTTCACAAATTGTTACGAAACAAATCAAAACATTTCACCTTTTTAGCAATTTAAGCCAAACGTTTACAAACATTAGGAAACAAATCCAAACGTTTCCCCTTTTTAATGATTTAAGCCAAACATATACAAACTTACGAAACAAATCCAAGCGTTTCACCTTTTTAGCAATTTAAGCCAAACGTATACAAATGTTATGAAACAAATTTAAAGGTTTCACGTTTGTACAGATTTAAGCCAAACGTTTAGAAACATTACGACACAAATCTAAACGTTTTACCTTTTTAGCAATTTAAGCCAAACGTTTACAAAAGTTACAAAAAAAAAACCAAATGTTTTATCTTTTTAGCGATTTAAGCCGAGCATTTACAAATGTTTCCCCTTTTTAGCGATTAATGCCAAACGCTTACAAAATGTTAGGAAACAAATCCAAACGTTTTGCCTTTTTAGCAATTCAAGCCAAACGTTTACAAACGTTACGAAACAAATTTAAACGTTTCCCCTTTTTATCGATTTGAGCCAAACATATATAAACAATACGAAATAAAACCAAACGTTTAGAACGTTACGAACAAATAAAAATGTTTCACATTGTTAGTAATTTAAGGCAAACATTTAAAAACTTTACGAAACAAAACCAAGCGTTAAATCTTTTTCGCAATTTAAGCCAAACATTTACAAACGTTACGAAACAAATCCAAGCGTTTCCCATTTTTTTAGCAATTAAAGCCGAACGTTTACAAACGTTACGAAAAAAAACCAAATGTTTCACCTTTTTAGCGATTTTAGCCAAACGTTTACAAATCTTATGAATAATATTAAAACGTTTCCCCTTTTTTGCGATTTAAGCCAAACGTTTAAAATGTTATGAAACAAATGCAAACATTTCCCCATTTTAACGATGTAAGCCAAACGTTTAAAATGTTACGAAACAAATCCAAAAGTTTCATCTTTTTAGCGATTTATGCCAAACGTTTACAAACGTTACGAAACAAATCTAAACGTTCCACCTTTTTAGCAATTAAAGCCAAACGTTTACAAACGTTGAGAAATAAATTCAAACGTTTTCCATTTTTAGCAATTTAAGCCAAACGTTTACAAACGTTCCGAAACAAATCCAAATGTTTCCCCTTTTTAGCAATTTAAGCCAAACGTATACAAACATTAGGAAATAAAACCAAACGTTTAGAACATTATGGAACAAATCAAAACGTTTCACATTTGTAGAGAATTAAGCAAAACCTTTAGAAACGTTACGAAACAAAACCAAGCGTTGCACTTTTTTTGCAATTTAAGCCAAACGTTTACAAACGTTACAAAACAAATCCAAGCGTTTCGCCTTTTTAGTAATTTAAGCCAAACGTTTACAAATGTTCCGAAACAAATCCAAGCGTTTCCCCTTTTTAGCAATTTAAGCCAAACGTTTACAAACGTTACGAATCAAATCCAAACGTTTCACCTTTTTTGGCGATTTAAGCCGAACGTTTACAAACGTTACGAAACAAATTCAAACGTTTCACCTTTTTAGTTATTTAACCCGAACGTTTACAAATGTTACAAAACATATCCAAACGTTTTTCCATTTTAGCGATTTAAGCCAAACGTTTAAAACTTTACGAAACAAATCCAAAAATTTCACCTTTTTAGCGATTTATGCTTAACGTTTACAAGCGTTACGAAACAAATCCATACAGTTCAATTTGTTAGCGATTGAAGCCAAACCTTTATAAATGTTACGAAACAAAACCAAGCGTTTCACGTTTTTGGCAATTTAACCCAAACGTTTACAAATTTTACGAAACAAATCCAAGTGTTTCACCTTTTTAGAAATTTAAGTCAAACGTTTACAAATGTTACAAAACAAATCTAAGCGTTTCACCTTTTTAGCAATTTAAGCCAAACGTTTACAAACATTCCGAATCAAATCCAAGCCACCTTTTTAGTAATTTAAGCCAAAGGTTTACAAAGGTTACGCAACAAATCCAAGCTTTTCAGCTTTTTAGCAATATAAGCCAAACGTTTATAAATGTTACGAAACAACTCCAAGCGTTTCACCTTTTTAGCAATTTTAGCCAAATGTAGAGAAACTTTACGAAACAAATCTAAACATTTCACCGTTTTACCGATTTAAGCTTACAAACCTTACGAAGCAAATCCAAACGTTTCACCTTTTTAGCGATTTAAGCCAAACCTTTACAAACGTTTCCCTTTTTTAGCGATTTATGCCAAACGTTTACAAAATGTTACGAAACAAATCCAAACGTTTTGCCTTTTTAGCAATTTAAGCCAAACATTTACAAACATTATAAAACATATCCAAACGTTCCACCTTATTAGCGATTTAAGCCAAACGTATACAAACATTACGAAACAAAACCAAACGTTTAGAACATTACAAAACAAATCCAGACGTTCCACATTATTAGCGATTTTAGCCAATCCTTTACAAACGTTACGAAAAAAAACCAAACGTTTCCCCTTTTTAGCGATTTTAGCCAAACGTTTACAAATGTTATGAATCAAATTCAAACGTTTCCCAATTTTTGCGATTTAAGCCAAACGTTTAAAATGTTATGAAACAAATGCAAACGTTTCCGCATTTTAACGATGTAAGCCAAACGTTTAAAATGTTACGAAACAAATCCAAAAATTTCATCTTTTTAGCAATTTATGCCAAAAGTTTACAAACGTTACGAAACAAATCCAAACGTTCCACCTTTTTTTGAGATTAAAGCCAAACGTTTACACACGTTGCGAAATAAATTCAAACGTTTTCCATTTTTTGCAATTTAAGCCAAACGTTTACAAACGTTCTGAAACAAATTCAAGCATTTCACCTTTTTAGTAATTTAAGCCAAACGTTTACAAACGTTACGAAACAAATCCAAGCGTTTCACCTTTTTAGAAATTTAAGCCAAACCATTACAAACGTTTCCCTTTTTTAGCGATTTATGCCAAACGTTTTGCCTTTTTAGCAATTTAAGCCAAACATTTACAAACGTTATGAAACAAATCCAAACAGTCCGCCTTATTAGCGATTTAAGCCAAACGTATTCAAACATTACGAAACAAAACCAAATGTTCAGAACATTACGAAACAAATCCAGACGTTCCACATTATTAGCGATTTTTGCCAATCCTTTACAAACATTACGAAACAAATCCAAGCGTTTCACGTTTTTAGCAATTTAAGCCAAACCTTTACAAACCTTACGAAACATATCCAAACGTTTCTCCTTTTAATCGATTTAAGCCAAACGTTTACAAACGTTACAAAAAAAATCTAAATTGTTTCACCTTTTTAGCGATTTAAGCCAAACATTTACAAACATTTTGTCTTTTTAGCGATTTATGCCAAACGTTTACAAAATGTTACGAACAAATCCAAACGTTTCGCATTTTTAGCAATTTAAGCGAAACGTTTACAAACGTTACGAAACAAATCCAAACGTTTCCCCTTTTTAGCAATTTAAGCCAAACGTATACAAACATTACGAAATAGAACCAAACGTTTAGAACATTATGGAACAAATCAAAACGTTTCACATTTGTATCGAATTAAGCAAAACCTTTACAAACGTTACGAAACAAAACCAAGCGTTGCACCTTTTTTGCAATTTAAGCCAAACGTTTATAAACAAATCCAAGCGTTTCACCTTTTTAGCAATTTAAGTCAAACGTTTACAAACGTTCCGAATCAAATCCAAGCTACCTTTTTAGTAATTTAAGCATAACATTTACAAACGTTATGAAACAAATCCAAGCGTTTCACCTTTTTAGCGATTTAAGTCAAACGTTTACAAGCGTTGCGAAACAAATCCAAATGTTTCACCTTTTTAGCAATTCAAGCCAAATATTTACAAACGTAACGAAATAAATCCAAACGTTTCCCCATTTTAGCGATTTAAGACAAACGTATAAAACGTTACGAAACAAATCCAAACGTTTCGTCTTTTAGCGATTAATGCCAAACATTTACAAACGTTACGAAATAAATCCAAACGTTTCACCTTTTTAACGATTAAAGCCAAAGGTTTGCAAACTTTGCAAAATAAATTCAAACGTTTCACATTGTTAGCAGTTTTAGCCACATGTTTACAAACGTTACGAAACAAATCCAAACATTGCTCCCTTTTAGCAATTTAAGCCAAACGTTTACAAACGTTACGAAACAAATCCAAGCGTTTCACCGTTTTAGCAATTTAAGCCAAACGTTTACAAACATTACGAAACAAATCAAAAACACTTCACTTTTTAGCGATTTAAGCCAAACGTTAACAAACGGTTAGAAACAAATCCAAACGTTTCACCTTTTTAGCAATTTAAGCCAAATGTTTACAAATGTTACGAAACAAATCCAAGCGTTTCACATTTTTAGCAATTTAAGCCAAATGTTTACAAACGTCATGAAACAAATTCAAGCGTTTCACCTTTTTAACAATTTAAGCCAAACATTTACAAACGTTACCAAAAAAATCCAAACGTTTCGTATTTTTAGCGATTTATGCCAAACTTTTACAAAGGTTAAGAAACAAATTCAAATGTTTCCCCTTTTTAGCAATTTAAGCCAAACATTTACAAACGTTACGAAACACATCCAAGTGTTTCACCTTTTTAGATATTTAAGCCAAACGTTTACAAACGATAAGTAACAAATCCAAGCGTTTTACCTTTTTTGCAATTTATGCCAAACGTTTACAAACTTTACGAAACAAATCCAAGCGTTTTACCTTTTAGCAATTTAAGCCAAACATTTACAAAAGTTACAAAAAAATCCAAAGGTTTTATCTTTTTAGCGATTTAAGCCAAACATTTACAAATGTTTCCCCTTTTTAGCGATTTATGCCAAACGTTTAAAAAATATTAGAAACAAATCCAAAGGTTTTGCCTTTTTAGAAATTTAAGCCAAACGTTTACAAACGTTACGAAACAAATCCAAACGTTTTACCTTTCTAGCGATATAAGCCAAACGTATACACACGTTACGAAACAAATCCAGACGTTTCACATTTTTAGCGATTTAAGACAAACCCTTATAAACGTTACGAAACAAATCCAAGCGTTTCACATTTTTAACAATTTAAGCAAAACATTTACAAACGTTATGAAACAAATCCAAGCAGTTCACCTTTTAAGCAATTTAAGCCAAACGTATACAAATGTTACGAAAAAAAATCCAAACGTTTCACCTTTTTAGCGATTTAAGCCAAACGTTTACAAACATTACGAAACAAATCCAAATGTTTTCCCTTTTTAGCGATTTAAGCATAACGATTAAAAACTTTTCCAAACAAATCTTAACGTTTCACCTTTTTAGCGATTTAAGCCAAACATTTACAACTGTTTTGCCTTTTTAGCGATTTATGCCAAATGTTCACAAATTGTTACGAAACAAATCAAAACATTTCACCTTTTTAGCAATTTAAGCCAAACGTTTACAAATATTAGGAAACAAATCCAAACGTTTCCCCTTTTTAATGATTTAAGCCAAACATATACAAACTTACGAAACAAATCCAAGCGTTTCACCTTTTTAGCAATTTAAGCCAAACGTATACAAATGTTATGAAACAAATTTAAAGGTTTCACGTTTGTACAGATTTAGGACAAACGTTTAGAAATATTACGACACAAATCTAAACGTTTTACCTTTTTAGCAATTTAAGCCAAATGTTTACAAAAGATACAAAAAAAAAACCAAATGTTTTATCTTTTTAGCGATTTAAGCCGAGCATTTACAAATGTTTCCCCTTTTTAGCGATTAATACCAAACGCTTACAAAATGTTACGAAACAAATCCAAACGTTTTGCCAGTTTAGCAATATAAGCCAAACCTTTACAAAAGTTACGAAACAAATCTAAATGTTTCCCCTTTTTATCGATTTAAGCCAAACGTATATAAACAATACGAAATAAAACCAAACGATTAGAACGTTACGAACAAATAAAAACGTTTCACATTGTTAGTAATATAAGCCAAACATTTAAAAGCTTTACAAAACAAAACCAAGCATTACATCTTTTTCGCAATTTAAGCCAAACGTTTACAAACGTTACGAAACAAATCCAAGCGTTTCACCTTTTTTTAGCAATTAAAGCCGAACGTTTACAAACGTTACGAAAAAAACCAAACGTTTCACCTTTTTAGCGATTTTAGACAAACGTTTACAAATGTTATGAATCAAATTCAAACGTTTCCCCTTTTTTACGATTTAAGCCAAACGTTTAAAATGTTATGAAACAAATGCAAACGTTTCCCCATTTTAACTATGTAAGCCAAACGTTTAAAATGTTACGAAACAAATCCAAAAGTTTCATCTTTTTAGCGATTTATGCCAAACGTTTACAAACGTTACGAAAAAAATCTAAACGTTCCACCTTTTTAGCGATTAAAGCCAAACGTTTACAAACGTTGCGAAATAAATTCAAACGTTTTCCATTTTTAGCAATTTAAGCCAAACGTTTACAAACGTTTCGAAACAAATTCAAGCATTTCACCTTTTTAGTAATTTAAGCCAAACGTTTACAAACGTTACGAAACAAATCCAAGCGTTTCACCTTTTTAGCAATTTAAGCCAAACGTTTACAAACGTTACGAAGCAAATCCAAACGTTTCACCTTTTTTGGCGATTTAAGCCGAACGTTTACACACGTTACGAAACAAATTCAAACGTTTCACCTTTTTAGTGATTTAAGTCGAACGTTTACAAATGTTACAAAACAAATCCAAATGTTTTTCCATATTAGCGATTTAAGACAAACGTTTAAAACTTTATGAAACAAATCCAAAAATTTCACCTTTTTAGCGATTTATGCTTAACGTTTACAAGTGTTACGAAACAAATCCAAACAGTTCAATTTTTTAGCGATTGAAGCCAAACCTTTATAAATGTTACGAAACAAAACCAAGCGTTTCACGTTTTTGGCAATTTAACCCAAACATTTACAAATTTTACGAAACAAATCCATGCGTTTCACCTTTTTAGAAATTTAAGTCAAACGTTTACAAACGTTACGAAACAAATCCAAGCGTTTCACCTTTTTAGCAATTTAAGCCAAACGTTTACAAACTTTCCGAATCAAATCCAAGCCACCTTTTTAGTAATTTAAGCCAAAGATTTACAAAGGTTACGAAACAAATCTAAGCGTTTCAGCTTTTTAGCAATTTATGCCAAACGTTTACAAACGCTACGAAACAAATCCAAGCGTTTCACCTTTTTAGCAATTTAAGCCAAACGCAGAAAAACTTTACGAAACAAATCCAAACGTTTCACCGTTTTAGCGATTTAAGCTTACAAACCTTACGAAGCAAATCCAAACGTTTCACCTTTTTAGCGATTTAAGCCAAACCTTTACAAACGTTTCCCTTTTTTAGCAATTTATGCCAAACGTTTACAAAATGGTACGAAACAAATCCAAACGTTTTGCCTTTTTAGCAATTTAGGCCAAACATTTACAAATGTTATGAAACAAATCCAAACGTTCCACCTTATTAGCGATTTAAGCCAAACGTATACAAACATTACGAAACAAAACCAAACGTTTAGAACATTACTAAACAAATCCAGACGTTCCACATTATTAACGATTTTAGCGAATCCTTTACAAACGTTACGAAAAAAAATCAAACGTTTCACCTTTTTAGCGATTTTAGCCAAACGTTTACAAATGTTATGAATCAAATTCAAACGTTTCCCCATTTTTGCGATTTAAGCCAAACGTTTAAAATTTTATGAAACAAATGCAAACGTTTCCCTATTATAACGATGTAAGCCAAACGTTTAAAATGTTACGAAACAAATCCAAAAGTTTCATCTTTTTAGCGATTTATGCCAAACGTTTACAAACGTTACGACACAAATCCAAACGTTCCACCTTTTTAGCGATTAAAGCCAAACGTTTACAAACGTTGCGAAATAAATTCAAACATTTTCCATTTTTAGCAATTTAAGTCAAACGTTTACAAACGTTCCGAAACAAATTCAGGCATTTCACCTTTTTAGTAATTTAAGCCAAACGTTTACAAACGTTACGAAACAAATCCAAGCGTTTCACCTTTTTAGCAATTTAAGCCAAACCTTTACAAACGTTTCCCTTTTTTAGCGATTTATGCCAAACGTTTACAAAATGTTACGAAACAAATCCAAACGTTTTGCCTTTTTAGCAATTTAAGCCAAACATTTACAAACGTTATGAAACAAATCCAAACGTTCCGCCTTATTAGCGATTTAAGCCAAATGTATACAAACATTACGAAATAAAACCAAACGTTTAGAACATTTCGAAACAAATCCAGACGTTCCACATTATTAGCGATTTTAGCCAATCCTTTACAAACGTTACGAAACAAATCCAAGCGTTTCACGTTTTTAGCAATTTAAGCCAAAAGTTTACAAATGTTACGAAACAAATTCAAACGTTTCATGTTTTTAGCGATTTAAGTCAAACCTTTACAAACCTTACGAAACATATCCAAACGTTTCTCCTTTTAATCGATTTAAGCCAAACGTTTACAAACGTTACAAAAAAAATCTAAGTGTTTCACCTTTTTAGCGATTTAAGCCAAACATTTACAAACATTTTGTCTTTTTAGCGATTTTTGCCAAACGTTTACAAAATGTTACGAAACAAATCCCAACGTTTCGCCTTTTTAGCAATTTAAGCCAAACGTTTACAAACGTTACGAAACAAATCCAAACGTTTCCCCTTTTTAGCGATTTAAGCCAAACGTATACAAACATTACGAAATAAAACCAAACGTTTAGAATGTTATGAAACAAATCAAAACGTTTCACATTTGTAGCGAATTAAGCAAAACCATTACAAACGTTACGAAACAAAACCAAGCGTTACACCTTTTTTGCAATTTAAGCCAAACGTTTACAAACGTTACAAAACAAATCCAAGCGTTTCGCCTTTTTAGCAATTTAAGTCAAACGTTTACAAACGTTCCGAATCAAATCCAAGCCACCTTTTTAGTAATTTAAGCATAACATTTACAAACGTTATGAAACAAATCCAAGCGTTTCACCTTTTTAGCGATTTAAGTCAAATGTTTACAAACGTTGCGAAACAAATCCAAACGTTTACAAACGTTATGAAACAAAACTAAACGTTTCACCTTTTTAGCAATTCAAGCCAAATATTTACAAACGTTAAGAAACAAATCCAAACGTTTCCCATTTTAGCGATTTAAGCCAAACGTATAAAACATTACGAAACAAATCCAAACGTTTCATCTTTTAGCGATTAATGCCAAACATTTACAAATGTTACGAAATAAATCCAAACGTTTCGCCTCTTTAACGATTAAAGCCAAAGGTTTGCAAACGTTGCAAAATAAATTCAAACGTTTCACATTGTTAGCAGTTTTAGCCACATGTTTACAAACGTTACGAAACAAATCCAAACGTTGCTTCCTTTTAGCAATTTAAGCCAAACGTTTACAAACGTTACGAAAGAAATCCAAGCGTTTCACTGTTTTAGCAATTTAATCCAAACGTTTACAAATGTTACGAAACAAATCAAAAACACTTCACCTTTTTAGCGATTTAAGCCAAACGTTAACAAACGGTTAGAAACAAATCCAAACGTTTCACCTTTTTAGCGATTTAAGCCAAATGTTTACAAACGTTACGAAACAAATCCAAGTGTTTCACATTTTTAGCAATTAAAGCCAAATGTTTACAAACGTCATGAAACAAATTCAAGCGTTTCACCTTTTTAGCAATTTAAGCCAAACGTTTACAAACGTTACCAAAAAAATACAAACTTTTCGCATTTTTAGCAATTTAAGCCAAACATTTACAAACGTTACGAAACAAATCCAAGTGTTTTCACCTTTTTAGATATTTAAGCCAAACGTTTACAAACAATAAGTAACAAATCCAAGCGTTTTACCTTTTTTGCAATTTATGCCAAGTGTTTACAAACTTTACGAAACAAATCAAAGCGTTTTACCTTTTTAGCAATTTAAGCCAAACATTTACAAATGTTTCCTCTTTTTAGCGATTTATGCCAAACGTTTAAAAAATGTTAGAAACAAATCGAAAGGTTTTTCCTTTTTAGAAATTTTAGCCAAACGTTTACAAACGTTCCGAAACAAATCCAAATGTTTCACCTTTTTAGCGATATAAGCCAAACGTATACAAACGTTACGAAACAAATCCAGACGTTTCACATTTTTAACGTTACGAAACAAATCCAAGCATTTCACATTTTTAACAATTTAAGCAAAACATTTACAAACGTTACGAAACAAATCCAAGCATTTCACCTAATAAGCACTTTAAGCCAAACGTATACAAATGTTACGAAAAAAATCCAAACGTTTCCCCTTTTTAGCGATTTAAGCCAAACGTTTACAAACATTACGAAACAAATCCAAATGTTTTCCCTTTTTAGCGATTTAAGCCTAACGATTACAAACTTTTCCAAACAAATCTTAACGTTTCACCTTTTTAGCGATTTAAGCCAAACATTTACAACCGTTTTTCCTTTTTAGCGATTTATGTCAAACATTCACAAATTGTTACGAAACAAATCAAAACATTTCACCTTTTTAGCAATTTAAGCCAAACGTTTACAAACATTAGGAAACAAATCCAAACGTTTCCCCTTTTTAATAATTTAAGCCAAACATATACAAACTTACAAAACAAATCCAAGCGTTTCACCTTTTTAGCAATTTAAGCCAAACGTATACAAATATTATGAAACAAATTTAAACGTTTCACGTTTTTAGCGATTTAAGCCAAACGTTTAGAAACGTTAGACACAAATCTAAACGTTTTACCTTTTTAGCAATTTAAGGCAAACGTTTACAAAAGTTACAAAAAAAAAAACAAATGTTTTATCTTTTTAGCGATTTAAGCCAAAAATTTACAAATGTTTCCCCTTTTTAGCGATTAATGCCAAACGCTTACAAAATGTTACGAAACAAATCCAAACGTTTTGCCGTTTTAGCAATTTAAGCCAAACGTTTACTAACGTTACGAAACAAATCTAAACGTTTCACCTTTTTATCGATTTAATCCAAACGTATATAAACAATACGAAATAAAACCAAACGATTAGAACGCTACGAACAAATAAAAATGTTTCACATTGTTAGTTATATAAGCCAAACATTTAAAAACTTTACGAAACAAAACCAAGCGTTACATTTTTTTCGCAATTTAAGCCAAACGTTTACAAACGTTACGAAACAAATCCAAGAGTTTCACCTTTTTTTAGCAATTAAAGCCGAACGTTTACAAACGTTACGAAAAAAACCAAACGTTTCACCTTTTTAGCGATTTTAGCCAAACGTTTACAAATGTTATGAATCAAATTCAAACGTTTCCCCTTTTTTGCGATTTAAGCCAAACGTTTAAAATGTTATGAAACAAATGCAAACGTTTCCCCATTTTAACGATGTAAGCCAAACGTTTAAAATGTTTTAGCGATTTATGCCAAACGTTTACAAACGTTACGAAACAAATCCAAACGTTCCACCTTTTTAGCGATTAAAGCCAAACGTTTACAAACGTTGCGAAATAAATTCAAACGTTTTCCATTTTTAGCAAATTAAGCCAAACGTTTACAAACGTTCCGAAACAAATTCAAGCATTTCACCTTTTTAGTAAATTAAGCCAAACGTTTACAAACGTTACGAAACAAATCCAAGCGTTTCACCTTTTTAGCAATTTAAGCCAAACGTTTACAAACGTTCCAAAACAAATCCAAGTGTTTCACCTTTTTAGATATTTAAGCCAAACGTTTACAAACGATAAGTAACAAATCCAAGCGTTTTACCTTTTTTGCAATTTATGCCAAGCGTTTACAAACTTTACGAAACAAATCCAAGCTTTTTACCTTTTTAGCAATTTAAGCCAAACATTTACAAAAGTTAAAAAAAATCCAAAGGTTTTATCTTTTTAGCGATTTAAGCCAAACATTTACAAATGTTTCCTCTTTTTAGCGATTTATGCCAAACGTTTAAAAAATGTTAGAAACAAATCCAAAGGTTTTGCCTTTTTAGAAATTTTAGCCAAACGTTTACAAACGTTACGAAACAAATCCAAACGTTTCACCTTTTTAGCGATATAAGCCAAACGTATACAAACGTTACGAAACAAATCCAGACGTTTCACATTTTTAGCGATTTAAGACAAACCCTGACAAACGTTACGAAACAAATCCAAGCATTTCACATTTTTAACAATTTAAGCAAAACATTTACAAACGTTATGAAACAAATCCAAGCATTTCACCTTTTAAGCAATTTAAGCCAAACGTATACAAATGTTACGCAAAAAATCCAAACGTTTCACCTTTTTAGCGATTTAAGCCAAACGTTTACAAACATAACGAAACAAATCCAAATGTTTTCCCTTTTTAGCGATTTAAGCCTAACGATTACAATTTTTTCCAAACAAATCTTAACGTTTCACGTTTTTAGCGATTTAAGCCAAACATTTACAACCGTTTTGCCTTTTTAGCGATTTATGCCAAACGTTCATAAATTGTTACGAAACAAATCAAAACATTTCACCTTTTTAGCAATCTAAGCCAAACGTTTACAAACATTAGGAAACAAATCTAAACGTTTCCCCTTTTTAATGATTTAAGCCAAACATATACAAACTTACGAAAAGCGTTTCACTTTTTTAGCAATTTAAGCCAAACGTATACAAATGTTATGACACAAATTTAAACATTTCATGTTTTTAGCGATTTAAGCCAAACGTTTTGAAATGTTACGACACAAATCTAAACGTTTTACCTTTTTAGCAATTTAAGCCAAACGTTTACAAAAAATACAAAAAAAAAAACCAAATGTTTTATTTTTTTAGCGATTTAAGCCAAATATTTATAAATGTTTCCCCATTTAGGCGATTAATGCCAAACGCTTACAAAATGTTACGAAACAAATACAAACGTTTTGCCTTTTTAGCAATTTAAGCCAAACGTTACGAAACAAATCTAAACGTTTCCCCTTTTTAGCAATTTAAGCCAAACGTATATAAACATTACGAAACAAAACCAAACGCTTAGAACGTTACGAACAAATAAAAACGTTTCACATTGTTAGTAATTTAAGCCAAACATTTAAAAACTTTACGAAACAAAACCAAGCGTTACATCTTTTTCGCAATTTAAGCCGAACGTTTACAAACGTTACGAAACAAATCCAAGCGTTTCACCTTTTTTTAGCAATTAAAGCCGAACGTTTACAAACGTTACGAAATAAAACCAAATGTTTCACCTTTTTAGCGATTTTAGCCAAACGTTTACAAATGTTATGAATCAAATTCAAACGTTTCCCCATTTTTGCGATTTAAGCCAAACCCTTACAAACGTTACGAAACAAATCCAAGCGTTCCACCTTTTTAGCGATTAAAGCCAAACGTTTACAAGCGTTGCGAAATAAATTCAAACGTTTTCTATTTTAGCAATTTAAGCGAAACGTTTACAAACGTTCCGAAACCAATTCAAGCATTTCACCTTTTTAGTAATTTAATCCAAACGTTTACAAACGTTACGAAACAAATCCAAGCGTTTCACCTTTTTAGCAATTGAAGCCAAACGTTTACAAACGTTACGAATCAAATCCAAACGTTTCACCTTTTTTAGCGATTTAAGCCGAACGTTTACAAACGTTACGAAACAAATTCAAACGTTTCGCCTTTTTAGTGATTTAAGCCGAACGTTTACAAATGTTACAAAACAAATACAAACGTTTTTCCATTTTAGCGATTTAAGCCAAACGTTTAAAACGTTACGAAACAAATCCAAAAATTTCACCTTTTTAGCGATTTATGCTTAACGTTTACAAGCGTTACGAAACAAATCCAAACAGTTCAATTTTTAGCGATTGAAGCCAAACGTTTACAAACGTTGCGAAACAAATCCAAATGTTTCCCCTTTTTAGCGATTGAAGCCAAACGTTAACAAAAGTTATGAAACAAATCCAAACGTTCCATCTTTTTAGCGATTTAAGCCAAACATTTACCAAGGTTTAGAAACAAATTCAACGTTTCACCTTTTTAGTGATTTAAGCCTAACGTTTTATAGGTTACGAAACAAATCAAAATGTTTCACCTTTTTACCAATTTAAGCCAAACGTTTATAAACATTACGAAACAAATCAAAGTGTTTCACCTTTTTAGCAATTTAGGCCAAACGTTTACAAACGTTACGAAACCATTCCAAGTATTTAACCTATTTAGCAATTTAAGCCAAACGTATACAAACGTTTCGGAACAAATTCAAACGTTTCGCCTTTTTAGCGATTTACGCCAAATGTTTACAAACGTTACAAAACAAATCCAAACATTTCCCCTTTTTTAGCGATTTAAGCCAAACGTTTACAAACGTTACAAAACAAATCCAAATGTTTCACCTTTTTAGCGATTTAAGCCAAACATTTAAAAAAGTTTCACCTTTTTAGCGATTTATGTCAAACGTTTACAAAATGTTACGAAACAAATCCAAACGTTTCGCCTTTTTAGTAATTTAAGCCAAACGTTTACAAACTTTACGAAACAAATCCAAACGTTCCACCTTTTTAGCGATTTAAGCCAAACTTATACAAACATTACGAAACATAACCAAACGTTTCGAATGTTACGAAACAAATCCAAAAATTTCACATTTTTAGAGATTTAAGCCAAACCTTTATAAATGTTACGAAAAAAACCAAGTGTTTCATGTTTTTGGCAATTTAAGCCAAAAATTTACAAATTTACTGTAATATCCCGTAATTTTCTTTTTATTATTTTAAAATTCTTATTTGTATTTTTGCATTCTGTCGAGTTTTAGGTAATTTATTATTATTGTTATTCAATATTTTTATTTAATTTATTTGAGTCGTTCATTAATTGGGTCGTGGTTTGATTCGTGTTCATTTTGCATTATTAAATTTTAGCCCATGCATATTGTTTATTCAAAAAGAAAAAAAAAATGGGTTAAGTCATGCATGCAAACCATGCATCTCCATTAAGTTCTTTCCACGTTTTTTTTAGTGACTCATTCAAATTTTTATATGGCCAAATTGGTTTAGCCCACACATTCATATTGGCCCATTCATTCCTTCATGAATTTGAACAGGTCTCGCTTTTCTTAAGTTTGGAAACAACAGTACTCTTTTATGCTGCGATCTTTTTCTATCTTATTTTCTTATTATTTAAAACCATTTTAAAACCCTATTTTTTTTTTACCTTCATTATTAACAAACCCTAGCCTACATTACCATCTCAAAAACTCTGAAATTACACTCTTTTCATCTCTGAATTTTTGTCAAAAGTCGGTAAGTTTCTACCTTAATATTCTGTTTTAAGTTCTATAGTGCAACGTTCCGTATTTTGATCCGTTCTCGTTCGTTTTAGCACCAAATCAAGATCCGTTTGTTTGTTGTCATAGCTAACTCAGTCCTCTACAATCCTACGCTTGGAAAATTATAATTCGGTATGTTATTCTATCTGTTATATGTGCCGTCGTTTCGCCGTTTTTGAATGTTCTAAACTGTTTCTGTTCTTGTGTTTTGCCGATTGGTAGCTTCATTCTTAGGGCTGTTTTTATGATGATTTAGGGTGATAATCTCACATTTTGCTGAATTGGTAGTGATTGTGTTTTACCTCATTATTTCGCCTGACGTGACGATTTCAGTATTTCCGTTTGAATTCAGTTTGGCGGCAACTGTTCTTGTTCATCATATGTATTATTTTTCTCATGTGATTCATGTTAATGGTTGCTAGCTTGTGATTATTAAGGCCTGGAATATAGCACGTCCTATTTTCTGTTGAGTCCATTTTATAGTTTTTATTCTTATTAAATTGTTGGGGTTTCTTATGTTTTTGTTACTATTGATGGGTTCGTCATTTGTTATTTGGTTTGTTAACTTCATAAACTTTAATTCAATTGGTAACTCTTAAGTAATATGGTCATGAGAAATTGTTATAGTTGTTTAAAGATTATTAGTTGATTAATTCATATTTGATTTAAGGTTATTAATTTAATTAATTACCAATTTTAAACTGGACTTTCAAACATCGTTTTGGTTTCAATTTTTTTTTTATGTTAGCATTATTATAAAACAAAAAAAAATATTAGTATCGATTATAATTTAAATTGTTTTATTATTATTATTATTATATTTTAAAAAACAAAAATTTATATTATAATCTTTTAGTCGGTTAGTTACTCGGGTAATTATTATTTGAAAATTTGACTTAGCGTGGCAATTTGGCTAAATTTTTAATTTAGCCTTTTAATTATTTATTGATTATTTAAGGAGATATTTTGCCAGTAATATTTAATTACTTGGGTTTCAAGTTATTGAGTTCTATTTTGATATTAATTAATATTTTATTTAATATTAATTATAAACTATGGTTTATAACTCTGGTTTTATGGTTGAGTCGGTTTGGACTTGGGTCACCGACATGTGGGTTTAGCTTGGTAATTTTGAAAAACTCGACTATCTCACTATTTGAGGAATTGATTTTATTTATCAATTAAATATTATTTTATTAATATTTTCGGATTGGATTTAAGTGCGAACTCAATAGTCTTGAATTAACTACGGCATTACAATTTATTGAGAATTGGGTTTCTCTGTGATTTATCTGGTTATTTAATTGTGCTAGTCCTACGTGGTGTCTAGTGATCTTAGAGTTAGGGGTCGTACGGATTTTAACCTATTTATTATTTTAGACCCGTCGACTGCTCGTGCTTTGAAGTCTACGCAGGGTTAGCTGTTTGCCAAGATCACGTGGATAAGCAAGCAGTGAGTTTGTAGTGCTATTTACCGCTTTATTAAGTACCACATCATATTTTAATAATATAAATGTTTGTGAACTGTTTTTACGGATTATGGATCTGGATTGAAACGAGCTACTCGATAGGCTTGTATCGAGACTGTGTGCACCGGTAAGTACTCTGGGAAACGGCCGACTAAAGTCTTGCTTACGCTGGTATATTTATATGACGAGGATTTGTTCCCGTCCACTCTGGGTTTATTGGTATGCTATGTCATACTTACGCTGGGATCATTTCAATACTGTTTTCCATAATCATATTATATTAGTATAAAAATGTTTTGATTTAAGGGTTTTAAACTTAATAAATGTAAATAGTATTGCGAACTCATCTCAGTATATTTGACCCCGTTGTTTTCCCAAATTTTCCAGGTTTATGATTTGAAAGCTGGTCCACTCCGATTCTTTTGATTCCTCGGAGGTTTTTATGTTATTTAAACTAGTTACTGTTTTCGAACTCTTAGACCGCAGTAGAACTAGTTTATATATTACATTCAATATTACACTTTGGGATTGTAGAATTTGATCGACTATTTATTATTGGCATGTTTACTCTAGAATACTTTATTATTATATTTAAGGCATGTTGTGGAATATTTCAGATACTTGAGTTATTTATATTAGAACTGTATTATAAATTGCTAGACTTAGGTTGGAGTCTCGGTTGCCCCCGAGCAGTTTTCTGCAGGTTTAAATGTTTATTTGACTTCCGCAAGGTTTGCTACGGGTTTTGGTACAACCATACCCATACCCTAGCGCCGGTCACGATTCATAAAATTGGGTCGTGACAAAGTTGGTATCAAAGCTTTAGTTTCGAACTAAGGCCAAATTTTTTTGCATGTTACGTGTTTATCTCTTTAAGGCATGTTAAGTGTTACTGTTATGTCTTAGGATCTACTGCGGAATTAGGATACAAGTTTTGTCTTTTGAAACGTCATCTTTTGTTTTCAAAACTTTCTAACTTCACCTTTAGGTATGTTTGAGTCGGTCTTATGTGTTACTAATGTTTTATTTGCGAAATTTTTGATTTTCTCTGGAATGTTAGTGTTATTACTCTGGATAAATTGTTGATTTGTGAACTATTAAATTATACTCTGGTTGTTGCCATTTGGGCATTGTTTTAGATTTGTTGTTTCATTTTTATGAATGAACACTCGTGGGCGTGCTACAGCTCAGGCTGAGGCTGAAGCTGATGACGCTATGTCGATTGAGGTTGACCAGCATGAACCAGAGGTTCAAGTTGGCAGGGGACGTGCAGGTGGAGTTCCGGCTGGTAGAGGCCGAGCTGGCAGAGGTCGGTGTGGCAGAGGTCAGGCTGTTGGAGGCAGAGGTAGGGGACGTGGTGGTGTAGGCGTTCAGGCACCAGGTGTACCACAAGCTCCTATTGATCCGTTTGACTTCACGACATTTCTGGCTGGTATCACTGCACTCCAGAATAATCAAGTGCAACTGCAGGCGGGACAGATCGCCATGCAGAACCAGTATGCTATGCTGAGATAGATTGTGCACCAACAGGTACCACAGGCTGGTGGGGTTGCGGTTGGTGGTGCTGGAATCACTGACAGGGACTTGGTGTTGGCTTATCTGAGGCTGAAGCCGACTGAGTTTGCGGGCGACGACGACGCCTTACATTTTCTGGAGAAGGTTGAGCGGAATGCTCAGAGACTACAGGCTTCTGAGAGACAGACTATTATGTTAGTGGAGATGTCCTTGAAGGGTGCTGTAAATGACTGGTTTCGCAGGGAGATTCGCGCAGTTATGGCTACTATTACATGGGCGGACTTTGTGACACAATTCAAGGAATTTTATCTACCTTTCTCAGTGACAGAAGGTTTCAGAGACAGACTGCTGGTTCTGAGGAGAGGAGACAGATCAGTACATGAGTACACTACTGAGTTTGTGAGACTGAGTCGCTTTGCTCCAAATCTGCAGACTGAACAGCAGAGGGTGAACGACAGATACGTGAAAGGTCTGGGCGCTGACTTTATTAGCCTTCTGACTCAGACGACCAAGGAATTTTCTGCTGTAGTGGACAGTGCCCGTCGGATGGAGGAAAATTTACTACACTTTGGGAGAATGACTGAGACGAAGAAGGCGAGCGGTGTTGTTCAGAGTAGGGGGCAGCATGGTGGTAGCAGCAGCTATCAGCATAAGCCTTCCTAGTACAAGAGTCAGCAAGGGGGTGTTCGAAAAGGGTATCAGCCGTATTCTCACAGTTCTGGTTACAGTGGGAGTAGCCGTGGATCTGGTCGCGGTTACAGTGGTACTTCTAGCGTCCCGTTTTTTCAGAACTGCAGGCGCAGACATTCGGGACAGTGCACAGTGGCACCAGGTAGTTGCTATGCTTGTGGCCAGCAGGGTCACTTTGCTAGGGAGTGTCCGTCATCTGGACAACAGATGTCGTCGGCTAGTGTTGCTCAGCCGTTCTTTCAGCAGCAGAGACCTGTTTTCACTCCTTCGACAGGGCATTCTCAACCTGCCGCTTCGTTTGGTGGCCATCGGGGCCGTGGTTCAGGAGGGCGTGGTTTTGGTGGCCGTGGGAACGGTGGTAGAGGCTCGGGTAACTACAGTTCTTCTCAGGCACCGCAGCAGGGACAGGGTTAGGCCAGAGTATTTGCTCTGACTCCTCAGGATGCTTGTGCATCAAACGGCATGGTGCAAGGTACTATTCCCATTTCAATTGTAGATGCCTTGGTCTTATTTGATGCGGGTGCAACACACTCTTTTGTTTCTTCGAGTTTTGCTGCTAAGTTGGGTGTGACACCATCTAGGTTGTTAGAGACTTTATCTGTATCTACGCCTTTGTCTGATAGTGTTGTGGTGGACGTGGTCTTTCTGTCTTGTTCTGTGGTCATACATGGTAGGGATCTTAGTGCTGATTTGATTATGCTTGACGTGTTATCTTTTGATGTCATCTTGGGGATGGATTGGCTTTCAAGCCATTTTGCTTCTATCGACTGTCGAGGGAAGTCGGTATTGTTTGGGATTCCTGGTGATATGCCTTTTTCCTTCCAAGGGGAAAAGACAAAAGCACCTAAGAATCTAATTTCGGCGATCAAGGCCAAGCGTATGATGGGCAAGGGTTGCCAGGCTTTCTTAGCAGTGGTTCGTGATTTAGAGGGTGATAGTGGTGATGTGCATAGTGTTCCGATAGTGAATGAGTTCACTGATGTGTTTCCAGAGGAGTTACCTGGATTACCACCTGATCGTGACATTGAGTTCTGTATCGATGTTGCTCCGGGAACAACTCCTATTTCGATACCTCCGTATCGGATGGCTCCTGTAGAGCTGAAAGAGTTGAAGGAACAGTTACAGGAATTGCTTGATAGTGGTTTTATCAGACCGAGTACTTCTCCGTGGGGTGCTCCTGTGTTGTTTGCCAAGAAGAAGGATGGGTCATTTCGGCTGTGCATTGACTACAGACAGCTGAACAAGGTTACTATCAAGAACCGGTATCCTCTTCCTCGTATTGATGATTTGTTCGACCAGTTGGAGGGTGCTAAGTGCTTTTCGAATATTGATTTGAGATCCGGGTATCATCATCTTCGGATTCGAGACGTCGATGTGCCTAAGACTGCTTTCAGAACGCGGTATGGGCATTTCGAGTTTCTGGTCATGTCTTTTGGGTTAACTAACGCACCAGCAGCGTTTATGGATATGATGAACCGGGTATTCAAGCCTTTTCTGAATCAGTTCGTTATTGTGTTTATTGATGACATACTGATTTATTCTCTGAGTGAGGAGGAGCATGCTTTCCACTTGAGAACGATACTGCAGACTTTGCGTGAGCATCAGCTGTATGCTAAGTTCTCGAAGTGCGAATTCTGGCTGGATCAAGTTACTTTCTTAGGACACGTGGTGTCAAAGGATGGGATCAAGGTTGATCCGACGAAGATTGAGGCGGTTATGGATTGGCAGAGGCCGAGGTCAGTTACCGAGATCAGAAGTTTTCTGGGGTTAGCTGGCTACTATCGTCGGTTCGTGCAAGATTTCTCCAGAATATCTGCACCGATGACTAAACTGACACAGAAGGGTGTTAAATTTGAGTGGACTGACAAGTGCGAGGCGAGCTTTGATAAGCTCAAAGAGATTTTGATTACAGCTCCTGTGTTGGCTTTGCCATCTGACATCGAGGGATTCACTGTGTATTGTGATGCTTCCCGTATCGGTTTGGGTTGTGTTCTGATGCAACATGGTAAGGTGATTGCTTATGCTTCTCGCCAGCTGAAGAAGCATGAGGTGAATTATCCTACTCATGATCTGGAGTTAGCAGCTGTGGTTTTTGCTCTCAAGATTTGGAGGCACTATTTGTACGGTGCAACTTGCGAGATCTTCACTGATCATAAGAGTCTAAAGTACATCTTTGATCAGCGCGAGTTGAATCTGAGGCAGCGGAGATGGTTGGAGTTACTGAAAGACTATGATTGTTCTATTCAGTACCATCCGAGTAAGGCCAACGTGGTGGCCGATGCTTTGAGTCGAAAGTCTTCGGGCAGTTTGGCTCATATTTCTGAGGTTGGGCGGAGGCCCATGATTCGCGAGTGGCATGGTTTGTTAGCTTCGGGTCACAGGTTTCAGGTTTCACAGAATGGCTGCTTGTTGGCACAGTTGCAGGTGCAACCGGTTTTGATTGATAGGATCAAAGCTTCACAAACTGAGGATCCACAATTGAAACGGATTATGGATGAGATCCATCCGGATGGGAATTCTGAGTTTGTTCTGGCGGATGGAGTTCTGAAGTACGGTTCTCAACTGTGTGTTCCGGATTCGGATGGTTTGAGAGACAAGATTCTGGAGGAAGCGCACAAGTCAGCTTACAGTGTTCATCCGGGTTCTACCAAGATGTACCATGATCTCAAGAGTACGTACTAGTGGAGCGGATTGAAAAAGGATGTCACAGAGTTTGTGTCTAAGTGTTTGACTTGCCAGCAGGTAAAGTTAGAGCATCAGAGGCCGTTTGGATATCTGCAACCGCTACCTATTCCAGAGTGGAAATGGGAGCGAATCGCTATGGACTTTGTGGCTGGTTTGCCACGTACCCGACAGGGGTATGATTCTATTTGGGTGATAGTTGACCGTTTGACCAAGTCAGCTCACTTCTTACCGATCAAGGTTACTTATCAGGCTTCGAAGTTGGCACAGTTGTACATCGATCGGATTGTGAGTCTCCATGGTGTACCAGTGTCGATAGTTTCAGACAGAGGTTCAGTTTTCACCTCTCGGTTTTGGAAGGCGATGCAGGAATCTTTGGGTACGAGATTGGATTTCAGTACTGCTTTTCATCCTCAGACTGACGGTCAGTCTGAGAGGACTATTCAGACTTTGGAGGACATGCTCAGGATGTGTGTTTTGGATTTTCAGGGTAGCTAGGATGCTCATTTGCCTTTGATTGAGTTTTCCAATAACAACAGTTACCACGCTAGTATCGAGATGGCACCTTATGAGGCCTTGTACGGGCGCAAGTGTCGATCTCCTATCTGTTGGGAGGAGGTTGGCGAGCGCAAAATCTCGGGAGCAGAGATTATTCAGATTACCTCAGAGAAGGTACCACTGATCAAGCGGATATTGGAGACAGCTTTTAGTCGGCATAAGAGTTATGCTGATCCGAAGAGAAAAGACATGGAGTTTCGGGTTGGAGATTTCGTGTTTCTTCGGGTTTCGCCTATGAAGGGCGTTGTGCGTTTTGGTGTTAAAGGGAAATTAGCACCGAGGTATGTGGGTCCGTATGAGATCATTGAGCGTATTGGAGAAGTGGCTTACAAGTTAGCGTTGCCACCAGATATGTCGTTGGTTCACCCAGTGTTTCACATTTCCATGTTGAGGAAGTGTATTTCTGATCCTTCTCACGTGATAGTACCGCAGAGTGTTGAGATTGACCATGAGTTATCTTACGAGGAGCAGCCTGTAGAGATTGTTGATACGCAGGTTTGTAAGTTACGGAACAAGGAGATTCCGATGATCAAGGTTCTTTGGCGGAACCATTCGGTTAAGGAGTGCACGTGGGAGACCGAGTTGGATATGAGGAATCACTATCCTTTTCTTTTTCCTGGAGGTACTATAGATTGTCTTATGTGTTTGTTATGATTTGTGTGTGTGCTATTTGCTTACTTGGGCTATCTGTGTTATCGTTTTAAATTCGAGGACGAATTTTTAATAAGTTGGGGAGAATGTAATATCCCGTATTTTTCTTTTTATTATTTTTAAATTCTTATTTGTATTTTTGCATTCTGTCGAGTTTTAGGTAATTTATTATTATTGTTATTCAATATTTTTATTTAATTTATTTGAGTCGTTCATTAATTGGGTCGTGGTTTGATTCGTGTTCAGTTTGCATTATTAAATTTTAGCCCATGCATATTATTTATTCAAAAAGAAAAACAAAATGGGTTAAGTCATGCATGCAAACCATGCATCTCCATTAAGTTCTTTCCACGTTTTTTTTAGTGACTCATTCAAATTTTTATATGGCCAAATTGGTTTAGCCCACACATTCATATTGGCCCATTCATTCCTCCATGAATTTGAACAGGTCTCACTTTTCTTAAGTTTGGAAACAACAGTACTCTTTTATGCTGCGATCTTTTTCTATCTTATTTTCTTATTATTTAAAACCATTTTAAAACCCTAATTTTTTTTACCTTCATTATTAACAAACCCTCGCCGAAATTACCATCTCAAAAACTATGAAATTACACACTCTTTTCATCTCTGAATTCTTGTCAAAAGTCGGTAAGTTTCTACCTTAATATTCTGTTTTAAGTTCTATAGTGCAACGTTCCGTATTTTGATCCGTTCTCGTTCGTTTTAGCACCAAATCAAGATCTGTTTGTTTGTTGCCATAGCTAACTCAGTCCTCTACAATCCTACGCTTGGAAAATTATAATTCGGTATGTTATTCTATCTGTTATACGTGCCGTCGTTTCGCCGTTTTTGAATGTTCTAAACTGTTTCTGTTCTTGTGTTTTTTCGATTGGTAGCTTCATTCTTAGGGCTGTTTTTATGATGATTTAGGGTGATAATCTCACATTTTGCTGAATTGGTAGTGATTGTGTTTTACCTCATTATTTCGCCTGACGTGACGATTTCAGTATTGCCGTTTGAATTCAGTTTGGCGGCAACTGTTCTTGTTCATCATATGTATTATTTTTCTCATGTGATTCATGTTAATGGTTGCTAGCTTATGAGTATTAAGGCCTGGAATATAGCACGTCCTATTTTCTGTTGAGTCCATTTTATAGTTTTTATTCTTATTAAATTGTTGGGGTTTCTTATGTTTTTGTTACTGTTGATGGGTTCGTCATTTGTTATTTGGTTTGTTAACTTCATAAACTTTAATTCAATTGGTAACTCTTAAGTAATATGGTCATGAGAAATTGTTAATATTTTTTTAAAGATTATTGGTTGATTAATTCATATTTGATTTAAGGTTATTAATTTAATTAATTACCAATTTTAAACTGGACTTTCAAACATCGTTTTGGTTTCAAATTTTTTTTTATGTTAGCATTATTATAAAACAAAAAAAAATTAGTATCGATTATAATTTAAATTGTTTTATTATTATTATTATTATTATATTTTAAAAAACAAAAATTTATATTATAATCTTTTAATCGGTTAGTTACTCGGGTAATTATTATTTGAAAATTTGACTTAGCGTGCCAATTTGGCTAAATTTGTAAGCCTTTTAATTGTTTATTGATTATTTAAGGAGATATTTTGCCAGTAATATTTAATTACTTGGGTTTCAAGCTATTGAGTTCTATTTTGATATTAATTAATATTTTATTTAATATTAATTATAAACTATGGTTTATAACTCTGGTTTTATGGTTGGGTCGGTTTGGACTTGGGTCACCGACATGTGGGTTTAGCTTGGTAGTTTTGAAAAACTCGGCTAACTCACTATTTGAGGAATTGATTTTATTTATCAATTAAATATTATTTTATTAATATTTTCGGATTGGAATTAAGTGCGAACTCAATACTCTTGAATTAATTACGGCATTACAATTTATTGAGAATTGTGTTTCTCTGTGATTTATCTGGTTATTTAATTGTGCTAGTCCTACGTGGTGTCTAGTGATCTTAGAGTTAGGGGTCGTATGGATTTTAACCTATTTATTATTTTAGACCCGTCGACTGCTCGTGCTTCGGAGTCTACGCAGGGTTAGCTGTTTGCCAAGATCACGTGAATAAGCAAGCAGTGAGTTTGTAGTGCTATTTACCGCTTTATTAAATACCACATCATATTTTAATATTATAAATGTTTGTGAACTGTTTTTACGGATTATGGATCTGGATTGAAGCGAGCTACTCGATAGGCTTGTATCGAGACTGTGTGCACCGGTAAGTACTCTGGGAAACGGCAGAATAAAGTCCTGCTTACGCTGGTATATTTATATGACGAGGATTTGTTCCCGTCCACTCTGGGTTTATCGGTATGCTATGTCATACTTACGCTGGGATCATTTCAATACTGTTTTCCATAATCATATTATATTAGTATAAAAATATTTTGATTTAAGGGTTTTAAACTTAATAAATGTAAATAGTATTGCGAACTCATCTCAGTATATCTGACCCCGTTGTTTTCCCAAATTTTCCAGGTTTATGATTTGAAAGCTGGTCTACTCCGATTCTTTTGATTCCTCGGAGGTTTTTATGTTATTTAAACTAGTTACTGTTTTCGAACTCTTAGACCGCAGTAGAACTAGTTTATATATTACATTCAATATTACACTTTGGGATTGTCGAATTTGATCGACTATTTATTATTGGCATGTTTACTCTAGAATACTTTATTATTATATTTAAGGCATGATGTGGAATATTTCAGATACTTGAGTTATTTATATTAGAATTGTATTATAAATTGCTAGACTTAGGTTGGAGTCTCGGTTGCCCCCGAGCAGTTTTCTGCAGGTTTAAATGTTTATTTGATTTCCGCAAGGTTTGCTACAGGTTTTGGTACAACCATACCCATACCCTAGCGCCGGTCACGATTCATGAAATTGGATCGTGACATTTACGAAACAAATCCAAGTGTTTCACCTTTTTTAGCAGTTAAAGTCAAACGTTTACAAACGTTACGAAACAAATCCAAGCGTTTCACCTTTTTTGCAATTTAAGCCAAACGTTTACAAACTTTCCGAATCAAATCCAAGCCACCTTTTTAGTAATTTAAGCCAAAGGTTTACAAAGGTTACGAAATAAATCCAAGCGTTTCAGCTTTTTAGCAATTTAAGCCAAACGTTTACAAACGTCACGAAACAAATCCAAGTGTTTCACCTTTTTAGCAATCTAAGCCAAACGTAGAGAAACTTTACGAAACAAATCCAAACGTTTCACCTTTTTAGCGATTTAAGCTTACAAACCTTACGAAGCAAATCCAAATGTTTAACCTTTTTAGCGATTTAAGCCAAACCTTTATAAACGCTTCCCTTTTTTAGCGATTTATGCCAAACGTTTACAAAATGTTACGAAACAAATCCAAACGTTTTGCCTTTTTTAGCAATTTAAGCCAAACATTTACAAACGTTATGAAACAAATCCAAACGTTCCACCTTTTTAGAGATTTAAGCCAAACGTATACAAACATTATGAAACAAAACCAAACGTGTAGAACATTACGAAACAAATCCAAATGTTCCACATTTTTAGCGATTTTAGCCAATCCTTTGCAAACATTACGAAACAAATCCAAGCGTTTCATGTTTTTAGCAATTTAAGCCAAACATTTACAAAGTTACGAAACAAATTCAAACGCTTCATGTTTTTAGAGATTTAAGCCAAACCTTTACAAACCTTACGAAACATATCCAAACGATTCTCCTTTTTACCGATATAAGCCAAACGTTTACAAACTTTACAAAAAATATCTAAATGTTTCACCTTTTTAACGATTTAAGCCAAACATTTACAAACATTTTGTCTTATTAGCGATTTATGCCAAACGTTTACAAAATGTTACGAAACAAATCCAAACGTTTCGCCTTTTTAGCAATTTAAACCAAACGTTTACAAACGTTACGAAACAAATCCAAACGTTTCCCCTTTTTAGCGATTTAAGCCAAACGTATACAAACATTACGAAATAAAACCAAACGTTTAGAACGTTATAAAACAAATCAATACGTTTCACATTTGTAGCGATTTAAGCAAAACCTTTACAAACATTACGAAACAAAACCAAGCGTTACACCTTTTTTGCAATTTAAGCCAAACGTTTACAAACGCTACAAAACAAATCAATGCGTTTCACCTTTTTAGCAATTTAAGCCAAACGTTTACAAACGTTCCGAATCAAATCCAAGCCACCTTTTTAGTAATTTAAGCATATCATTTACAAACGTTACGAAACAAATCCAAGCGTTTCACCTTTTTAGCGATTTAAGTCAAACGTTTACAAACGTTGCGAAACAAATCCAAACGTTTACAAACGTTATGAAACAAAACTAAACGTTTCACCTTTTTAGCAATTCAAGCCAAATATTTACAAACGTTACGAAACAAATCCAAACGTTTCCCCATTTTAGCGATGAAAGCCAAACGTATAAAACGTTACGAAACAAATCCAAACGTTTCATCTTTTAGCGATTAATGCCAAACATTTACAAACGGTACGAAACAAATCCAAACGTTTCACCTTTTTAACGAAAAAGCCAAAGGTTTGCAAACGTTGCGGAATAAATTCAAACGTTTCACATTTTTAGCAGTTTTAGCCACACGTTTACAAACGTTACGAAACAAATCCAAACGTTCTTCCCTTTTAACAATTTAAGCCAAACGTTTTACAAACGTTACGAAACAAATCCAATCGTTTCACCGGTTTAGCAATTTAAGCAACACGTTTACAAACGTTACGAAACAAATCAAAAACATTTTACCTTTTTAGCGATTTAAGCCAAACATTAACAAACGCTTAGAAACAAATCCAAACGTTTCACCTTTTTAGCGATTTAAGCCAAATGTTTAGAAACGTTACGAAACAAATCCATGCATTTCACGTTTTTAGCAATTTAAACCAAATGTTTACAAACGTCATGAAACAAATTCAAGAGTTTCACCTTTTTAGCAATTTAAGCCAAAAGTTTACAAATTTTACCAAAAAAATCCAAACGTTTCGCATTTTTAGCGATTTAAGCCAAACATTTACAAAGGTTAAGAAATAAATTCAAATGTTTCCCATTTTTAGCAATTTAAGCCAAACGTTTACAAACGTTACGAAACAAATCCAAGTGTTTCACCTTTTCAGATATTTAAACCAAACGTTTACAAACAATAAGTAACAAATCCAAGCGTTTTACCTTTTTTGCAATTTATGCCAAACGTTTACAAACTTTACGAAACAAATCCAAGCGTTTTACCTTTTTAGCAATTTAAGCCAAACATTTACAAAAGTTAAAAAAAAAATCCAAAGGTTTTATCTTTTTAGCAATTTAAGCCAAACATTTACAAATGTTTCCCCTTTTTAGCGATTTATGCCAAACGTTTAAAAAATGTTACGAAACAAATACAAAGATTTTGCCTTTTAGCAATTTAAGCCAGACGTTTACAAACGTTACGAAACAAATCCAAACGTTTCACCTTTTTAGCGATATAAGCCAAACGTATACAAACATTACGAAACAAATCCAGACGTTTCACATTTTTAGCGATTTAAGCGAAACCCTTACAAACGTTACGAAACAAATCCAAGCGTTTCACCTTTTTAACAATTTAAGCAAAACGTTTACAAACGTTACGAAACAAATCCAAGCACTTCACCTTTTAACCAATTTAAGCCAAATGTATACATATGTTATGAAAAAAATCCAAACGTTTCACCTTTTTAGCGATTTAAGCCAAATGTTTACAAACATTACGAAACAAATCCAAATGTTTTCCCTTTTTAGCGATTTAAGCCTCACGATTACGAACTTTGCCAAACAAATCTTAACGTTTCACCTTTTTAGCGATTGAAGCCAAACATTTACAACCGTTTTGCCTTTTTAGCGATTTATGTCAAACATTCACAAATTGTTACGAAACAAATCAAAACATTTCACCTTTTTAGCAATTTAAGCCAAACGTTTACAAACATTAGGAAACAAATCCAAACGTTTCCCCTTTTTAATGATTTAAGCCAAACATATACAAACTTACAAAACAAATCCAAGCGTTTCACTTTTTTAGCAATTTAAGCCAAAGTATACAAATTTTATGAAACAAATTTAAACGTTTCACGTTTTTAGCGATTTAAGCCAAACGTTTACAAACGTTACGAAACAAATCCAAACGTTTTACCTTTTTAGCAATTTAAGTCAAACTTTTACAAAGTTTACAAAAAAAAAACTAAATGTTTTATCTTTTTAGCGATTTAAGCCAAACATTTACAAATGTTTCCCCTTTATAGCGATTAATGCCAAACGGTTACAAAATGTTACGAAACAAATCCAAATGTTTTGCCTTTTTAGCAATTTAAGCCAAACGTTTACAAACGTTACGAAACAAATCTAAACGTTTCCCCTTTTTAGCGATTTAAGCCAAACGTATATAAATATTACGAAACAAAACCAAACGTTTAGAGTGTTGCGAAACAAATCAAAACGTTTCACATTGTTAGCAATTTAAGCCAAACATTTAAAAACTTTACGAAACAAAACTAAATGTTACATCTTTTTCGCAATTTAAGCCAAACGTTTACAAACGTTACGAAACAAATCCAAGCGTTTCACCTTTTTTTAGCAATTAATGCCGAATGTTTACAAACGTTACGAAAAAAAACCAAACGTTTCACCTTTTTAGCGATTTTAGCCAAACGTTTACAAACGTTATTAATCAAATTCAAAAGTTTCACCATTTTTGCGATTTAAGCCTAACTTTTAAAATATTATGAAACAAATGCAAACGTTTCCCCATTTTAGCGATGTAAGCCAAATGTTTTAAACGTTACGAAACAAATCCAAATGTTTCATCTTTTTAGCGATTTATGCCAAACGTTTACAAACGTTACGAAACAAATCCAAGCGTTACACCTTTTTAGTGATAAAAGCCAAACGTTTACAAATGTTACGAAACAAATTCAAATGTTTTACCTTTTTAGCAATTTAAGTCAAACGTTTACAAATATTACAAAAAATAACCAAATGTTTTATCTTTTTAGCGATTTAAGCCAAACATTTACCAATAGTTCCCCTTCTTAGCGATTTATGCCAAACGTTTACAAAATGTTACGAAAGAAATCCAAACGTTTTGCCTTCTTAGCAATTTAAGCCAAACGTTTATCAACGTTACTAAACAAATCTAAACGTTTCCCCTTTTTAGCGATTTAAGCCAAACGTATACAAACATTACGAAACAAAACCAAACGTTTAGAACGTTACAAAACAAATCAAAACGTTTCACATTTTTAGCGATTTAAACCAAACATTTACAAATGTTACAAAACAAAACCAAGCGTAACATCTTTTTCGCAATTTAAGCCAAACGTTTACAAACGTTACGAAACAAATCCAAGCGTTTCACCTTTTTTTAGCAATTAAATCCAAACGTTTACAAACATTATGAAAAAAACCAAACGTTTCACCTTTTTAGCGATTTTAGCCAAACATTTACAAACGTTATGAATCAAATTCAAACGTTTCCCCATTTTTAGATTTAAGCCAAACGTTTAAAACGTTATGAAACAAATGCAAACGTTTCCCCTTTTTAACGATGTAAGCCAAACGTTTAAAACATTACGAAAAAAATCCAAAAGTTTCATCTTTTTAGCGATTTATGCCAAACGTTTACAAACGTTACGAAACAAATCCAAACGTTCCACCTTTTTAGTGATTAAAGCCAAACGTTTACAAACGTTGCAAAATAAATTCAAACGTTTTCCATTTTTAGCAATTTAATCCAACCGTTTACCAACGTTAAGAAAAATAACCAAGCGTTTCACGTTTTTAGCAATTTAAGCCACACATTTACAAAACGTAGCGAAACAAATCCAAGCGTTTCACCTTTTTAGAAATTTAAGCCAAATGTTTACAAACGTTATGAAACAAATCCAAGTGTTTCACCTTTTTAGCAATTTAAGCCAAACGTTTACAAACGTTACCAAAAAAATCCAAACGTTTCGCGTTTTTAGCGATTTAAACCAAACATTTACAAACGTTAAGAAACAAATCTAAATGTTTCACCTTTTTAGCAATTTAAGCCAAACGTTTACAAACGTTGCGAAACAAATACAGGTTTTTCACCTTTTCAGATATTTATGCCAAACGTTTACAAACGTTACGAAAAAAATCCAAACGTTGCTCCCTTTTAGCAATTTAAGCCAAACGTTTACAAACGTTAGGAAACAAATCCAAGCGTTTCACCGTTTTAGCAATTTAAGCCAAACGTTTACAAACGTTACGAAACAAATCAAAAACATTTCACCTTTTTAGGGATTTAAGTAAAACGTTAACAAACGGTTAGAAACAAATCCAAACGTTTCACCTTTATAGCGATTTAAGCCAAATGTTTACAAACGTTACGAAACAAATCCAAGAGTTTCACCTTTTTAGCAATTTAAGCCAAATGTTTACAAACGTCATGAAAAAAATTCAAGCGTTTCACCTTTTTAGCAATTGAAGCCAAACGTTTACAAACGTTACCAAACAAATCCAAACGTTTCACATTTTTAGTGATTTAAGCCAAACATTTACAAAGGTTAAGAAACAAATTCAAATGTTTTCCCTTTTTAGCAATTTAAGCCAAACGTTTACAAACGTTACGAAACAAATACAGGCTTTTCACCTTTTCAGATATTTATGCCAAACGTTTACAACCGATAAGTAACAAATCCAAGTGTTTTACCTTTTTTGCAATTTATGCCAAACGTTTACAAACTTTACGAAACAAATCCAAGCGTTTTACCTTTTTAGCAATTTAAGCCAAACATTTACAAAAGTTACAAAAAATATCCAAAGGTTTTATCTTTTTAGCGATTTAAGCCAAACATTTACAAATGTTTACCCTTTTTAGCGATTTATGCCAAACGTTTAAAAAATGTTAGGAAACAAATCCAAAGGTTTTGCCTTTTTAGCAATTTAAGCCAAACGTTTACAAACGTTACGAAACAAATACAAACGTTTCACTTTTTTAGCGATATAAGGCAAACGTATACAAACGTTACGAAACAAATCCAGACGTTTCACATTTTTTGCGATTTAAGCCAAACCCTTACAAACATTACGAAACAAATCCAAGCGTTTCACCTTTTTAACAATTAAAGCAAAACGTTTACAAACCTTACTAAACAAATCCAAGCATTTCACCTTTAAGCAATTTAAGCCAAACGTATACAAATGTTACCAAAAAATCCAAACGTTTCACCTTTTTCGCGATTTAAGCCAAACGTGTACAAAAAATACGAAACAAATCCAAATGTTTTCCCTTTTTAGCGATTTAAGCCTAACGATTACAAACTTTTCTAAACAAATCTTAACGTTTCACCTTTTTAGCGATTTAAGCCAAACATTTACAACCGTTTTGCCTTTTAGCGATTTATGCCAAACGTTCACAAATTGTTACAAAACAAATCAAAACATTTCACCTTTTTAGCAATTTAAGCCAAACGTCTACAAACATTAGGAAACAAATACAAATGTTTCCCCTTTTTAATGATTTAAGCCAAACATATACAAACTTACGAAACAAATCCAAGCGTTTCACCTTTTTAGCAATTTAAGGCAAACATATACAAATGTTATGAAACAAATTTAAACATTTCACGTTTTTAGCGATTTAAGCCAAACGTTTACAAACGTTACGAAACAAATCCAAACATTTTGACTTTTTAGCAAATTAAGCCAAACATTTAGAAAGGTTACAAAAAATATCTAAATGTTTCACCTTTTTAGCGATTTAAGCCAAACATTTACAAACATTTTGTCTTTTTAGCGATTTATGCCAAACGTTTACAAAATGTTACGAAACAAATCCAAACGTTTCGCCTTTTTAGCAATTTAAACCAAACGTTTACAAATGTTACGAAACAAATCCAAACGTTTCCCCTTTTTAGCGATTTAAGCCAAACGTATACAAACTTTACGAAATAAAACCAAACGTTTAGAACGTTATAAAACAAATCAATACGTTTCACATTTGTAGCGATTTAAGCAAAACCTTTACAAACATTACGAAACAAAACCAAGCGTTACACCTTTTTTGTAATTTAAGCCAAACGTTTACAAACGTTACGAAAAAAATCCAAGTGTTTCACCTTTTTTTAGCAATTAAAGCCGAACGTTTACAAACGTTTCGAAAAAAACCAAACGTTTCACCTTTTTAGCGATTTTAGCTAGACGTTTACAAACGTTATGAATCAAATTCAAATGTGTCCCCTTTTGCGATTTAAGGCAAACTTTTAAAACGTTATGAAACAAATGCAAACGTTTCCTCATTTTAGCGATGTAAGCCAAACGTTTTAAACGTTACGAAACAAATCCAAATGTTTCATCTTTTTAGCGATTTATGCAAAACGTTTGCAAACGTTACGAAACAAATCCAAACGTTCCACCTTTATAGCGATTAAAGCAAAACGTTTACAAACGTTACGAAACAAATCCAAATATTTTACCTTTTTAGCAATTTAAGCCAAACGTATACAAAGGTTACAAAAAAAACCAAATGTTTTATATTTTTAGCGATTTAAGCCAAACATTTACCAATGTTTCCCCTACTTAGCGATTTATGCCAAACGTTTACAAAATGTTACGAAACAAATCCAAACGTATTCCCTTTTTAGCAATTTAAGCCAAACGTTTATAAACGTTACGAAACAAATCTAAACGTTTCCCCTTTTTAGCGATTTAAGCCAAACGTATACTAACATTACGAAACAAAACCAAATGTTTAGAACGCTACAAAACAAATCAAAACATTTCACATTTTTAGCGATTTAAACCAAACATTTACAAACGTTACGAAACAAAACCAAGCGTAACATCTTTTTCGAAATTTAAGCCAAACGTTTACAAACGTTACGAAACAAATCCAAGCGTTTCACCTTTTTTTAGCAATTAAAGCCGAACGTTTACAAACGTTATGAAAAAAAACCAAACGTTTCCTCTTTTTAGCGATTTTAGCCAAACATTTACAAACGTTATGAATCAAATTCAAACGTTTCTCCATTTTTGAGATTTAAGCCAAACGTTTAAAACGTTATGAAACAAATGCAAACGTTTCCCCATTTTGACGATGTAAGCCAAACGTTTAAAACATTACGAAACAAATCCAAAAGTTTCATCTTTTTAGCGATTTATGCCAAACGTTTACAAACGTTACGAAACAAATTCAAACGTTCCACCTTCTTAGCGATTAAAGCCGAACGTTTACAAACATTATGAAAAAAAAAATCAAACATTCCACCTTTTTAGTGATTAAAGCCAAACGTTTACAAACGTTGCGAAATAAATTCAAACATTTTCCATTTTTAGCGATTTTAGCCAACAGTTTACAAAGGTTACGAAAAATAACCAAGCGTTTCACCTTTTTAGCAATTTAAGCCACACATTTACAAACGTAGCGAAACAAATCCAAGCGTTTCACCTTTTTAGAAATTTAAGCCAAATGTTTACAAACGTTATGAAACAAATCCAAGCGTTTCACCTTTTTAGCAATTTAAGCCAAACATTTACAAACGTTAACAAAAAAATCCAAACGTTTCGCGTTTTGAGCGATTTAAGCCAAACGTTTACAAAGGTTAAGAAACAAATCCCAATGTTTTACCTTTTTAGCAATTTAAGCCAAACGTTTACAAACGTTACGAAACAAATCCAAGCATTTCACCTGTTTAGAAATTTAAGCCAAACATTTACAAACGTTACTAAACAAATCCAAATGTTTTACCTTTTTAGCAATTTAGTCCAAACTTTTACAGATGTTACAAAAAAATCCAAATGTTTTATTTTTTTAGCGATTTATGCCAAACATTTACAAACGTTACGAAACAAATCCAAGCGTTTCACATTTTTTGCAATTTAAGCCAAACGTTTACAAACGTTACGAAACAAATGCAAACGTTTGACCCTTTTAGCGATTTAAGCCAAACGTTTACAAAGGTTATGAGACAAATCCAAACGTTTCACCTTTTTAGCGATTTAAGCCAAACGTTAAAAAACTTTACGACACAAATCCAAACGTTTCACCTTTTTAGCGATTTAAGCCAAACGTTAAAAAACTTTACGACACAAATCCAAATGTTTCACCTTTATAGCAATTTAAACCAAACGTTTGCAAACTTTACCAAACAAATCCAAACGTTTCACCTTTTTAGCAATTTAAGCCAAACGTTTACAAACGTTTCGAAACAAATCCAAGCGTTTCACCTTTTTAGCAATGTAAGCCAAACATTTACAAACATTACGAAACAAATGCAAGCGTTTCACCTTTTTAGCCATTTAAGCCAAACGTTTAAAAACGTTACGAACCAAATCCAAACGTTTCACCTTTTTAGCGATTTAAACCAAGCGTTTACAAACGTTACAAAAAAAATCCAAACGTTTGACCTTTTTAGCAATTTATGCCGAACTTACAAACTTTACCAAACAAATCAAAACATTTCACCTTTTTAGCGATTGAAGCCAAACATTTACAAATGCTACGAAACAAACTCAAACGTTTCACCTTTTTAATGATTTAAGCCTAACATTTACAAACATTACGAAACAAATCAAAACATTCTGCCTTTATAAGAATTTAAGCCAAACGTTTACAAACGTTACGAAACAAATTCAAACGTTTCACTTTTTTAGCGATTTATGCCAAACGTTTACAAACGTTACGAAACAAATCCAAACGTTCCGCCTTTTTAGTGATTAAAGCCAAATGTTTACAAACGTTGCGAAATAAATTCAAACGTTTTCCATTTTTAGCAATTTAAGCCAACCGTTTACAAAGGTTACGAAAAATAACCAAGCGTTTCACATTTTTAGCAATTTAAGCCACACATTTACAAACGTAGCGAAACAAATCCAAGCGTTTCACCTTTTTAGAAATTTAAGTCAAATGTTTACAAACGTTATGAAACAAATCCAAGCGTTTCATCTTTTTAGCAATTTAAGCCAAACGTTTACAAACGTTACCAAAAAAATCCAAACGTTTCGCGTTTTAAGCGATTTAAGCAAAACGTTTACAAAGGTTAAGAATCAAATCCAAATATTTCACCTCTTTAACAATTTAAGCCAAATTTTTACAAACGTTACGAAACAAATCCAAGCATTTCACCTGTTTAGAAATTTAAGCCAAACATTTACAAACGTTACTAAACAAATCCAAATATTTTACCTTTTTAGGAATTTATGCCAAACGTTTACAAACGTTATGAAACAAATCTAAGCGTTTTGCCTTTTTAGCAATTTAGTCCAATCTTTTACAGATGTTACAAAAAAATCCAAATGTTTTATCTTTTTAGCGATTTAAGCCAAACATTTACAAACGTTACGAAACAAATCCAAGCGTTTCACATTTTTAGCAATTTAAGCCAAACATTTACAAACGTTACGAAACAAATGCAAACGTTTGACCTTTGTAGATATTTAAGCCAAACGTTTACAAAGGTTAAGAGACAAATCCAAACGTTTAACCTTTTTAGCGATTTAAGCCAAACGTTTACAAAATTTACGACACAAATCCAAATTTTTCACCTTTATAGCAATTTAAACCAAACGTTTGCAAACTTTACCAAACAAATCCAAACGTTTCACCTTTTTAGCAATTTAAGCCAAACGTTTACAAACATTTCGAAACAAATCCAAGCGTTTCAGATTTTTAGCAATATAAGCCAAACATTTACAAACATTACGAAACAAATGCAAGCGTTTCACCTTTTTAGCCATTTAAGCCAAACGTTACAAACGTTACGAACCAAATCCAAATGTTTCACCTTTTTAGCGATTTAAACCAAGCGTTTACAAACATTACCAAACAAATCCAAACGTTTCACCTTTTTAGCGATTTAAGCCGAACTTACAAACTTTACGACACAAATCCAAATTTTTCACCTTTATAGCAATTTAAACCAAACGTTTGCAAACTTTACCAAACAAATCCAAAAGTTTCACCTGTTTAGCGATTGAAGCCAAACATTTACAAATGCTACGAAAAAAACTCAAACGTTTCACCTTTTTAATGATTTAAGCCTAACATTTACAAACATTACGAAACAAATCCAAACATTCCGCCTTTTTAAGAATTTAAGCCAAACGTTTACAAACGTTACGAAACAAATTCAAACGTTTCACTTTTTTAGCGATTTAAGCCAAATGTTTACAAAAGTTATGAAGCAAAACCAAATGTTTAGAACGTTATGAAACAAATCCAAATGTATCATATTTTTAGCAATATAAGCCAAACAGTTATAAACGTTACGAAACTGTAATATTCCGTGTTTTACCGTCATGGTTTCATTGTGTTTCCGACTTAGTTTTGGATTGTTAGTGGTGGACTTAGCAAGTGTGACACTTTTTTTGGGATTTGACTTGTATCTTGTATGTGTCGCATATGTCGTGTGAGTTTTCGATGGCGATTTGATTTGTATTCGGTTTATAATCGATGATGTATTCGTATACCTTTTAAATCTGACATGTTTTGAGAAAACATGCATATCTCCCAATTTAACCGTTGGATCGGGCTCATTTTTGGATATGTTGTGCCCAAGACAACGTTGACCGTTGGATCAAAAATTGAGGCGCGTTGGAGGGCGCGATGGTCCATCGCGCCTCGCAACGCGCCCCATACGTTTTCTGTGCGCCTGGTGAAGGCGCGATGAAACGAACGCGCCTCGCATCGCGCCTACCATCGCGCCTCACCTGTAATTTTGTGTATTGGGCTATAAATAGACCCCATAATTCGACCAAACTCTTTTTATTTTGTTTGGTGAAAACCCTAGCCGACTTTGACGAACCAAAAACTCTCAGGAATCATAACTTCATCTCCTCCTTTCGTTCATTCGATCTGGTAAGTGTTCATGCTTGGTTTCCCTTCATTGTTCTTCGTTTCGATATCGTCAAAATACGGTTCTTGATTTTTAGCTTATTCTTTTAGATATATTTTGATTGTTCTTTGACGATTCACATTGACTCAACGATCTCTACGAATCTCACGTATTAGAATCGATAAAGGTACGTAAAAATCCCTCAGTTTGTCACCGTTTCAATTTCGACGTGTTCTTGTTATGAACTGCCGATATGATTATTTGTTGCTACGTTCTTTTGTTAATCATTGCTGCCTTTCTTGTGTGCAAATTGTGTTCGGATGTTGTAGTAAATCTTGGCTTGAGTTTGTTGTTGTTTTTCTTGTCGTTTTGTGTTCGTGTTAGGGATGCCGTCGACCATGGTTCATTCCTCCATGTTTCTGACTTGGCTAGTGTTATGATTAAGGTTGAATGGTTTGGATTGTTAAGGGCAATAGGTTATGGCTTGAATTGTTATGATTAGTTAATGCATAATAGGTTATAAATAAGTTGCTGTAATTGTTAGAACGAAATGGAGGGAATGGTTCTTTTGAAATTTGTTATCAAATTGATGGCTCTGTGTTGGTTTTCATTCTTAATGAAGAAGATGGCTAATTGGCCAAAATGGTCACTAAAGTTGTTGATTTAAATCAATAGAATCATAGTTGTTTGTTTTTAACTTTTGATTTTTGTTTCAATTTTAAATAGACAATTTGATTACGTTAAATATTTTATAACTTAAATTAATATAATTACTCGGGTAATTATATTTAATTTTAATGGAAATGTCAAATTGACTAAAGTACAGTTTAGTCCCTAAATTTTTATAAACTTAAAATGGTTAAGTTTTGGGTTGTAACTTAGGTTACTTGAATTGCAAGATATTGAATTCTATTTTTTTTAAATGGATAATTATTTTATTAAAGTATTTTATTTTATAAACCAGGGTTTATAAATTTATTAAATTTTTAGTTTGAGTTAGAATGTGGTCGCCCAACAAGTGGGAAGAAGCTTGGTAGTTTTAAATAACTCGGCTGACTCACTAATATGGATTTTAACATGGGTTAATTTAAATTATTTTTACGAATCACTCTAAGTATGTTTATATGAATTGTACTCTATAACTTGGGTTATATTTGAAATGCATTTAATATAAGTGTTTATTGAATGTGGTTTGGTATTGTGTTGTGCTAGTCCTATGTGGTGTCTAGTACTCTCTAGAGTTAGGGTCCGTTTTAATAATAATTTTACATTTGTTTAGATTCGTCGACTGTTCGTGCTTTTGAGGCGAACCGAGTCTAGGTTACTTGCCAGGAGTTTTCACGTGGATATGCAAGCAGTAAGTTTATATCGCTATTTACCGCTTTATTAAGTAAATTGTATTTTTGCAAATATATATTGTATATACAGCTTTCGAACTGTTTTCGACATTATGGATCTGAATTGGAACGGGCTACTCGATGGTTATCATCGAGACTGCGTGCGCACCGGTATATGATCATATGGTATTGAGGTAGGTTCGAGATACGTCTCGCCTTAGTGAGGGCGCCGGTGGAAGATACATCTCCTGGGACTCACGAGTTTATTTGAGTGACAGTCGGGGATCGGTTATGGAGATACGTCTCACCGACCCGACAACTGGATTTAGATTATTTGTGCTTTAGGGTTTCAATGCTTATCCACAATGATAAATTGCATTACAAATGTTTTAATGTTTTTAAAGGTTTTCACTTAATAAATGTAAATAGTTGTATGAACTCATCTTAGTATATCTGACCCCGTTGCTTTTCCAATTTTACCAGGTTTATGATTTGAGCGAGTCAGCTGGTCTCCGATTCTTTATTTCCTCGGAGGTCTTACTTTATTTTATTAAAGTTATTGAACTGATTTTACTCTTAG